>NC_086332.1:52577853-53177853 GCF_032445375.1 Bacillus rossius redtenbacheri | reverse complement strand
CATATATCTATACTAGTTGAAGGAATTAAGATAAATATCAGAATTTAATATTTTCTTTGACCTATTGTTGCTTCGTATTCAATCATTAGAAGCTCATTTTCTGAGTTTTCTCAACTACTTTGCACGGAAACTATTTTTTTTTTCGGGGTAAATGCGTACTTTTTATTTAGTAGTTAGCTCTTTATTTGGTATCGTAAGTTTTTATGGATATAATAACCCATGAGAACGCTGTTACAATTAACATCCTGAAAATTAGAAAGTAATTTAAATCAATACATTCGGGTCGTTAATATTCAGCTAGTAGTGATATTTATAATTTAAAGTTCATCGTCATCACTACTCACACATAGCTTGCGTACTCATTGTAAACTAAAACTTCAAATAGAAAAGTGAAATGTTTCCTTAATGCAAGTGAAGTATTCAATTTAAATTAAGTCATAATATTTCATTGTGAGCCTTCATTCGTTGAAAACAACTATCAATAAAAAGAGTGGAGAATGTTCAAGGGTGGGGCACCAGATACCAAACACCCCCGCAGAGCTGGTGGGAAATGAGCGAGTACCGTGTAAACAACGTCTCCAGTTTTGAAAATTTTAAGTAAACATGAATATAAAATAATTTTTAGAATCATGAAACCAGACTAAGTAATAAATAGTTAGTCTGCACTTTATAGTTGTTAGTTTGTGTACTAAATGTATTCTACAAGGGGTAAACAAGAAAAATGCTCAAAAATTTATTTTAATATTAAAAAAAGTAAATTTTGCAGCAAGCCAAGAAAAATATATTGATAGTAAATCAAGCATTCGTGCTTTTGCTATGAATAAAAAAAAAAATTCGTGAAAGACAATATAGCATGTAACATTTTTCAATTTATAAATTTGTACATTTACATTACAACGAACTGTTTCACAAAAAAATAGTGTTCGCAGTAATACTGGGTTCAGATTCTTACCCGTACATTTATATTTTGTTGTATCCCAATACCTGCAATAGTTATAGTTATTGGTAAATCCCTTATTGAATAGCTTTCCAGTATTCACTGAGGGTATGATAAGCATTATACAAAAAAATAACATATTTTTTAAAATCTTATTATCTTTTTTCATTTTAAAAAAATAATGATTGAATGAGACATCATTTAAAATATAAAGATTTTCACTAATTTTGGTTTTTTATATATGCAACAAAAAACCAAAGCCATGTGTTAAACAAATTTACAAATACACTTCTCCTAGTATGTATTATAAAATAATTTCTTGGAAACTGGTTTCCAAAGAAATATTTTTTTAAAAGTACAGAAAAATATTCTTTGTGTACAATGGCATGACAGACTCTTATTACCACACATTTGTTCCTCGCCTGGAAATTATTACTGCAAAGTTCAGGATCTCTCTTCAGTCTATTGTTTCAGTACACCTTGTCCGACATCTGCAGCTGCAGTTTTTAAGCCCTTCACCAACCCCGACCTTTACAGCTGTACAATCGCCATGTCATGCTGAACGAGGCACTCGCGAGCAAGCAGCAAGGACGACAGCTTCGCGCGTGGCATGCTGTCGACCACGGGACTAGTTCGAGGCGCGTCAGCCAGGCAGTGTGGTGCGCGAGCCGCTCACCGGCCGCTGATTGAATCAGTGGAATCCCGACACCGAGGCAACAGCTAGTGTGATGTCAGAGACGGGAATGGGAGCAACCTACCACTGGTTTCCAGATTAGACGGGTGGTTAGACTCCGGCATACTGTAAAAATTTTTACATACCGGAAAATTTCGCTGATTCATTTTGTCCTATGCATAAACTCAAATAACTATACCTTTGTACTGCTTCTTCTATTGAATCAATGTTAATCTGGAGGACTTTTGGCCAGTTCGAATTCTTCAATAAAGATGTGTAGAATCACAGGTTGCCCAGTTGAGATGACTCACAAGTCAGCATCCAAAGAACACGTGACGTTTACCCAAGTATATTGAGGATCGTGGAGTCTATTCGGGAGGTCATTAACCGCGCTAACTGTTCCAGGTCCAATCAATGTTTTATCATTGGCTTCGGGTCGGTAAGAGGTCCTTTTCTGGGCCGATGAGGACGAGGTTTATTCGCCTGCAAAAAAAAAAAAAAACTTACGCCATGTCAAACATTATTCTAGCAACCATAACAGTCAGGAAAAAAGCCTAAAGTTTTTCTAGTAATAGCGTGCATGAAAAAATTTCGCGAAATACACTGTCCATAAAACTTATATAAGACTGAGTCTTGTTTCCTGTGCCCTGGGCCGAGTCTTATCTTGTCTACATCATTGGCGCTCGCTTTGCCCAACAGAACTTTAGAATTCAGCTGATGTAAACAATAGCCACGTGGTTTGTTTACTAATTGTACGGCAACAGATGCAGTGCTTTTTGTTTTTAAAATTTTCAAATGCAAAGTAGTAATTTAGAACAGATCATGTGTAGCATAAACGCACAATTAAAGAAATATCAAACACTTCTTGCAATGAAGCTGGAACGTTCGACGTGACACGAGATTTACACGACCTTGCATCGCGCCAAATGCTGTCCGCCGTAACACGTCGTATATAAAATTCTGTTGGCAGTAGCAATTTCTTCGCTTCTGTGTTGAGGTCTCGTCTGTGTGATGGAAGGTTTTCCTAACGTTTTGGTGCTCCTAAAATCAAGATAGCTGCTGCAACAACGCACGCCGAAACGTCGGCTGCAACCCAGAAGCTGGGAAGTAGTGTGTGACCTTGGCCACAAAATCTTGCGATCTGGACTTAATTATATTGGCAAGTATGCCACTCAGTGTTGAACTCCAAAGAAAATAACTAGTTCGCGAGGGGCTCAGACTCGTTGCTTAGCCGGGCGACACCGCTGCAGGCAAGCTGCAACTCGTGGTCCGACTGCAGGGTCTGGGCATAGACCCGCGGACCCACAGGTAGTTCCCTTCCTCTGCCACTGTTTGTGGAAGTATAACTAGGTTGTGGTTGTGACTTGATGTAAGTTTTTGGACATACGCCATTGCTAAGAACTTTTTCTGTTGAAGAAAAACTAATAAATAAAATAAAATAAAAAATAAAAAATACATAAGAAAGACAAAAAACACACAAAATTAAGCAAACAATTGCTGTTGTCAACAAGAATATAAACACCACAAAATATTCCGAAACAGAAATATGGTTGTCGTGTGAGTGAAATAATTTTAGTAAAATTAGGTGAGGTTGTGGTCAGGGCTCGCCTCGAACCCGCGCTCTGCTGAGGGAAAATATATTTAAAAAAATAAACAAATGTGGGGGAAAGTAGATTAATGAGATTCAGGAACATAGGTTCGAATAACAGTGGAAGCATTTACAGTTGTGCTGTGCCTGTCCGGTGCTCTGTTTGCCTGGTTTATAGGTTAATTGCCGATTTGAGTTCACATTCGTTAAGCAGGTCAATCAATTATTATGTCGATGTAGTACATGAGTTAATGAGTAAATTCTGTAATGGCGAAAACAAATTGTAAATGTGATGAACACGTAACTCAGCGCGATCGGGGAATTACGTCATTGCCACCCAGCTAGCCAATGCATACCTTGGCCATGGGTAACAAAAAAAAAAAAATCTCGGAATTCCCTGACTGGTCCGCAGCGGATAATACTATATGAGTGAGTTTGTTGCATGATCCTAAGTCCAGTCCAGAGCAAAAATTAAGAAAACGAACCCTGCGCCCCAGGGGCCCAGCTCCCGCGTGGTAGACTCTTTTCCACTCTGACCAACTCTTCATCCAGACAATCCTCAGTATTCTCCAAAAATTAGTGATTCCAAATTTGCGCCCAGCATGACAATTTGTTAAGGTTTTCCCCGTGTCTATGCAGCGTATACCTGGGCCCAACTTAACAAAGTTTCAATATAGTTTTCAAGACAGGGGACTTAGTCATGGCTTCAATCGCTGCCGTGGCTGGCCAATCCACGCACAGAGCCCACGGTGTATGCGTCCCTCTTCCTGCATGGCTGATACCAGCATGACTCCGCCTGAGACGCACCTAGGTCCCTCCCTGACCCGAACTCCTACAAAATACACTTAGCGCCGTATTGTAAGATGTTCGGGAAAGGTAGCGAATAAGTACTTCCTTGTTGGGATACTCATGAGCCGTATTCCAGAACGTATACAAACCGTATCCCAGTATGCGATCAGATCGGCCACCTTTTTATAAACGATGCCCTGCGCGAGGATAGAAACTGATTCCAACGCATTCTCACGGACGTTTTGCAACAACTTATACAATAGTTACGACAAAAATACTAGAGATAGCACCACCATCGCACAAATAAAATTGTGTTATTGTAATTTTTACTATTTGTTATGACTATTAAAGTGTACGAAATGTATTCCAGGTTCATTTGGCCCACCAATAAGTTTGGTTCGTCCACCAATATTCAATAAATTGAATATATACATACGAGTTAATGGCGCAAGATAGATGCAAGTTCGCCATCTGGATGAGATCAGGAAAAGGTGTGCTCTGCGCATGCAACGTACAAGTTACTGATAAGATAAGGCAATCCGTTCCTTAATAATAATAATACTGGCCGTGTCCTACCGTGCACTAGGGAATACCGACGCCAATTTTCAGTTAGGTTAGCGGAGAAAGAAAAATTGGCCAGATCCTACTGCGCAGCTCGCGCGCGCGGCCCGCGTCCAGGGAGGGGAGCGGGCAGTTGTGCCCGTCTGGCCCGCGACCAGCAGCGGTCGTCGGTGATTTGTGTAGCCCCTCCGAGCGGCTGAGGCCTCGTGCGTTCACGAGTCGGTCGGGCGGCGTCGCACCCACCCACGCACCAGGACTCGCTGGGGCGCAGATAGCGATCGGAACACCGGGATCAACCTCCCGAAACAAGGGTTAAAAAAATTAACAAGTATATGTATACATGCGTATGAAAAATAAGAGGAAATGAAGGAAGGGATGTTCCACCAGAGCGGAGTCCTATCCCCTTTCCCCCATCCACTCCCTCGAGAGCACCACGTGTGCTGCTGCCCTCTGAACTCCCGGACGGGAACTAAGCGGGGTCGCGCCCGGTCGAGTGGTTGAAGACTCGCGTCAACTCCCCGCGCGCGCATCGTCCCCCCCCCCCCCCCCCCCCTTTTTTAAATTTTTTTTTTTTAATACAGCGCGAAGGGTTCGGTGTGGTAAAAAAAAAAATACAGAGTCGGGTCCCGCCAGAGCCGGGATTAATCTTTGTTTCAATCCTCGTATCAGTGCGGGTTTTCCTGACATCTTCCAGTCATCGCGGTAAATATATATATATATATATATGTGTGTGTGTATATATATATATATTCAGCAGATAATAGGCGATTTTTATGTTTTGCTGAAAGTTAAAATGGAAACATAAATTTTCAATGCAAATTTTTTTTTTCGTTTTGTTTTCAAACACGTAATGAAAGTTATTTTAACTACCTATAAAGTTAATGAGAAATTTTTCATACTAATATGTTACATTTAAAATGAATTAAACAATCAACAAAAATTATTTACACGGGAAAATCATATTTGGACATCATATGTTTTATTAACAAATATTATATATATATATATACTTATATATATATATATGTGTGTGTGTGTGTGTGTGTGTGTGTGTGTGTGTGTGTGCAACAAAGTGGCTTCTTAGTGCCTGAAAAAATGTGTCACCACAAAATAGTTAGTAGTAGCTACACAGCTCAAATTGCTTAGCTTGTGAATTCTAGCAGCGTAGAAGGTGAAGATTTTACCGACATTTCGGTTGAAAATGCAGTCGTCATTAACAGGAGATTCTTGGAAATTATTCTGTATTTAAATACTGTTGCCTAAGAGTAAAGTGTTTCTTGGGGCGTTTCGGTCTATCAGAGCCGTGTTTTCTTCTGGTCGGCGGTTGGTTGGTTGGTTCTGTAATTGGTTGGGGCTGATAACCACTATTGGCCTAACCAACCAACAGCTAATCAGAAGTATGGAAGGCTCTGATTGGTCCACAGCTGCAACCAATCAGGAAATAAATTCCTCTCCGGCGAGAGTATTTAGAGGCAGGAGAATTTCTAAGAACCTCAACAGGTAACGGCTACCCTGAATATGCCACTACAATTTCGACCGAAACGTTGGTGGAATCCTCGCCTTCGATGCGAGGATAGAACCCAAAATCCAAGCAAGTTCAGACAAAAGTCGCGAAAGGCTTATTAAAGGCTATACAGCTTTTTTTTTCATTGAAGGAAATATACCCTATATTTGTGGGAGGGTATCTTCACAATTCGTTATTTTCAGTTACGCCCTTACACTAGTATGTCAAATTTTCAAACACTTTTCATAAGGTCTTATACTTCTGTATTACGCCTTTTTCAAAAAAAAATTCTTCGAACTGGTATATACCAGTTTGTGAATATTGTGCATGTTTTAAGACCGATCCCGTGACCGAGCTTACAAACAGACAAGAATGTGTAAATAAATAACTAACAGAACTGTCAACACGTTAGCTCAAATCATCGAAATTAGATTAAGAAGTTTACCTTTTCTCTAATGGTGAATTTGAACATGCATCTTTTGTTCGAACTTGTGCTATCTACGGAGAGTAGACGCACGTGGCTGTGAGATGAAATAAACTTCGGACCTCGAATCACAGCCAGTTACGACAGTAGAATCCACGCTTAAGAAGCAACTTTTGCAGCAGGAGAACCCACACTCGTCTGAGACCACACAAGACACGACACGTTCGTCGATCAATAAACGTATCTCGGCGTGGAACAGTTCACAGTGAATATGCTCCTCCAAAAAATAACAGTAGAACTACTAAGAATTCAAATGTGGCATTTTAAGGGGATTGGTGCAGGACAAAAAACAGTCATTCGTCAGAATTTGTTGGAAATGAGCTTAAGTGTTTCATAAATGCTTGTTTATTACTACTGTAAGGCCAGCCAGCACGTATATAAGCTAGCGGCTTAGATTTGGCAAGTTAGTGGCGAGAGAGCTTCCGTGAGGGGAGGTTGTCGGAGGTTGCAGCTTTGAGGCCTGCCATCTAGCGGGAATCTTTCGAAGGTCTTCCACAATATCGCCTTTCTCTCTCTCTCTCTCTCTCTCTCTCTCCAACACGGACGGAAAGCGAACCACGAAACCAGATCTTATCTTCGCTTCCCATCTCGCCCTATCCTTTATTCTCGGATCAGGTAGCCGCCCTTCCCCGCGTAGACTTTCGTGTTACTCCAGGAAACCAAGACTTAAAAAGGCACAAACCTGTGAAAAATTTGTCCAAAGCTGGATTTTTGTACTGTGGTAGAGTTGACTATGCTTAATAATATACCGAAAGTTTACCGCTGTAGACCTTGTGCGTTATCACCGAAAATTTGCATTTAAGTCCTAGGTGACAGCAACTTACATCAGTCCATTAAAATGCTACCCAAGTATACAGTTTTTAATTTTGACTGTCCGTAAACCTACCAAAATAATCTAGAAACTGTAATACACCCATTAATGTAAGAAAAAAAAATTAAATTTTTAATATTTAAGATATGATATAAAGCGATTAATTCACGACATATATATTTTTTTTATCTTTGCCACCCAGATAAAAATACGATTTACACCGATTTGAAGAGCCCAATGCGAAAAAATGTCTAAATAAATGGTTATAATTATACTTTTAGCTTTAAGATAGTATATTTATAAAGAGTCTAGCATAATTAGTTGCCTCATGAAAGCTGCCCGAGCGTTGCAGTGTACTGCGGCCGTACTGATCTTTCGCGGCCGGCGTGCTTAGAAACACGCTGCGTACTGCGACACTCGATAAACTTGGTTTTATTTAAGGATTACTTAAAATATATTTAATGCATATGATAGGGTGTATTCATGTTACATCTATTGAGATATACTACATATTCTGTTTTCTTATATGAATGATTTTTGATACATTAAAATTAACAATAAACAATTTCTGCTTGTAACTTGTAAATCAAAATTTTAGAGGACCTCTGGTTTTATATATGTGTGTTCGTATTTTGTTATAAAAATTTAAATATCAAAAATTATTTTAATACCAAAAAATATAATTATTTTTTTATTTCTAATACATTATATTATTTTCGATCAGAACTACGCAAAATTTTAATGTAGCCTATATTATAAAATATATATATTTAATTGTATAAAATTAGTTTACTACATAACAATTGAAGAAAACGATACACCGTAAATGTGAGTTTTGTCACTTTTATAACATAATTCGTATGATAATATTATTTTTTCCAGAAAATAAATAAAACATAAGTTGTGTTGTAAAATGTATTGATAGAATTACATATTTAGTATTTTTTTCTAAGTTAATTTATTGGAGTGCTGCACCTAGCTGACTTCGTTGAATTGCTAGTGGCAAAGAGTGGTGGTGGATGTTTTTGCAAGAGTTTGACCGTATTTTATGACCCTAGCTGTGAGAGGGTGTTCGTCCCAGAAATCCTAACGGTCAAGGAAAATAGCCTTTCTCTGTAGTCACGTACGGGTCTGCTACTCGCGCAATATCGTCAGTTTATCACAACTTTCTGGGAAGTTCTAGTGTTGTGATTTATTTATAATTTAGAAATTAAAGAGTCGATCATACTAACATTTTTACCTAAGCAAATCGCATCCTGGAAGATTTTTATCTACGTTTGCAGAAAAAATCACTTGTAGTTAGGAAACGTTTATTCTTTCAGAGTAAAATTCAGTCTGGAATTACCATACATTAAAAACCTTAGTTTTCTGGAGCAAAAAACGTCCCAGCACAAGCGACTTTAACACTGCTGCACACACACTACGCAGCTTGAAATACATCAGTGGTCAGACTATTGTACCAGACACTCAAAATATACACATTTAAAACTTGGAAGAAAAAAAAACAAAAAAAAACAGACAATATTTATGAAGTGATATTGACGCTACGCACAACATATTTGTGTAACATGTAGTCAAATTTCTATAAAAAAATATTTTTTTTCTTACTTTTTATGATTAAAATTACCAATTTAATAATAGGATGTTTAAACTTTGAGGTGTTTATCACAATTACCATGTAGGACATTCTTTTATATTACTTTGGTGCCATAATGAGAACCGACTTAAAAAAGTATTAAAGTTATTAAATTTACGAAACATTTTTGTGGATCATTGTAGAAATTATCATTAAGGACTCAACTGCTCATTATTGGTGTGATCACAAGGTTTCATCAGTAAACTTTTGACGTGTTACTAAGAAATGTTCATTCTACTAATGTACAAAATTTTTGCTTTGGGATAATTTTCCATGTATTAAAATTTTTTGTTTCCTAACAGCGAAATTCGTCCCAACCCGAGCCTACTTCGGCAACCTCGCAGTAGTATACACTACGCGGCTCGGATCGCTTTAGTGGTCAGACTAATTGTATGAAACACTTAAAAAATATACCAATTTAAAGATGAATAAATATGCAACAACGTTTACTTTAAGCTATTTCCACGTTGGGCTCTTTAAGTTTATGTAAGATGTATTTATATTTCCTTAAAATTGAATGAAAGTGAATTCGTTAACTTAAATGATTTAAATGGTATATTTTATAGAAACATGTTTAAACTTTGTGCTTTTTATCACTATCCTCAGATAGGGCAATGTTTCTAGATTATTTTGGGTTCCATACTGACGGTCTACTCCATAAACTGCATTTGCAATATCCTTTATTGTGGATCGTTGCAAAAAAATGTCATTTTGGACTTAACTGCTCGTTTTTGGTGTGACGCACAAGGTTTGCGGCAGTAGGTACTTAAACTTTTGACGTGTTACTAAGAAATGTTCATTCTACTACTGTACAAATTTTCGGCTTTGGGATAATTTTCCATGTATTAAAAACCTTTGTTTTTTCACAGCGAAATTCGTCCCGACCCGAGCCTACTTCGGCAACCT
The DNA here is from genome assembly GCF_032445375.1 of Bacillus rossius redtenbacheri. Lineage (NCBI taxonomy): Eukaryota > Metazoa > Arthropoda > Insecta > Phasmatodea > Bacillidae > Bacillus > Bacillus rossius. The sequence continues at coordinate 53,167,964 of NC_086332.1, read as the reverse complement.
CGCAGTAGTATACACTACGTGGCTCGGATCGCTTTAGTGGTCAGACACATTGTACCAGGCTCTCAACAAATAAACTAATTTAAAATTTAAGAACTAAATCGTGATCGTAAAATGGCCGCCATGGTGATTTGCGAATTTATGGAGAAATTAAAGCAGTTAAAATCTTATGTAGTTTCCAAGAGACATTATTACATCACCAATCATCTAAAGTAACAGGTTTACAAAATTTCAACATATTCAGTAACTAGTCAGTTTTTTTTCAAATGTGTTACTATTAACAATCTAGACCATATCTAGTCGGAGAGGTCTGTATTGTTACAGACTATCTGTATTCTGGTATTTGGATTTTGAAGCTACTTAATGATTCGCTTTCAATGTCTATTAAAATATACCTAATGCTAATTGCAGGAATATTTCTACTCGATTTCAAAATTATAATTCCTGAACATTTGTAGCGGACACATTTCAATGTAACACTTACTGATTTTCGAGTTGTGTTGAGGTTTCACGTGCGTGGCCCCTGCTCTGGTAACAATGAGTCATCACAACCGGTGCCGTCTGTACGAGCGTCTTCACAAGTTATCCTGAAATATGTTCTTAAATATTAATTCAAGTGAATTCTTAAAATCCTACACACCTTATCTTAAGTGTCGTAAATGAATCGTTATATTTTGTAAATCCATATAATATAGGAGCCAACATGGCGCGAAGCGATGGACGCGAAACGAATAATATATTTTTTTTTTACTAACCACTACATCAGTAAATATTTGTGGTTTCCATTCGCTATGGATTCAAGCACGTAACATTAGTACTGCTTCTTCAATTCGGCCACAGTTAAATGGGAGGCTCTGAATCACTGAAAACTCCTCAACAAAATCAACGATGAATCACAGGCATTACAACAAACAGTTGTCACAAGTCAAGTAGCCAATGAGCAGGTGACATTTTTCGAGTCCGTAGGGGATTGTTGAGACTATCGTACAAGTCATTGGCAACGCGCCCTTACGCGCATGGTTAATACCCCGCATGAGTAGAGTGTAAAGGCGTAAGCATGAGACACATCTAGGTCCTCATCTAACCGCGCACACTTAGATTTAACTCAGGATAGGGTGAAAAATGTTTACTAATTTTGCAGTCCTAACAGTCACCAACGAAACGCCAGCAAAATAAATTAATAAGCTCACGAAAATTGTTTGTGAATGAAGGCGAAGCTGATACTTTGGAAACGTTACCAGCAGATATTAAATAATGTTTAACTATTATTTACGTAGCTTACTTCTTAAAACTGCATTCATGTAAACTGATTTTGTGTGAGACTATGTTGAGTGTTTACTGCTACACTTATTTTTCTGAAAAAAGTCTATTGTGGCTTAATAAACTTGTTAACATTGATGCCTGTCATAAAAAAATTCAAACGTAATTATACGGATACATGTTGAGTATAGTTTATGAACGGTTCACGCATTGCTGGAAAAAAAAAGCATGTTTACAATTTTACACATCTTTTTGTTGTCGCATCGCGTCCATAGCGTTGTACATACGCAACTCTGAAAAATAAATGTATGGTAAAACAAGCTATAATAAAATAATCTCTTATCTTTCTTTATTCTTTTTTCTAAGCGCTCTAATGGCTTTCGATAGTTTTGTTCTTTTGTGTACTCTGCTTGGTGGAGTTTCTTCGGCATTTTATTCCTGAATAAATCTCACGCTTACAACAAAAAAACATCTGGCTAAATCACTGTGCTAAATAATAACAGAGAATAACCATTCAATTATACGCCGAGCTAGACCAAGCACGTTCTCTTATCTACTGAAAATGAGTACGTTGACCTTCATATCACTTTCGCGCGAAATCCCGTCTCCCCTTCGTAAACAGCAGACAGCTGTGGCAGGGTGGGCTGGCTGCAAACAGTTGGGGAAACTGTCGCAAGGTGTCACTACTGTCCAGCGCGCTCCATAATTTCTCGTATCCGAGCTTGCACGCTGCTCAAACTTCTACAGCTACGTTTTTACTTTAGGTCCGACTGCAATAAACTAAAGACTAAAATAAAGTCAATCATTCAGCCGACAGATATGTTGGCGTTTGAATTAAAAATGAAAACGCGAATGTTATTAAATTCGCAAATGAATATCACGCAATTTCGTAGCAGCTAGTTATTAAAATTCAAATTGTAAATACATTAAATTAATAATGATTACAGATAAAATAATGGTCACAGTCATATCTCCCGTGTCTGAAAATTTATCTGCGAAAGTTTTACCACTGAATTCTTTATAGTTTTTTAATAAAGCTTGAATTTAAAAAATTCCCGAAAATCAGCAATAACTAAATTAAAATAAAAAAATAAATTTTTTTTTTTACACCAGAATGGTTCAAATTTTCTCTAGCAGCTGAATCATTAACAAATATATTGTTTTTTTAATACGATGCTGGTGCACCAATCCCCTTAAGAAGAGGTTTTAGAGAGCGTGTTGATTGCGAGAACTCCGGTACATAATTCATCCTTCAATCACGGAGTGCAACTTTCGCCTACCTCGAAACCATATAGTTATTTAACTACTTAATATCGCACCTCGCTATCTCGCTATAGGCATGTGTTTTCCGCGAAACGATTTAGAGACCATCCGAAAGTTAAAACACTGTAGCGTCGTCAGTGTTTCGTTATAGTGTAAGATTCTTTCAGGTGCATGTTCATTGTATTAGAACACCAATCACAGTATTTCAGTGCAGAAGCAAACGCTTCCAGAGTGGACGATGTGGCAATAGCTTTTCTTGCAGACACCGCCAATCACAAGGAAGAAACATCTGGCGGAGCCAATATTTCGCGGATTAATTTAGTGACAGAACAGACCCGAAGCACATACAAATCTGTTTCACGTTGATTCTTGAAATACAGTTCTTTTGACACGCCCTTGACGACCTTGAGCAAGAAATAAACAAATATATGAAGTAAAACATCGTACACCAGGTAAAATAGGGGAAATGAATCGCCATGATCTATGATGAACGAGTTCTTTTAAATGTTTCTCCAGTTTGAATCTTTTCCCCCCACCAAGTCTACGGCTTAGCCTCTGCCGCGACAGACGCGACCACAAAGGATGAAAATTAGGAGTCCCCCACCTCCTAAAGACACATTATTTTTCCACCGAGAGGCGGTTGTCGCTAATTAAGTTATTCGTTATTCAGCTGTGGCATGTTTTTGGAACGAGGGGGGTACGGGAGGAATGTATGGGCGGGGGGGGGGGGGGAAGCGGGGAGGCGCCTGTTGTCCTGGAGTGTCTAGCCGTTGAGTAATGGCGCCTGGAGCCGCCGGGTAATTAAAACAGGCTCCGGCAGACTCGGCGGCGCCACCAGCGCCTCTGGCGGACGCTCGAGAAGCTTCCTGCCACTGCGCCCCAAGTCCTGCTGTTGGAGTGGAGAGAGATCAAGGGCTTGGGAGGAACACAAGTTCTCTTATTTAAGTAGGCCTATGTTATTCGTTTATAGGCGAGAAATTAAAAGAGAAGTGCAAATACTTTTTTTATCTCTCTAGGTATGTCTATTCCTGCAGCACTTCCGAGACGAAGATCTACTTCTACACTGGACTAAATTATGGTATTCAATGCCCCGTATCTTTAAACCATACATGTACACATAAATGTCGTTTGAGGATCTGCGTCAGTATTTTATTTTGTCAGAGACAGAACAGGAATAGGAAACCTCGCGGTAGGAACCAAATACATGACCGCTACTTAAAATTTTCTGGACTGTTTACCGCTATTTTATGGCAACCTTAATACCTATATCAGTAGTCTAGAGATCAACGTACCCGACTACTTATCCCTGGGGTTGTCGATCCTAATTGCTCCCTTGCTGCATAACACTCGCTTAAGGTCTGTAAACACCAATTGCCTAAGCTTGTTTTAAGTAGTTGTAACTACTAGGAGTAGTCAGCAGAACATTGTCTGTTTATCACGTGATTATCTCTGCCTTCTACGAATTCCCTGCTACCAGGTGTTAAATGAGTGCCACTGAAAAATGTTGCATGCTTAGTATGCAGAGAAGGTGCGTGCGGACAGCTGCAAATAAATGAGTTCTTTTGCATTACGTCATATAACTAAATAAAAATGCATTTAATTTTTTAACATGATAATTCAGGAATATTTTTATGCAATTATATCATGCATCTCTGTAATTTTTATGAAATTTTAATTTTGTTAGTAGAGTCAAGGACGTTGTTGCATTAAATACTATTCTGGAAATAGTAGTGTATTATATTAAGATATTTTGGACAAACACTTTTTTTAAGTCTAGCTTTCAGGGGTGACTTATCACCCTTAGGTAGTGAGCTAATACGTAAATCGATTTTATAGACATTTTTACAGTTCGCACGAGAACCATCTCCAGAAGCATTTTGATTGAGTTATCGTAGAATCTGTATATTACCAGGAAGATGTATCAGTAACCAAATTTCAAACTTTTAAATAAAAATGTTCAACTATGTAGCACTTTACTTAAGGAGAATGTAGAAGAAATGTACACTTTAAAATTATAAAAAATACTCTCTTTGTTGGAATATTGTTTTCACTTAACACTGAACCAATTTTTAAATTTTTTAAACATGCCTAAATTGATGTATGTTCTTTTTCATATAAAGTGTACTCAGTTTGTATCTGTAAATTTACGGTTATACATGTTTTTTTTTAATTTCCGAAGGTCCCTGGATAATTCGCACACCGGGATTAATTTTTGTTTCCCTATAAAGTATTTTTCTTTGTATATGGCGAAACAGTTAATTCAAACAAATACTTTGTGGAAGGAAAGTATTTGTTGACTTAACAAGATGGTTTCTTTAACTGGAGTGTATATTTTTTTAGGTGTACAAAGCAAGTAAATATTTTTTTTTACCATATACAAACAATTTTTTGTTTGTATCAAACAAATATTTTTATCTCTATGTAACCAGTGATCGTAACGTGACGATGAACATTTTTAACGATGCACTCACTGCATTGAGTAAAATTTTCTGTACTTTGACAAAGGAATTTGGATACCAGTTGACAAGATATAATTTGTAATACTACAATAAAGATATTCCAACTTTGAACAACACATTGCTCAGGTTAATTTTGCATATATGAAATACGTTTTTCAAGATAATATTCTTACGAAGACTGGCGAATAAGTTTATATAATTATTGATGTTTCATTCAAGCATAACATTTTTAAACCATGGCAAAGATAATAGAATATTTAACAATTAGTTTTTATTTGATTTTATTATATTTATTAATTTTCTCAGTCAATATTGGAAAGCTATTCAGGGTATGGTTAACCAATAAGTTTAAATATTGGAGGTACTGGGTAAAAAAAAAAAGCATAAATGCTTTGTGTATTAATGCGAACACAATTTTGTAGTTATACTGGGTTTTTTTTCATGTAAACGTAAATATTTACAAATATTTGTAATTTTACATGTATATTTCTCCTTCCATTTACAAAAAAATTAAAGTATAGCAATGATCTTTTGTATAACTGAGCCGCAGCGGCACTAACAGTAATAGCCCGCATTTCCTTTTCTGCTGACACGCCGAGGTTGTAAGGAAGCAAGAAACCACTTGGGGAGCAACATCAGCCGGGATAAATGTGAATTGGAACACTCGTCAGTTGTATCAGCTTCTGACGGTATGAAAGGGAATGAGCCCTAGTTATGTGACGTGCAGTAATTCAACCAGATTCAACTGCATCGTGCGGATGCTGTCACGTTTCCGCCCGTGGTCGCCCGAGCTGTGACGTCAACAGGGTGAAATCAGAATTACTTAATAATTATTTTAGGCTGCACTTGTATACACTGAACTATTTTAAGGGTGTGCTAGTTTGTAACAAATGCCTCTAGGCTGCACGTTTGATGGTCAATAATATTGTGCTGAAAGACTGTTTCCGCATAAGGTTCGCGAACTTTAGCGGCCATAATTGTCTTAAGTTGCTTGGCTTCTGGGTCCCGTTCTTTGCCTTCGAAGCGGCTGGAACCCAGATGCAAGCAACTTCACTGTATTCGCATCCCGCTGCCTTACACCTACACGTCTCCCGGCTTCCAGAACTCGCTGCAATGATAAGGTTCGACTGAAACCAATTCATTCAAAAAATCATATATAAATATATATATATATATAATTTCCAAACCGCTGATTAATTGGATTTTTAAGGTTTTTAGACGCCCATTTGGAAAAAGGACAATTTAAAGCGACAGGATATTGCGGACAAAAAAAATTGATAAAGGAATTGAAAGTTTTATTTTGTTTCTAACTACGTGCACATCGATCATGGTCCCATCGCGAATTTCTCACCATTCCACACTGTAATAATTCCAGCTTAAATTGACAAACAACACAGGTTACAATTTTTCATTAATCTTAGTTAACAATAGGTAGAGACCGGAAAAATTCGCGGATTCATTTCGTGATAGGCTGAAATTAAAACTTGTGTACATTTCTGCTGGTTCTGCTATTGGCTCGCAGTTTATCTGGAACTCTCTGGGCCAATGAGAGACTATCGACCAAAGAAGCGTCGAATCACAAGCTACCCAGTGGAGACGCCTCAAAATTTAGTACCCAATGAACATGCGTGTTTACTTGAGAAATGCAGAGGATAATGGAGGATATCCTAGAGGTCATTGAATCCGCGAATTTTTCTGGTCCCTAACTATAGGGTACAAAGATAACTTGCTTTGAACGTAAGCTTTCAAGAATCAGCTCGGAGCGCTAACAACATTTTTAAAACTAGTTTGATAATATTTTACTAACCGCCGACTGTCCTTTTCTGGAGTATGGCCCAACGCACGAGCTCGCTATTTATTTTACGTCAAAAAAACTTAGGAAAATAAATTTAAGTTAACTTAATTTTAATACACAGTAATTCTTTTCTATAATGATACGTTTCAGGAGCTGACTCGCAGTCGGGTGGATGACGAAAGTAAAGTCAAGTGAACCTCATGTCCAAACACCCAAACAATGCACGGTATAAACTTTTCTGCACAGCCCAACTGTTTTTTTTCCTGTCTGTTTCATGCCATATTTCACCACGCACGACTGAATCCTGGGGTTCCCCTGCAGGTTTTACCTGTGTCCATCTTCACTATCTGTAGTCTAGAGTTAAGATAGAAGAGTCAGTCATGGCATCAATCGCTGCCATGACTGGCCAATCCCCAATTAAAGCACATCCTTCTTGCATGGTTGAACCCCTGCATAATAAAGAGTGTAGGATTCGACCTGTATTTCAGATCGTATCCAAATCGAATCCTAGTAATGAAACAAATCGGAAATAGTTTTAACTAACTGTGCCCTACGCTAGACTATAAACTAGTTTCAACCCGTTCTAACAGTCGTCTCGCAACCATCGATACCTACAATTATTACGGAAAACATTCTAGATAGCAGCACCATTGCAAAAAAAATAGAAGCACGTTTCTGATTTTCTCAAGTACTTTTTAAGAAGTGATTATTTCTTGTTACGACCATTAAATTTTACAAAATATAATCCAGGATAGTTTCGCTATCATAAAGTTTCATTTGGCACACCAAGACGCTTGGTACGTCCCCTGATGATCACAAAAGTGACTATATACGAGTTAATGGCGCCAGACGTGGGTCCGCCATCTGGACGAAGTCAACGAAAAAGTGAGCTCTGCGCATGCACGGAATCCGGGCAACATTCGGCCACGGACACCAATATCCGTTCCCTAAAAACAAGTTACTGCAGTGTCCTATCGTGCACAAGAAATATGGTTAGAATGGTTAGAATTGTGTCTTGGAATACCAGCCTTAGAGTCTTCCAGAACCAATACCCCACCTAACCCAATACACTTAGAATAAGTTAGTTTAGGAATTTTTTTTTAATTCAAACTTTTGGAGTCAACAGTTCTTCTACGTGTGTGTTTCACCGTTTTTGCAACATAACACATAACTTGGAAGTCAGAGTAAGACATAATTTGTTCAAAGAAATAATCATCTGGAGCTATGAAGAATCCTTCATTTTTGTCAGAGGAGGTTTTAGTTAAAAATACTGTAAATTTTCTGTGATTTGTAAACTCCACGCTGCTGTCACGGCAGGAATGTGCATATATCTCGACAGTCGTCTGCCGAAAGTCCATTGCATTGTCTGCATACAGAAAACACACGTAGGCTTTATCATCCTTCCTTAAACGCAGCTAACAGACAGAATCCCAAAAGTTGAGTTGCCAGTATCACCGCTACGAATATTTTTAGTTCGAGTGTATTCTCTGGATGTGTTTGGAAGAGGCCGGCATAGATTATGAAAACAGTTAACAAGACGCGATGTCATTAAAATTCAAGCACTGCCGAAAATTAAAATATACATGAAAGCTTATACTGAAAACTCTTTATTTTCAACGATAAATTTTAACTCTTTTAACAGAACTTTAGAATTACGTGAGTTAATCTGATGACACAAATTATCTTTTTCTGCAAATTTCATTTAATAATTTACATTTGCATTATAATTCCCGTGGATGTATTTATAATTCGTGTTACAAGAGTACAGTTCGCTAAATGCGTGCTATTCATTATTACAACAAAGGTGATGATAGCAAAATTCCAATAGTGGCTTGAAATGACAGACGTACAGCGTAAAGCTTTCCGGAGTTGCGTCTCCCTGAACAAGGCCCGCAGGCTGGAGGCCGCTGACTGTGCCAAGGGCAGTGTTTCAGCGAGCACGTGTTTGGGCCGTTGTTTCACCAAGAGCACGAGCGGGAAGAGAAGGGAGATATGTCAAGTCGCGCGTCACAGCTGCTTCACCCCCCACCCCCCTTGTCAACCCGACCACCTCCATAGCCCCTTGTCTCTTGTTACTGTAATTAGATGAATTCCTGACCTGTCAAGGAAGGACGGCGACCGTCAAGGGGGGTTTGGGGGGGGGGGGGTGGACTTCAGCTGGCTCTTGGCTCGTAGTTCGTCCCTGGGCAGGAGGAGGTGGGTGGGAGGAAGAGAGGGTGAAACGTCCCCATATATATATATATATATATATATATATATATATATATATATACACCACTCTTGCTCCATGGCCGGATTGCGTCGTCGTCGTCGCGATTCGGTTTCGTCGGCGATGGCGTTGCGGCGGCCTTGTTATCGGGCTATCTTCTCCCGCTGAGGTTAACAGGACTATAGACACCAGCATGTGCACCATCAGTTGGAACTAGGTAACAACAGTCATGCTAACAGTTTAGATATTTTTTAAAGAACCTAGAGTACCGGCTTCACCAGTCAGGCGCTGGGGAGACATCCTTCCTGGACGTAAAGAGTGTGCCTGGCCGAAGCGTTCATATAGGCCTAAGTGGGAAGGGTGCGGCGATACCGTCCCGTCCCCCAACTTTTTTTTCTTCCTGCCATGCTTGGGTTTGGCCAATGAAACCCAGTTTAAAAAAAGACCCACTTGTATTTAATATATATAAATTTGTTTATAATAATTATCAAGTTTTATTTCAATTTAAAAAGTACGAACTTAAATTGCAGATGCATACAAAATACATTAAACATGCTGATTTCAGATCAGTAGATAAATAACTCCTTACAAATTCATACATTCAATTGATAGATAATATTTAATTTAGAAAAAAACTATAAGTGTAGTCAACTAAACATGAGGTTTTCAATAGTATTAATACTCACAAGATTGTTAATATATATATATATATATATATATATATATATATATATATTATACGAACCAAAATACAGACTTTTGGCGGCCAAAATAACAGGTAATGTTTAAAACCGACGGTATTTATTGGGGAAAGCCTACATGCGTAGGGTATCTTAAAAAAAGCAGGGGGTAATTGCCAAGCCTGCTTCCCAATTTCCTACCCCCCTCTCCCCACCCCCGAGGCCGCGCCTCCTGCTGGGCACAACGTGACGCCAGCCTGACAGCTCGCGCCGCTCTCGAGCTGACGGACGTCCCGCGACTCGAGCTGGGTCCACACGCACACGACTCGTGCTAAATTGGTTAGCAATTGAAACATTACTATTAACTTCAGCTTTGAAATTTCTGCGATACATCTGACATCTGTCGGTAGTGTTAGTAAATAACTATATTAATTATCATCAAATGATTCTCCCCCCCCCCCCCCCCCCGACATCTGACCAGAAGTTTGTGAACACAGTTTTTCAACATATATAAATTAATTTTGTTATGTAAAATGTTTATTTTACCATTCTACTGACATCCTTAGTTGAGCCAAAGAAAGTCAATAAATAAAAAATTAATAATTTCACTTTGTTCCCATTAATTTCCCTCTCTCAAACCATATGCCCCCCCCCCCCCCCAGCGATCATGAGCGTTGCTCTTTTCGTTACACTATGACATTGCTTCTACTTAGCCTAACGGTTGCAAGAAAGTGTCGCTTCAAAGATAGCCCTAAGTTTGTGTACGACTTTCGGCTATTTGCTGTCATTTAAGCTGGCACGCGGTTAGCAGGTTAAGAAAAGAAACACGTGTTCGCTTTTTTTGCTGATGCTTCGCCCCTGAACGAGTGGAAGACAAGCCAGCGCGCGTCGCGGTGACTGCAGCTCGCGCTAGATGCCTCGTGAACCCTGGCGGCGCAGTGGCGGAGCTCTGAGCTTGCACACCTCGTTACGGCCATCCTCGTCTCCCTTACGATGTTCTTTTTTTCCCATGACCTCTCGAGATCAGTCCTGGGAACTACTGGGACTGTTTCTTGGGACAGATCCTGGCCGATTACTTCCCCAGTGTTGTCAACTCAGGCCCGTGTCACACTGCGTGTTCCTGCCGCTGCGACTAGAAATTCCGCGGCGGGTTTTGGCTGAATATTCTCTGGGCCGCTTTCCTTAGAATGCACAATGCAGAGCTCTCAAGAATACAATAAGCAAATCTACCATAATCGAACATGTAAACACCGGATCGAGATGAAAACACAGAGTGGAAACTGCCAACCGCTCCGATCCAACCACATAGTGTGACCTTGACCATATTTGTGTGTTACCATTCTCCAATGACCTCGCTGGCAACAGGACACCAGATTCTTAAAGATAAAAAATTATTGCTTGGTTAAGAGTTGGAACATTCCCCGCTTCCAAATCTGTCCACATGCCCACATAAACTATTTTATTTATTCCTGTTCCCTGCCCGTATTTCGGACTGTAATTTTTTTTTGAATGGAACAGAAATATTCATGTTAAATTAAAGAATCTTGAAAATTTTTATATTTACATTACCTATATCACTACAAAAATGTGTTCGCATTAATACTGTGTCCAAATTCTTACCCGGGCATTTATGCTTTGTGTTGTCCCAGTAGATACCTCCAATAGTTAAATTTATTTATAAACTGTTCTCTGAATAGCTTTCCAGTATTTACTGCGCACATAAGACTAATAAATCAAAATAATTCAAAATGTTTCATATTCTATTGTCCATCCCATTGTTAAAAAAAAATGCTTGAATTAAACTTTAATAAAAATATTATACTATGCGGAAATTTTCGTCAGAAATAATCAGTATTTTCTCAAAAAACTTATTTCATTTATATTAAAATAACCATAGACCTGTGTTGTACAAATTTACGATATATTTCTTGTAGTATTATAAACTATTTATTTGGCAACTGGTTTCCAAAGGAATTATTTGTTGAAATACAGAACATTGTTTTTTCTGTGCGTAGTCCGAACCAGCGATGCTTGCACGTTGCCCGCGGGCATTTCTTGCACATAGGCCGTGGCTTGTTGCACTACTCATCCGATAAATAAATTGAAATCAAAACTATTATAATTTTCGTTGGTAAATATGATTTTTATTGTTTCAGATGCAAGTTGTCTTTTAGTAGATGTAAACATAAAGTACTGAAAAGGCCCCTAACTATATTATCAAAATCAAAATGACATTAAATCAAGGTAAGGAGGGGAGTGTGGGTGTTTACTAAGAATATTATACAAGCTACAAATTAACATGTTAAATCATTAAATTTTTAAAAAGACTCTTAATATTTAATGTTTGGTAACCATTACACTATAGGTTGAATAGACATCTCTATAAAACAGTTTATTTCATTTAATTAAGGGGGTATAGAACCCCTTTCCCCGCTGTTTGCTTTGAAATCTTTTTTTTTGTTGGGAATAATATATTATTCAGAATTTGGGAAAGGAAAGCGATACATATCATACTCCATCTCTTCACCCCGCGAACAGTTGTGGCTAGTTATACGCATATCTTTAACTTTATGTCGAAACTGACGAAAACAATCCCGGTTTGATCACAACAGGACACATGAATTTCCCTCCGTTTGGGAATACATAGTAAATGTTGACGCTGAATGCCTCAGATAACTTATTTTCAGCTCACAAAAAAACATTTCATTAATGCTACGTTGCAGTGCCACTTAATAGTCGTCACTATTCACCAAATACGAGGCTTAGTGTAAGTATTCATTTGACAGTGCTTGTACTTTCGTTTTATGCTCGGAAAATTTATCACGAATTATTTGGTATACTTTGAAAGTCTGTGAGTTAAAATAAACTTAAATACAGAATTATACGTAACTGAGGTCATACGGACATATTTTGCCTCTTCATGAGGCATCAGCTGATGATATTCTAGCCTTTTAAACAGGTTAGGTACTTTAAAGTCGGTTTAACTTGTGAACTATTGATTTTTTTTCCGTCTAGACTTCTGCTGAAGTGGTTCTTTTACGAAAATTAGAACGTATCCCTACAAGGTATTATTTCCATTGTAGTTTAAAAAGTAAGCCATTTCTTTGTTATTTGTATTAATAATATGTATGAGTAGAGACTGGAAATATTTGTGGTTTCAATCACCTTCAGGGTAGAATACACAGTCCTCTGCATACTCGGGCAGCTAATACCAGTTCATTGGTTGCTGAGGTGTGAGTCGTCTCAACTGGCTTGCCTGTGATTCGATGCTTCTTTAGTCTGTGAATTTTTTATTGGCCCAGAGTTGTCTAGAATAACAGAGAGTCAATAGCAAAAGTAGCTTAAATGTATGTTTACGTATTCGAATTCCAACACATGGAGAAATGAATCCTCAAATTTATCCATTCTCTACATATGGGTATGTCCACGATTAATTCGCAGATTTTTTCAAGATCAATCTAGAATCTTTTTAGCTATAAGCAACTTTATCAAGCCTTTGAAAGTGCTAATTGGTCGATAACAAGGTCACATACTCCGGCGGGTTACACATGACTGGGTAACCGCTTTTCCTTCTTTATAACTGGCTCAGGATCATTTAGGGCGTGCCAAGAGCATTGTAGTCCAATCGTCAACGTGCAGCAAATGTAAATGTGCTTAAATTCTACTTTGATACGGAATGTATCCGCGGTATAACCGTAGTTGAATGTATGGGTAGAGATTATGATATATCACGAGAAGGTTCCACTGTCTGCTATAAAGGCCTCAATAAAATTTGTCCGTATTTTTTTTTTTTTTTTGGCTCTTGTCGGCTAAAGAAGTTCAGCCAACTCAGCCAATAAGGAAACACATAGTGCAATGTTTAACTTCTGTAATTCGCTGAAAACAATAACCATGTCATGTGAATAATATTTCCTCTGATCATAAGAGTAAGAAAAGATTACAGTGGAGGCATTTTTTAGGGCTCAACATCATTTTCGCTGTAAATAGAGGCTTGTATTTATCGCTATAAATTATGCTTGTGTTGGCAATCGTTACCTTGTAATTGGCGGGCGTCTGTAAGAGAAGTCATTGCCCTATTTGGCCAGGCCATTCATGGCGCGTTTTCTTCCGCACCGGATGGCTTATGATTGGTGTGCCGACAGCAGAAATGCACCTGTAATAAACCCAGCCAACCACGAAACACAGGCAATGCTACAAAGTTTGAACAAACAGCTGGTCTGAAAATCTTTCCGCGAAAAATACATTGCCCTATTTATTATTTATTAGCAATTTACATGACAGAATCATTATGAAAGTTTTATTTGTAGTAGGTAAGTTTATTTCTACTGACATCATTGGCCAGCCAAATATGGCAGTGGCTCTCTTTGCAGACGGCCGGTAATCACAAGGAAGCAATCGATAGCGCGGTCATACCTTATTGCAGTTTAATGAACGAACAGATTTTTTTTGGCAAAAAATACATGGCCCTACTAATAAACAGTATCAAAATAGTTTTGATGAGTTGTGTGATGTCGGGAAAAACCTTAAATCATTAAGTCCGGACTGAAATGATAATGCGCAAGGTATGTACTGAATGTGTCCAGTATTTTAACACTATATCATCTCGCTCGTTATGTGCGCTGACGATTACTGCTTTACAGCAGAGCTAGACATAAAACTCATCTGCTAAATAGAGACCCTATACTTTCATTTTGTAGTGCTTTCATTTCTCTTCTTGCCGATGAGCAGACGAGAATTCTATCACTTAAATACGTGTTTTGCTATGGGCGCAACCAAGTAGTAAGGTAATACTAATCTAATGGTTTAAGTGAGCATTATACATACAATCGAGAATATCATCCAGCATCATAGAATAATTGAGAGTACTCTTCCACAGACTGGGAGAGATGTTGCCTAATATAACAGCTCATCGACTGATAAATTTGACTTTGCCATCCATTCTTGATAATTAAATTTAGTTTTTGTAACTAAGATTTGAAGAAAGGAGGAATGATTTCCATAACGTGTAAACATAAAGTTGGGCTTAACTGACCAGACTCAATAGCGTGCGTGAAAGCCATTTTTATATACTTTGACACTTTTTTAATATTTATTTTAGTGACAGTACGCTGCAATTTAAACAATTGCTTATTTATTCACTCTAGCTATATCTTTGCTTATTACGTTACAGGTTTCTTAATAAGTCGTAAATGTTTCCGAATAGGTGCAAATATGTTAGAAATATGTGGTAAAATTCCGAAGATATAAGTAGGTACAGGTATCTTGTTAATATCGGTATATAACTTCATTTTTTATTGTTCAAAAACTTTGTAGCATATTTTGTTTTTCAAATTTTTTGTTTCTTTATCTTTTCCCTGCAAAATCCTCTTTAATGATAGCCATCTCGTCATTATTAATTTTGATACTGAGAATCAGAGAATATAAAAATAAAGAAATAGGAAAAAATGTTATATACGCGTTAGAATTTATACTTCTTATGTTAGATGAAACTTAATTTAACTTAATCTAAATCATAGCTTACATAATTTTCAAACTTTTAATTACCGTGACACTATATATGTGTTTAAAAGTAGACATAGGTATATATAGGCCTATAGGCATATAAAAATTATTTGATAATATTATTTAGATAAGTCAGTAAATATTTCCTACGACCTTAACTTAACCTTTTTGAGCTTGTTAAACATTTAAGTTTCAATAATAAAAATTTAATCAAGAAATAATTACTTTCATTCAATTTAAGTTCGTTCTGAAAGATTTGCGCTTTTATATTTATAAGGTCTGTTAATCACAAACACGCTGTATATATATCGTGCTTTTGTTCATCTAGATGTTATCTGGTACAAGTTCCTTTCATACCTAAACTTAGGACTGAAATTATTAATAAATACTATCTAACTTTAATACTGAAACCACAGAAAATAATTTCTGCATTTTTGTTTTATTTAGATTAACATTTAGTTTACTAGACGGAAAAAAATTAGTTTTGTACATTCATTTAGTATATGATATTTACCATTTTGTTTTTCCTCTCTTATGTGACGTAACGCGCATGCGCATAGGACTTCACACTTATAAATTTCCGTTGTACGGTATTAACTCATTTCGTTGCAAGCTAAAATTTTATCCTTATCGTGCCAAAAGAAGTGTGTCTTCAAAACAATATGCATACATATAATATTTGCATAGATCCTACAAGCCTATTTGACGCCCAATGGTAGAGACCGGAAATATTCGTGGATTCATTTCGTGATATGTTAAATTCAAATAATTATACATTTGTGAGGCTTCTTTTAATCTTGAGGAATGTGGGCCAATTGGAGATCCTCAATTAACAAAGTATCGAATCACAATTTACCCAGTTCAAACGCCTCACAATTCAGCAGCCAATGAAGGAGTCTAACCTGGAGGTCATTAAACCCGCGTTTTTTTTTTAGTCCCAACCCATTAGTCATCCATACGCTCTCACTTGCAGACTGTTCCCTTAAGCCTACTCTGTATTTTTTTTTTTTTTTAACGCGTTCGTTTAGTTTTTTTTTGTAACGATGTAGGCTACCTGTTATGATCGTGGCCTAACTTTCTTCGCAGACGTAAAACTTCCACAGGAGGCCGTAATATATCTACGTCACGAGAACACACGTTTACGAAATCAATTTTGGAAGACTAGATTAGCGTGTCTGGAGGCTTTCAAAAGTCTTATTATATGTCTAAGCAATAGTCATAAAAACTATATGAAAACGGTATAGGCCTAGTAAGTAACGCTTCATTATTACAACTTATTAATTTGCATCAAGATGCACTATGGAAATTCTGGTAAGTAAATTGTGGTATAGAAAAAAAATCACAATTTAACTTAGCTTGCGTTTTCTTTATATCACCACATGCTAAGTAAAATAATTTTCTTATTTTTTCCATTGCACTAGAACTATAATATGCTAGATGCAGCAAACATTTACCGCAATTAACAATAAATATTACAAATAATTTCACTTTTATTTAACAAAGGCAATTTTAGGTAGAACAACTTTGAATTTGAATATGCTTAGCCATGATTAGCTACTGCTCGTGGCTTAAGTTAAGATATTGTGCGTAAAATTTGAATTACTTAATCTAACTGAGCGAAAAAAATTGAATGGATAAACAACCCGATGACCGAGTGGGATGATTCGCCTTCCGAAGCACGGGAGCCCGCTTGACAGGACGGGAGGGGGTTCGACCCCCCTTGGGAGCAGGCCTTTTTAAACCCTGCTGCGGAGCGTGCTTGTGTGAACCCACCTTCTGTCATTACTGGCGCGCTAATTTTACCGGGGAAAAAATGTCATTTCCTATCAGGCTCATGCATACGCATGCTTAAGTCCCGCTAGCATTTAAAGACGGTAAAAGTTCCATATCAAGTATACAAGGTGTTCCCTTCATCACGATAGCATGATTCAGTAAACATTGATGCTTGCTGTTTTAATTTAGTACGTCGAAAAATCCTAGACACAACAAAAACTTTCAATGATACAATGATTTATGAGCATAAGTTGAATACGAGTTAATAAAAAACCACGGGACATTACATAACATGTTTATACTGTAATATTCAAGTTTTTGTTATGTCCAGAATCTTTCAACGTACTAAATTAAAACAGCTATCATGTACCACAGGATCAATATATACACGAACATGCCATTATATATAATTTATATACACACATAACTCTACTTTCAAAGCCACCGATACACATATGACATTTTTGCATGCACTACGAGTGAAGACAAAATGTGGGCCAGAGTATTTTTACTTCAGCTACCTAAAGGGAAACGATTATTTTATTTCTAACGCCCCTTCATTTTTTTAATGGAATGAAACCATGCATGATCCAGTCTACGGCTGAAGCCTCTTGATGGTTGTCAATCTCCGTTAATTTTTCCCCCTACCCCCGCCGTATAATGCAGTGCCAACGCTCGCTCTAACCCCTCCTCCGCCAGGGCCGCGTCACGTGGCTCTGACGTCACAAGGTAAACACGCAACCCTCGCCGCGTCGTAAAGATTACCACAGCGCGGCTTTGCGGGTTTTCCAGTCACCTCTTCCTTTCGCTCCTTTCTTTCTTTCTTTCTTTCTTTCTCTACCTTTATTTTCGTCTCCCCTTCCCCCTCTTTACATTCTCCAAGCCACGTAAGCGGCGCGATGGGCGGGGCCTGACATGCATCTGTCATCTGCCCGCCGGTGGGCGTGGCCGGCCGGCGGCGGTCTTGGCGCGGACGCCAATGGAAGGCGAGGCCATGTTGTGACGGAGGCGGGGTTGTGACGTCACCGGTTTTATCTCTATCTCTCGCTCCTGCCCGGCTCCTTTTAACCCCTTTTCCCCAAACAACCTGGAATGCTCAGACTTCTTTTTTTACCTTCTTCTTTTGTGTCTCTGGGTTTGACGGAATAAGGTGCTCGCGGACTAGTACGTAACGGAATACTTTTCTTTCTTTTTTTTACGCTGATTGTAGTTACGAAACAAACGTGTTCTAGGATGTCCGTGAGGCAGATACGTATTGTTTAATGCAGCGACACAAATTAAAGCGACAGCGCCGAAGAAGTCGACCGCCGTGGCGCAGTTCGGGGTGCTCTCCCTATCGGCGCCTGGGGTTCCGGGTTCGAGTTCCAGTGAATATTTTGTACCATCTAAATTCGTCACGAAATTCGTTCAAGCAACGAAACTAATAAAATAAACTGCCAAACTGTCAATAACAAATAAATAGATGGTAGTGGACGAAGGGGAGGGGGGTGTTATATATGTATATAAAAGAAGAATCGACGACGAGGTACTAAATCAGAAGAGCGTTTCAGAGGTCACGTGAACCAACACGAATGGTGGCAATTGCTTTCTTGTGAGGGGATTATACCCTAGCTTAGCTTGCAGATTTGTATATAACTCTATATTTGATTATTTTGCCGTCCAT
This sequence comes from Bacillus rossius redtenbacheri, assembly GCF_032445375.1. NCBI lineage: Eukaryota > Metazoa > Arthropoda > Insecta > Phasmatodea > Bacillidae > Bacillus > Bacillus rossius. The sequence continues at coordinate 53,149,363 of NC_086332.1, read as the reverse complement.
CCAAAATAAAGACAGGTTCGTGCAAGTAGTATCACATAGCTGCAGAGAAAATAAAACGTTTTATTGTTTTGACAGCTATGAAGAAGCAGTTACTGGACTTACAGACACTATTATTTACTTTGAAATTTATATAAAGTTCAAAATATATTGTATACATTTGTGTGATATAAAACTGACAGATGTTATTTAAACCTCAAGGTATGAGAGCGTTCCGATTGGTGGTTTACAACGAGGGTGCGCATTTTGATTTGTTAAAATTTGTTTACTAGCATATTACTAACTTAAATTTTAATTATAAATTTATTTTTACAAACAAGAGGTTCAGAAATCGTAATGTCTGATTAACGTCGATTATCGACGATGCCGCTAAAATAAGGCATTTTGGTAAAGTTTCGTGTTATTCGATGATATTTACTATATTATACATATAACCATTGATTCTCTAGTGGCTAGATGCTTAGTATTCTCTCTGAATTTTCTTTATCTAGTGTCACTATCATTTCAGTTACTAATTACGACTATTTCGCCTTGAAATAACTTTTACGAAAAATAAAAAAAGATTTGATAAACTTTAAAACCAATGGTTTGGAAATTTACACCTAGGAAATAAAACATAAAATATTTGTTCTAGAATTACGTTTGATAGACGTTGGATAATTCAGTGGTACTGAGTAATAGAAGCTAAAGTAATCCCAAAAAAGCTTAACCAATGGCAGAAACATAGGTACGTTATAAGCCTGAGGTATAGAATAATTAACTGTTTGCACTATATAATATTTTCCCCACAGATGTTTGTAGTGTGTCCGACCTAAAAACTGTGGTAGTGTGTTTAGGAACTTTAATCAGACAAATTGGAAAGGAATGATTTTTATTTTATAAATGTACCTATAAGTAGAGACCGGAAAAATTCGCGAATTAATTTCGCGATAGGGTAAAATAAAAATAGTTATACCTCAAAGATGCCTCTGCTATTGGCTCACAACTCACCTGGATAACTCTGGGCCAATGAGAAACACCCAACCATAGCTTTATCGAATCACAGGCTGCTACGTTGTAACGTCTCAAAACACAGCAGCCAATGAGTGGGTCACATTTGACCGAGTGTACGTAGAACTATGGAGTTCATCCTACAGGTCATTGAACCCGCGAATTTTTCTGTTCTCTTCCTATAAGGTATAAACTTTATACTTTTATGTATTTATGCGAGTGATTTTGTGGTGTTAATATAGAGTAATTAAATGTAGCGTAATAATGTTTGTGTTGGGTATGTCTTCAATTCTATTTTATCTGATCAATAGTAATAAATCCAGTAATCATCGTGATGGCGAATTTCATTATAAGTAGAATCATACTAACAGACGTCAGTCTGTTTTGTAAAATGGCCAAAATAATGAAATAAAATTTTAATGATATATTAAGTTTATAGCTAAGGTAAAAAAAAATAACTACAAATCGATGAGATTAGTTTCTGAATGTTTTCAGACTGGCTATCCCTATTATACAGATAAATTTAGGCTGATCTGTGAAAAGTTCAGGATATTTGTGGAGTTGGGCATAGCTCCGGGAATGAGGAGGTGCCCATTGAATTAAAAAGCCCCTCGCTATGGAGGTGTGTTCTTGTAGCTTTGAAACGGGGTTTATATACGTAATTATAAAGTCAAAACTATATTTAAAGAAACGTTTATAATTATATCAGGTTTACTGTTTATTGCATGCATATATATAGGCCTACGCCGCCTATTGAGATGACATTTGTTTGTTATCCCCAAGCGAAAAAAATTCCACGACACTTGTACCCCTCCGCCCTCCAGCCCCCTTAAGAATCCTATAGCTTTGCACCCGTGCCTGAAGAGTTCATAAGCAGTTTTGAGACCACGTTTTATTACGAAAGGTCCCGTTACGTAATGGGTATCAATAATAGCCCTCTCGGATATTTTAATACATATACAGCCATAAATCACAGCATATATTTTGTACAAGGCCCTGCTAGCATAGCTTTGAATGATTTCGGGATTTAAACTTGTGTTTATGTTACTACTTTTAGCTATGATGTCACCCAAAGGAAGTAGGTCCTAAGTTTTTTCTCTCTGTGGATACTAGTCAGGAAATTATAAGAACTCGCTTTTCCTCCAAAACCTTACACATGGGGATGTACATATAAAAGTTTGTAGAATTTAGCTATATTTTTAGTGGGGAAAAAACAATTTTTTATTTTACTTATTTATGAAAATACATACATTTATAAATGCTATAGTGTATCATCTTTAATAATCCGTTATAACTTAAATTGTGTTATGTAATTAGATATTTGTTTTTTAACCAATATTAATTTATTTCCTAGGTTATGCAGATATTAATTATTTGGCAGGAATGTCTACAGTTCCAACTGCATAAAAATGTTGAATTTTATTATTGTACGTGCCGCATAAGCAAGGGAAAAAATTAAATGTTTGTTAAAAACAAATATCTAATTACATAACTCAATTTAAGTTATAACCGATTATTAAAGATGATACAATATAGCATTTATAAATGTACTTTATAGCATTTATTTGAAGTTCTACAGCATTTATTAGCATTTACAAATTTTCAAGCATTCCAAGATACGTTGCTGAATGGATGTTTCTGAGATTTATTTTGCCAGTAAATGAGTTGAAACAGGTTTACAGTATTTTTAATGTAGCTAACATAATGCTTACGAAAAAATAATGCATTTTTAAAATTATAATTTCCTACTTTTGTTCAGCACGTAATGTTATATTTAAATTTGAAAACATTAACCTGGATTCATGTTTTATTCTACTACAGATAAGAAATTTAATTGATTTTGTCATAGGTAAGTTTGAAAAAGGGGCAATTTTCAGCTCTAAGTGCACGGTTGTTTTTTATGTAGTATGTAGGTACCTATATTGTGACATGAAATATGTTAACTATCCAGCAAAATGTACAGTTTTTATTATTGAATGAAGACAAGTGTGCTGTCGTTACTTTTTGTTTCTACGCCTAAGGGACTTTGAGAGTGATTTAATTAATAATAAATTGTTGAAGTCTCCTTCCTTGAAAATATAAATACCTATCATGCTTGGAATCTAGTGTCTAAATGGACAAACTGCATGAAAAAGTTAGGACTAGGCTCTAGGTAAATGTTTGGAGAAATCTGGTGTGGAAATTATGCCATGGAAAAAAATCTGAAATTTATATATTTTAAAAATATATATTTTTTAATTATTACACATAACTTAACCTAACATAACACACAGTTAAAGTAGTTTTCACAGTATTTTTAATATAGTTAACCTTGCCTAACGAACTGTTAAAAAAATTTCATAGCATTTTAAACTTAACTAAACTAACCAACAGTTCATTTTAATTTCAGATTATATAATTCTTTGAATATCACATTGCTCTACTTACAGAATAATCACATAATTTATTAAAATTTAAAAAAAGTTATTTTATTAAATATTTTCCGCATAATTTGAGACTAGATTACTGCCGGTGTGATTTAACGGATTTTCCATTCAGCCTTAATACGTTCGCACTAAATCATTTTTTTTTAACAACCAAGACAAATCTTTAAAGTGGTATTTTTTGAACACTGTTTTAAATGTCGTATAAGGCTACACATTTGCGTGAAACATGCAGTGGAAGGCAAATTTATTATAATTCATACTCCTTCAAACTTCCTAAGAGGCTTACTAGCACAGTCGTAGAGCGCGCATTTATTAACCCCAGGGGGCGTGGTTCAAGTGGAACTTGTAAGTTTTATTATTTTTTAATAATATAATAATAATTTTGAATCAACTCAATACGGTTAAGATTTGTCCGTATGAAGTATTTGCAGACTTATTTCAGTCGTTTGAGCAAAAACAAATGTAAAATATTTACTTAATGTTATGATTAGTGTTTTAAAATATTTAATATTAAAAATTTAGTAATGCCATAGAAGTACAAATTCTAACCGTGCGGTTATATTATAGTTTTAATTTTTGAATGCATTTTAATAAGATGGGCAGTATTTTTATAAATTTCCTTATCAAAAATCAGTAACAAAACTCGGGTTTTATCGTAGCCGTGTTTAATAATTTAAATTTTACGCTTGTTTCGTTCTGTTAATTGATATCTGCTGTTGATGGTAGCAAGCAGCGTTTACGATTCAGGCAGCAAATTATAGCGGCGGGCGTAGAAAGTATACGTGAGATTCGCATCCAAAAATATTGGTATTTTTAAAGCGATTATTTTATTTATCAGTTTATTTATCACACTAGGCATTTTTTAAAAGAATATTAAGTAAGTTAAATTTCATGTTCGAGTTTCAAGTTATAAGTTTATTTGCAACATGAACAACTTGAGAATACACGAGAACTTGCTCTATACCAAGGTTAGATGTTAAACATCACTGACGAGTACTGAAAGACTTGTTCACATTTATTTGTGTTTTATTTTAATTTACTAAGCTTTGTTTTTATGTATTTACTGGTAAATTCAGATGGTAAAGTATTTCCAGTACTGGGAATATGTTTGTGTTATGTAAAGTGCACGCAAGCTAGATGATTTTTTTAAAGGATGTTTCATTAAATTTACCAATTAACATGTTTATAAACTTTTTTGTGCCGACAAAGTGGCCATCTTTGAAGCAGATATTGTCTTCATTCTGCTGACAAGCAAAAGGGCCTCGAACTTGTTATGGTGCCGGTGACCCACGGCTGATAACAGTTGGGTCCGACTTGCGGATGAATGATAAGTGGTAACTGGCGATGCTCTGCGATGCGTGCCGGTGACTGCCAACAGCTGCGCCCTCGCAGTGCGCGATGCTCCAACCACCAGCCGTCTTTTGTTGAGGGAATGCCGTCTTAAATTTCAACAAACCCACAACTAGTTCCTTGGACTCCACCAGTTTGATGTTTAAGTTGATGATAACTAGGTATTATGTAAAAGTACGAGAAAGAATGAAGATTCATGGATGCAATCCATCTTGAGGTTTCACTAAATTAACAATTTTGGGCTGCTAACTGTTTATAAGAATGACTGGCTAAATATTCAAAATGTGCACCAACTTTTAAATCTTCTTGTAGCAATGAAATGTCTAAAAATTATGACTTCGAAGACTGACGGAGGAAAAGTTTAATCCTGCTCTTCCTGAAAAAAATTATTTTAAAGATATAGATAATCCAATTCCGAAATTATTCCCCTTAAACAAAACCCAGTGATGCTGGATTAGTCTGGAAGTATACCTATACAACATACTTGTGTGTTTTACAGGTTTTTTTTACCTGAAGTGAAACACAGTTTGATCAACTGGTATTCAGAATATTTATGAGAATTTTGTTGTTGTTTTGGAAATTTGAATCAAAATCAAGTTTGAATGATGTTAAAATATTAATAAAATATAATCAAGATTTATATATAATAACCTAGCCTACATTGCCATTACAACCACTCTTACTTGAAGATGTAAGCAGATGGAAATTATTTTTGAGAACTCATGGAAAAGTTTTGTACTGCATGTAAATTATGTTTTTCTTGGGTTTATTTTGTGTTTTATTATTTTTTATTCATAAATCTTTGACAAGTTTTGACTTGTAAAAAAAATTAATTTGCAGTAGCACTGAGAATGAGCCCAAGATACATTTGGTAGTATTACTCTATAGAATTTTTAGTCATTTTGCACGCTGACTATAGTTTTGTTATATTTTCACTACGCAATTTACAATGATCGTTATCATATCTTCATGTATTGAAAGTGTTATTTATACTCAAAATGCATTTACGAGTATTAGCCTCATCACATACAGGTTTTGGATAGACCAAAACGATTATCAGTTTTGAAAATTTTTTTCAGAAACTTAGTCTCTAACGCAGCATTTATCCATATCAGAGGTTGAGTTAGTAAAATCGTTTTTTTAAAAATGGTTATGTTTTTAAAATTAGAGAAAAAAATTAAACGACTTTTCTGTGTATGACCTAATCAGTTTTAAGTTTCCGTACATGAAAGGAAATGCTTAACTTTGACTTCATTTAAACTCGGTGGGGGAGTGCCAATATCTTCGATCTCTTCCACCAGCACCGAGCTCAATGATAGCAGGACTGCCATTAGCTTGGATCCCTTCCACCGGCACCGAGCTGAATGATAGCAGGACTGCCAATAGCTTGGATCCCTTCCAACGGCACCGAGCGCAATGATATCAGGACTGCCAATAGCTTGGTCCTCTTCCACCGGCACCGTGCGCAATGATAGCAGGACTGGCAATAGCTTGGATCCCTTCCACCGGCACCGAGCTGAATGATAGCAGGACTGCCAATAGCTTGGATCCCTTCCACCGGCACCGAGCTGAATGATAGCAGGACTGCCAATAGCTTGGATCCCTTCCACCGGCACCGAGCTGAATGATAGCAGGACTGCCAATAGCTTGGATCCCTTCCACCGGCACCAAGCTCAATGATAGCAGGACTGCCAATAGCTTGGATCCCTTCCACCGGCACCAAGCTCAATGATAGCAGGACTGCCAATAGCTTGGATCCCTTCCACCGGCACCGAGCGCAGTGATAGTAGGACTGCCAATAGCTTGGTCCTCTTCCACCGGCACCGAGCGCAATGATAGCAGGACTGCCAATAGCTAGGTTCTAGTCCACCGGTACCGAACTGAATGACAGCAGGACTGCCAATAGCTAGGTTCTCTTCCACCAGAACCGAGCTCAATTATAGCAGGACTGCCAATAACTTGGTTCCCTTCCACCAGGACCCAGCTCAATGATAGCAGGACTGCCCAATAGCTTGGCTCCCTTCCACCGGCACCGAGCTGAATGATAGCAGGACTGCCAATAGCTTGGATCCCTTCCACCGGCACCGAGCGCAATGATAGCAGGACTGCCAATAGCTAGGTCCTCTTCCACCGGAACCGAGCTGAATGATAGCAGGACTGCCAATAGCTTGGATCCCTTCCACCGGCACCGAGCGCAATGATAGCAGGACTGCCAATAGCTAGGTCCTCTTCCACCGGAACCGAGCTGAATGATAGCAGGACTGCCAATAGCTTGGATCCCTTCCACCGGCACCGAGCGCAATGATAGCAGGACTGCCAATAGCTTGGTCCTCTTCCACCGGAACCGAGCTGAATGATAGCAGTACTGCCAATAGCTTAGATCCCTTCCACCAGCACCCAGCTCAATGATAGCAGGACTGCCAATAGCTTGGATCCCTTCAACCGGCACCGAGCTCAATGATAGCAGGACTGCCATTAGCTTGGTCCTCTTCCACCGGCACCGAGTTCAATGATAGCAGGACTGCCAATAGCTTGGATCCCTTCAACCGGCACCGAGCTCAATGATAGCAGGACTGCCATTAGCTTGGTCCTCTTCCACCGGCACCGAGTTCAATGATAGCAGGACTGCCAATAGCTTGGATCCCTTCAACCGGCACCGAGCTCAATAATAGCAGGACTGCCATTATCTTGGTCCTCTTCCACCGGCACCGAGTTCAATGATAGCAGGACTGGCAATAGCTTAGATCCCTTCCACCGGCACCAAGCTCAATGATAGCAGGATAGCCAATAGCTTGGATCCCTTCCACCGGCACCGAGCTGAATGATAGCAGGACTGCCATTAGCTTGGTTCTCTTCCACCGTCACAGAGCTGAATGACAGCAGGACTGCCAATATCTTGGTTCCCTTCCACCGGCAGCAAGCTCAATGATAGCAGTACTGCCAATAGCTTGGATCCCTTCCACCGGCACCAAGCTCAATGATAGCAGGTCTGCCAATAGCTTGGATCCCTTCCACCGGCACCGAGCGCAATGATAGCAGGACTGCCAATAGCTAGGTCCTCTTCCACCGGAACCGAGCTGAATGATAGCAGGACTGCCAATATCTTGGTTCCATTCCACCGGCACCAAGCTCAATGATAGTAGGAATGTCATTAGCTTGGTTATCTTCGACCGTTACAGAGCTCAATGATAGTAGGACTGCCATTAGCTTGGTTCTCTTCCACCGTCACAGAGCTCAATGATAGCAGGACTGCCAATAGCTCGGTTCCCTTCCACCGTCACAGAGCTCAATGATAGCAGGACTGCCAATAGCTCGGTTCCCTTCCACCGTCACAGAGCTCAATGATAGCAGGACTGCCAATAGCTCGGTTCCCTTCCACCGGCACCGAGTTGAATGATAGCAGGACTGCCAATAGCTTGGTTCTTTTCCACCGGCACCGAGCGCAATGATATCAGGATTGCGAAGTTTGTGCTGTAATTGTAACACAGTTTTTATTATGAACTGTTACTTGATACCGAGTGTTAATGTTTCAACATGAGATCACTGATCATCGTGGTACTTAAGCAAATACAATTTTTTTTTTACACCCATGATCAAATTTAGATTTTTTCTATATTTTAGATCCTTGTCGTTCACTTAAATTTTTAAATTTTTTCAATTAAACGGAAATATCATATAAAATAAAATATATTTGCTATTTTGTACGTTTAGATAAAAACCACTCTATCACTAAAAATAATACTGAGTTAGGATTCTTACCCGGGCATTTATATTTTGTTTTGGCCCAGTACCTCCAATAGTTAAAGTAATTTTCAAACTGTTGACTTTATAGTTTTTCAGTATTAACTGCGCACCTTACTTAGCATAATTAATACGTAATATAAAGTCAAATTATTAAATATTCGTTTGTCTATGCAGTGCTTTAAAAATATATGCTAGAATAAAATGTAAATTAACATATAAAATTATGTAACAATTTTCGTAATAAATACTCAGTATCATCTCAGAAAAAAAAAAGAATTTCATATATGCAAACATTAACGATAACCACGTGTTTTACAAATTTACAAAATCTTTCTTGTAGTATTACAAAATATTTCTTGGCAAATGGTTTTCAAATTAATCATCTGAAAAAGTACATTAAATTGTTTCCTGTGGAAGGTTAGCCCTGAACTACGATCCACACGTGTCCTCAGCCCATCGAGCCCAGCCCGGCAAGGCCACAGAACAGTCGAGTGCGATCCGACGGAGCATTACACGCGCGTGAAGGGCCTGTAGCTACACTGCTAAAAAAATTTCCACCTTCAAAGTTACGAAAAGCGCTTAATACATACGCTGTTAGAAATAACAGTAAATTTACGGACTTTTCAATGAAGAACTTACCTGAAATAAACTAATGGTTATTCGTAATTTCAAATAACTAAATCTTTTTTATTAACTACGCCGTATTTTGACTACCAAGGTGTATGTTTCGCTCCAAACAAAAATAAAACTAACTAAAAAGTTCTTAATTTTTTTTTTTAAATTTGTGTTACACTACCAATAATATTCTTTTGTATTCATGTTCAAAGAAAGTGATCTCATGGACTGTAAATTTACGAAGATAACGGTAAATCTACGAGGATCCCGGGGTAATTTGTAACCAATGTTCTTCTTAAATTAAAAGGAATTTTTTTCCAATTGCGTATTATCCTGAGATATTCGTAGATTCATCGTTATCTTCGTAGATTTACGATACATATTTCACCTACTTTTAAAATGAGCCCACAAAGAATAATCTTCGAATAAACGAAAAACATACAAAAACGGATTAAAGCTCATGCAAAAACATACTCATTTCTTTCAAGTGTGTGTTTATCCCGCCTATACAGAAAGAAAAAAAAAAACAATATTCGGAAGTTGAAATACGACGTTGTGTCTATGGAGATACAGTAATCTGATACTACGAATGTTTGAGGTGAACTTTTCGTTTAAAAGTCCGTACATTTGATGTAGTTTTCAAGAGTGATGCACACGCGCCGTGAGCCTGGAGCTACCACGACACCTCCAGGAGCAGAGCTTTGCCCGCCGCCAGTCTTCAAGGGAGTACCATCCTTAAATATTTGGCTCCTGATGTTTCGCTTTTTGCACGTGATGTTTTTAGTAAATCTATAATATAAAAATGAATCGCAAAATGTGTTGGTAAGCGCATAACTCAACAACGCCTGGACCAATTTGGCCGATTTTTTTTTTTTTAAATGTTCGTTGAAGTTCAAAGATGGTTTTTACGGTGAGAAAAATTCGAATAATTCCCGGAAAAACCTTAAAACCAGCCCTTTTCTTTTTCCCATACATAAGTTTTCTAATTAAAACGAGCACTCATTGTTGTTTAAACAATGTAGGTATGTTCCTAACGTCAAAGAGTCAATTTGCACTTTATTACGTCTGTACAAAGTTCAAACATATCTATCAAAACAGTGTGCGTTGGAGCACAGTTAAAAAAAAAAAACCGAAATCGAATAGTTCAATTTGGTCGGCTTCGCGATATTATTTCATTTGTTTTACTTTAAAATGCATCAGATTTCAAGTCATTACATCAGTCAAACAAAACCAGCGTTACCAAAAGTATTTCATAAGTTTAATTTTTTATTATTTCATTTCCCTATTTTAAATACGGCTTGAAGGATTTGACTCCAAGTCATATCAAATTAAAAAAAAAGTTGAAACAACAACAAACTGTCAATGTCAGTGTTTTTTTTTTTTTTCTTCGATTTTAGGTTACTTACCCTAATGAGTTTGCATTTGTCAACTTATACACGAAACAAATTCTTACCTACATAGTGTTTTGTGCAGTGTTTATTTACCTATGATCGCTAATTATTGCATGTGACAAAATAATCTATAATATAGATATGCCTCCTATTAGACGAATCAATTTAGGTAGAAGAAACCGAAATGCTACAAACCAAGCTAATTACCGATCTAATCATGCACTACAGTGAAAATAAAAATTATTATGTTTCACGTGATTAACAATAAAGAGATTACTTATTTTTTTATTTATCTTTTTATTTATATTTTTAATTTAATTATATTTCTTATTCACAACACCCTATCACCAGGGTGACGGTTCTGTTCAGGAGAATTTTTTGCCCCGACTATAAAATATGTAGGAACAAAAAAATGTCACATTACAAATCATTTTGACAGGACTTTATTGCAATTTAATTAGGCAGTACGAAGTCTGCCGGGTCAGCTAGTTCATAATATAACCACATTTAATTGTTTAAGAAAGCCTTTTTTTCTACTAAACAAGTTCTTATTTAATGGTTCTTATTAACTTAAAAGGTAAATCATTGTGTCAATCCTAGTATATACTAAAAGCACGAAACCAAGTAGTATGCAGTTTGGAATTAACTATTCGTATGTAGCCTTTGATGTCAAATTATTTATTTTTAGTACATCATTATTTTTTATCCAAGAAAAACTAGATTTTCAGAAAACTGTAAAAAAAAACCCAGGTAACTATGGGTTTGAGTAAACTTTATTTTTATTGGTTTAATGAATGATATACTAAAACTTAAGATTTTTATGACGACGGCTACATAGGTACTAACGGTTAGTTAAAAACTGTAGCCTATACATTTTGTACTACACAAAAATGTTCCCTTGATTGCATAAAAACAATAACATAAGAACTAATTTTAAAGGAAAACTTATTATAAACAATTAAATACAAATTTTGTTAGGAATTTAATTAAAATCATGTACAAAAACACAAATTATTAGAAGCGAAATTATTTAGGTAATGTACAGACCGATTCTTGTTGTGTGCATGTGCCTTCAGTAGCCTGTTACAAACGTTCACTTCATATTTAAGACGGATCAGAGTCATGTATACATACTTTGAAAATGAACTCACGAGAAACCTCTTTTAGTGTTAACAGAACCTTCAAAAATTGGTTTGGTCTACAGAAGATAAAAACTCTTCTTAATTCCAGGATCTGTATTAACTCGGAAGTTTGGAATCCGGTGGAAATTATTGGAATATGCAACTGTCTGGAGCTACGAAGAAACTTTCGTTTATTAGAAGTGCATTATTTCTGGAAATGTCCACAAATTTACTTTAATTTCTAGAAATTATTCAAGAGTACGATTAGTCAGAAAAACTATAAAATTCAGCGGAAATAAGCAATGTATTATGTGCTTAGGTTTAAAAACGTTTCTTCAGAGAGACACGGTTTTATTAAAAATTACGAAGTGAGATATTTTATTTGGATGGAGTATCAAATATCAAAATCATTAGGACTTCTGCGCTGAAAATGAGACTACCTTCAAAGTGATACTATATAGCTATTATAACCTCAACATTGAGCTAACCACGTGCACCGTAAGACGTATCTTTTTTTGTTAGTTGATGCGTTTTCAAATAAGCCACAATGTTGGGGGCCGCATTTAAATTTTTTACTGCGCCGCTTGCGTGCGCCGTCTCTCTCGTGATTGGTTTATTCGGTGGGGCTTGAAGCTGTGTCAGTAGCGCTCCAGGAGGCAAGGCGGGTTTCTCGGACAGGGTCACAGCTCCAGTTCACAGCTACGTGAAGAGGCATGTTTTAAGGTCAAATGAAAACACGCCAATCTACGGCAGTATAACTATGTTAATAGTACCATTGTTTAATAAATTACGATCTTGTACCTATGTGTTTATACATAATTTGTTGAGATTTCCTTATAAACATATTAAATAATATTTTTCCCCCACATTTAATTCCTTAGTGTTCTTTCATATAAGCATATAACTACAAAACTATTTTTTAAATTTTCACGTTTCCTTACCAGGATGTACGCGATTAGTATCAGAATCATTAACTTGCAAATCTTGAAATTTCACTAGCAGTTCGGAAAAGTTTGTGCCTGACGACAGAAACAGATGTCAGTTCCCGAAACGTCGCAACTGTTTTGTCTTAGGAAGTTTGCTGTGTTCGTCTGTGCTGTCGTCGTTGTGTTGCCTGAGTGTCTGTTTAATTTCATCGCGGGGTCTTTGTCTTACTGCCATGTGCTATCGAGATTATTTGTTTAGTTTCAGAGTTGGGTTCCTCCGTTTGGTGCTATGTTTTCCAGGTTTACTGTTCTTGTTGCAACCTTCTCGTCGTTGTCGGGCCACTGTGTTCGTCTGTGCTGTGATATTATTCTAACTTATTTCTTCCGTGGATTTCTCTGTGTTGATTATAAGTATATTTAACATTTGACATTGGTTGAATTTGGCTTGTATTTGTGTGTTGTGTACTATCTATCTTTATCCATTCTTGAGTTTTTATGTATGGCATACAATGTAAACCAGCTATGGCATATGTACAAAAAAATGTTTTAAATAATTCACCAGATATTTTTCTCAATAGCATGTCAGAAAGGAAATACATTAATAAAATCTGGAGCATGTATACATAGGTATACAATTTTTATTGTCACTCATTATTATAAGTTTTTATTACCTCTTTACAAACTTGTAATTTAGGATCGATTCAACTTCAAATCACTTACATAATTTCAAAGAAATCTTAAAATTAATATCAAATTAAAGTTTTATTACATACTAAACTCAACATTAAACTAGGGGGGAATAAAGGGAAAGGATTCTTTTATTGAAACGGTAAAGACCATACAAACTACAAATATGCACGTTATATATATTATTTTTTTAATTAACGTTAACTTTTGTATGAAGGCCAACACTGTACTATAAGTTATGTCTTAACTTAGGTTCTAAAATCAACATTTACTTTAACAATATCTATTAAATTTAAAAAAATAGACGTATTGAGAACTTAAAAATATATATTTCACATATGAAATTAACTTTTTGAAAATATATTTAATTTAAATATTATTCATTGATGAATTAACAAAAACACGATAAATAGCTTAAGCTAATATTTTTTACGAAAATTTTTTTTATTTTACTACATTTTTTCATGACGTTACCTATTATTTCCAACTTTTAACTTTTTGACTAAAATATATTATTGTTACATAAAAGTTTTTATAATTATATAAAATATTATTGATTCGTATCACGTAAACGTAACACACGTTCATTAATTTGGTTTATAGTTATAATTGAATGATTTTGGAAAATATTTTATAATTACAGTATTCAGCTGAAGATAATGCATTAACGTATAACACATTCTATAAAATATGTAGCAAGAATTTTGAATCCATATCAAAATACTTTTTTACATGCTTTATATTAGCTTCACCTGTATGTTTGTCTGTCCGTCTGTAACTCTTTCGACTAAGTTTTCTTTTCTTGCAAAGCACATACTTTTACCAGTTTCAATTGTTCCTTCCTCTGTGCTAGCCTTTCAGCTTGCTTAACCACGCCGAAAAAAAAAAATGTTTTTTTTTTTCCGGTAAATTCTAAGATTATATCCATACATCTAACTGTAAATGATTGTCTGTCCGTCTGTAACTCTTTCGACTAAGAGTGAGTGTCTCATGATTGTAAAATGTCCCACCAATTTTATTACGCTCGTTAGCCGAGCGGTCTAAGGCGCGCCACTTCTGTGACGTTAGCTTTCGGCTTCAGCGATCGTGGGTTCTACTCCAGGCCACGCCGAAAAATTTTTTTTTTTCCGGTAAATTCTAAGATTATATCCATACATCTAACTGTAAATGATTCGGAGAGACTTTACCATTTCTTTGTCACGTTGCAACTCCAAATAGTTATCTCAGATGGTAATAGGTAGTGTCGGTAACTCATTTCCCTATGATAATTATACATAAATATAGTTTAAAAAACTAAAAAAACATGCTTTTAAAGAATATCAAACTAAAAAGTTAAAAATAAATATAGTTTAAAAAACTAAAGAAACATGCTTTTAAAGATTATCAAACTAAAAAGTAAAAAATAATTTTAAAATTTAATTTATGACAATAGTATATAAGCAATACTAGTATAAATGAGAAAAAAGCATGGGGCGCTTAATATACAAAAAAATATGGCACAAAGCGCATCAAGCTTTTTTCTCATTTATACTAGTATTGCTTATATACTATTGTCATAAATTAAATTTTAAAATTATTTTTTACTTTTTAGTTTGATAATCTTTAAAAGCATGTTTCTTTAGTTTTTTAAACTATATTTATTTAAGCATTAGTGTCATTCTTTGAAATTTTTTTCAGTTTGTGTTTGGTTTTCGTAAGGATATTTTAACAAGAAACAATACAGCAAAGCGGTAAGCTCGAGGATCCAAGAACACTAATTTCTGTTTAAAATATTCAGGGTTGGAGTTTCATTCAAGCCCCTTATACAACAGATTCTTTTCATACAGCTGGCTGGTATCGGATTTGGATGTGACGGCGTGTAAATATAAATTCAATCAACTGATTGAAAACTATTAATTTGTTTCAAGTACTAAACCTTTGTTTCTTTTTATAAAATTTGGGAAGTTATTAATTTTAAATACTAAAATTGTTGAAAAATTAAGGACATGCATTTTAGAACCTAATTTTCTTACAGAAAAAGCAAACTTTGTTGCGCTGCAAAGTAAGGTTACTTCCAGCAGTGCCAGCTGATGCTTTCGGAAAATATCCCACTTAGCATGGCTAAATATATAAAGCGATCTCGCAGTGAATGTCTTCCTTATCGACAAAGCCCATTCTGCAGTAGCGACCCTTAAAAGCTTTCAGGAGTAGGCCCGTACAAGGCGTCGTTGTGCTCGGTGGAGGAGGGAGCTGTGGGCACCAAAAAGGTGGTGGTGGGGGGGGGGCTGTGTTTGCGTTTGTTACAGGAGCAGGTAAACAAGCGTGGGTTACTCAGGCCATGCACGCGTGCACAGGCCGCAGGTAGATACACGTAGGCGCCCGGAAATTGAGCACGGCGTTTCACGGGCGTGCGACCAACACTGTGGTGCCTGTCTTGCATGGGCTATGAGGGAAAATAAGGATTTTTTTTTTTAGTTTTAGTTTTAGTTTTAGTTTTAGTTTTGGATTGCGATAGCCAAACATTCTGCGACTATAAGAAACAGAATTGCCGTTTGATTTAATCAGCGTACAGATGAATAATGTGCGTTTGATCTCATCTGGGCACTTTTGAATCGTTACTAAGTGTCGTCCACAAGCGCAATGTTAAACCACGCGTGCAATACTGCCTATGTTATATCTAAGCTTGCACTGCTCTCGGCTCGCCGCACCGAGGTTGCAGCACGGTCCCTGCGTGAAGTGTCTACAGGACTCCGGCACCGCCGCGGCGGCGCGGCGGGAGTCTGCAGGCGCCGGCAGCCGGCCCCCGCGCGCCGAGACGCCCCCAACCGCGCGATACCGGGAAGTCGGTGTTTACCGGAAGTCGACGCGGTGACGTCCCTCGTGGTGGCTGGCTGTTTAGAGTCGGGCGCACGCAGCGCCTCTCTGTTCGGAGCGGCGCCGACACCACGAGTCGACGAGATAACTTTCTTCTACTCCCTCCTTTCCTCCCCCCCTGTCTTTGCTGCTCGGGAGGAATCTGACGAGATGCAACACACAAACAAGTTCTCCTTTGAGACGTAATGCGGTATGGATGCTCGGGGAACAAGGTGCCGAGGGTGACGGACAAACTGTGTAGTCACCTCCGCCATTGCTGGCGGGAAACTATCACGTTTACCTCACCAAATAAACGTTTGCCTGGAATTGGGGGGACATAATCCCTCAGTGGATGGCTCTCTCTTTTGTTGGCACATCAAAGGTCGGCCCTTCAAAAGTAACTAACACGGGGTTTCCAAGTTTGTACCTTACTTCGCGAGAATTCACACCAAATATATCTTCTCTCTAAACAGTACTCACCATCCATAAACAGTGCATTTTTTCGTATCGTATGTTAATATGACTGATGACATTACACAGTTTTTGCAGTAATAATAGCTACTTCCGAAAGATAAGTCACATCAGTGGACAACTAGAGGCATTAATCAAGCTTACCTCATAGATACATAGGTCTATTGACCTCTGACTGTAAGTTAGAGTTATCAAAACGATTGATTCAGTGATCTTTCATTTAATTGATAACATGTTATTAATATAATTTTGTCACGTCTTAAGTCAAACAAAAACCATTTTTTTTTTTAATTTTTTTTTCAAATCAACGAGATAATAGTAAATATTTCCCAATGCTCTAAACTAAGATTATTTTCAAAGCACCAGAAAATAGATCTCTTTCTAGAGAACGCAAGATGTCTTTCTGTATTGTGTACAACTTTTTTGGAACTTCGCGGTGGCCTTAACAAGACCATTAACTATATTCGGATTCCTTGACAAATGTAAACGCCCGTCATCAAAACACGCACGGGAGTGTTTACGAGAGAGATCTCAGCAGTCTGCAAACTGGAACATAAATAGCTACACGTATGTGGACCGGACTCCGAAGTTACAAACATGTCTCGTCATTCGTGATTTTCTTAACTTTCTCTGTTTTCACCAGCTACTCCCAGAAGTTCCACAGAAATTGAATTCAGCGATGAAAACATTATATTTAAACTTGATTAAATGTCCTAGGGAAAATACCATATTTCAGATTTCACTTGAAGAAAATATTAAATTCTTCCAACAAAATATTTGTTTTATAAATAACATAAATATGTATATTTGATAGCAATAAATCGAACAAGATTTTACGAGTTTAACTGCAAGAACTGCTTTTTCGCCAAGTCATGTTTTTTTTCACGTTTTAATGTTATTTTACTTTTTCCTTTAGAGAAAATATTTAATTTCTTTCCAGTGACTAATTTTTAAAAGGCTAGCTCACAGAGATTTTGTTGCGTGAACTTCAGTTATGCTATCTACAGGTAAATCATTATATTTTAAAAAGGTTATTACACTAAAAAATTAATAGTATTATATAATAGAATAACAAAGTTTTATAATTCTTAATTAGCTATTTTAAAAAACATACCTATTTCAAATATTTATCTCATTTATGGATTACTTGTAATCAACATAAGTAAATGAAGTGACTTTAAATTTGTATTATACTCTATTTTATAGGCATAACAGCAGTATGTCAGTTATTCTTGAATAAAATAGAAAATAAAGAATCTTATTATAAAGAAATTAGAATAAAATTGATACCATTTTACGTTTGGCAGACTTCGTAATTAAAAACAAACCAATATCAAACCAATTATTTTATTTAAAATAGTAAAACATTAAAATTTATATTAGGTAACTATTTTATTTCCTTATCAATATTGTAAGAAATTTTTACTATGGATATAATATGTAGTTTATTTGGAATAAATATTTTTTAGTGTTATTTATTTTATAACAGAAGTTAAGTGATAAGATTTAAAAGCAATATTAGAACAAACTTTATTAGCTGAGTAAATATTGTAAAATGTATAAAAACATAGTATAAAGAAAATCAAATAAATATGTATGTTTAAATATCATACTAAAAATAAATAAAAATTGCATAAATCTTTATTTTTGTTTAACTGGTTTTCCTATGAGATACAGCCTATAATTTACTTTCGTAGAATTTTTTTTTTGCAATGCACTTTATATATGTTAGAGGTAAGTACTGCTAAACATGTATTTTTGGCATGAATTGAAGTTTATGTGCATGTTACTATTGAGTAAATATTAAAAATATATATAGCCTTCTCTATACTATGTATCACTAAACATTATTTACTAAATATATTTAAACAATCCAGGTTTTTTTATGATTCGGGACATGGATCAAACTCTCAGTAAATTATGAAATGTACACGAAATTTAATTTTGAAACAACACATATGTTTTGATGTATTCCTGATTTTGTAGTAATTAAACCAAAAATATTTAAACCAAAATTAGCAAAAAAATATTATGAGCACATTTAAAAATTGTTAATTTAAAAATTTGACTAAAATATGTAAACAAGAAGCGTTAAATTACCATATTAGATTTTAAATATTAGCTCATAATTCGAATATTATGGGTACATGGGTTAAACTCTCCGGTGAACATTGAACATTAAATCAATTAACTACCAAATGTAAAAACTTAAAATGCCTTACTTGCAAGTTATTTCTCAAACTGTAATTTAGGGCATAAGTCTGGCAAAAAAACGTTTGATTAAAAAATAGCTTTTATTTTCAACAAATTAAAAAATGCCCCAATATTACATTTAATTAAAATATGTAAACCATAAAGAGTGAAAAATCACATTAGAAAAATTAGTGCATGGTTAAAATCGTAGACAAACAGTAAATATTGGCAAAATCCTTTCCTCAAGTGCCTAAGATATTGTTATTGTTTGCCAAACAGTTTTACTCAAATGTAGTCTTAATAATAGATAGATAAAAAATAAACTTACATCACACGTTAAAAAAGTAAAATAAATGATCAAAACACCATACTTGATGATAAATTTATGCATAATTTAAATGGTCAATAAACATTGAACATTATTATAATAAAAAATGGAATTTGTAAACCGTTTTGACGAATGATATTTCTGATATGATACTTTTTTATACGGTTATTTCAAAATTTGTTATTTTAGGGTCTAAGTTAGTTGCTAGTTTTCGTAAAACAATTTTGACCAAATGTTTGAAAGCCGAATATATATTATGAGAAATCCCTGCAAATAAAATTTCATATTAAATTGTTTTTCGTAGGAGCAAAGTAAGTAGGGACACACAACAAAACACGCCAACACACACAATAAATAAAAGTTTTCTCATAGGCCTTCATTCCCTCGGAAAATAGACTAAAAATATTTTGCTGTAACAATATATATTATATATCTCTATAAATGACCCTTAAGAGCGCTTTATCATCGCTTGCAGTAACATTCGTGTGCCCAGAAGATAGCGTAACCGAGTTGGAAAGTTTATTTATATTAATGGAATAGTAACTAAATATTGCAAGCATAAGTGAATTTCATACTAATATATTTGAAAAATAAAATTAATTAAATCCGTAACAAAATTTAAATTCAGCCTTAAGAATTCTTAGTAATATTTCATAAGTGAGTTTTACGCTGATTTATACTGATTTTCACCCCCTTTGAAAAAAACAAAAAGTCCTGAAATTATTTTTCAGTGTCTTAAGAATTTTTGAGTTAAATGAGAAGTGCATAACTTTTTTTAACCTGTAGTAAATATGTTCCTATTATCTAGCCTACAAGCATAAAATTCCTTTTTAGTTTTTTTTTTTGTGAAAATATTCTACTTATATACACCATTGAGATTTCTATTGTAATTATATATATATATATATATATATATATATATATATATATATATATATAGAAAACTTCTAAACAATACATTGGACCTCGTGTTAAACCTCCCCCATCCCTGGAGATAACAATTCAAAGAATATATAATTAATATTGTACACATTTCTGTTTATCCAATTTTTATGCAAATGTGTTTTATATGTCAAAGTTTACAAACAATTAATTATGCTCTAAAACTAAGTTTTTCCCATCAAGCAATTTTTTCTTCTTCTTGAATTTGCATATGAAAATAACTTATGATTTTAAATATTATGAAATTTAAAAACATTGGATGTTTAACTAAAAGTTATCAGGGTGTCGCATCGGCACTCGGTAAATTTTCACTGTTTTCCCCCAGAAACTTCTTGAACATGCGAAAAGTTGCGTCATTTATAACCGATTGAGAACCAAACAAACATATTATCTTCTGTTTTATAATTTCCCAGAAAATGGGGCGAGATGCAGCTTCTATCAGCTGTTCGTTAACATCACTGCCCGAGTTTTTGACGGCGAGAAATGATCTACCAGGCTACGCCCCGTTATCACGCCGTAAAAGAGTTTAATATATCCCGAAAATGTTAGCTTAGCGTATTTTTAAATACGTTCTGTTTTGTTGAATTACGTAACGAAGTTGATCTTGCCGAGAAACTATCGCATCAACCAGATGCAGTCAAGGCAGTGCGGTCGCTTCACTCGTCTCCACGGGCGGCAGATTAGTTGAGTATGGCAGATGCACATTTCTCCACGTTTATACGTCCGCGACTGTAGTAACTCGAAGTTACATTGAGACGAGAAAAGAAATTCAACGCTATAATTTTACCCATATTGTCTGAAAGCTAAACATGTTCATTCTATGATTTTTATTTTTCAACAACTAGGTCGCTAGAGATAGTCATGTAGTCTACAAAGAGCTCAGTGAGAGGAACTTAGGAATGGAAGTGGCCATGGCTTATT
Source organism: Bacillus rossius redtenbacheri (assembly GCF_032445375.1). Classification (NCBI taxonomy): domain Eukaryota; kingdom Metazoa; phylum Arthropoda; class Insecta; order Phasmatodea; family Bacillidae; genus Bacillus; species Bacillus rossius. The sequence goes on along the minus strand of NC_086332.1, from coordinate 53,128,429 downwards.
TTGAGGAGCCGTGTTACCATTTGGCACAAGTAATTTCTATAAAACATGAAAAGTTAAATCTATATTGACGGTGTTTCGAGCACAAGTCCACACAAATGCGAGTCCACATTTTTACCATTGTGCCACAAGATTGCTGATATCTACGGTGGCATTTTGAGACATCGTCTAAGAATATGGTAGGTCTATTCTTAACATTCATATACTTATTAATGCACTACCAGAACCCATTGTTCATGTAAAAATTTAACAAAATTTTCTTTCAAACAAGCTGTGGAAATTACAATATAATTTTGGAAGATGGGAAGTAGCCTACTGTGCTTGGTAACTTGTTAACGTGGTGGTAATCATAAAACATATTTATTGTCCCAAATACTTTATTAAATTATTTAATGTGGTATGACCAAGAATTGGCTGATGGCAAATATTTAAATAATGTCACCTGTCACCTAAACAGTCTCAAAAGTAGCCAGGAACATTTTTGCAGGGGTAGCTTGATGGTTCGGATGTCACTCTTGTTTATACAGTGCCAAAGCACTGTCGTCCTAACGAGATCATTCTGTCCTTGAAAAAAAAAAACACCATTTTCTTGGCAGCATTGAAACGACATCATTCTTGTGGTAGTTGTCTAGGTTCCCTATTGTTCTTTATATTGAAACTTTCAGGGGCTCTTACTACTCTATATTTAGTCTAAAAGTAACTTGAATGTTGGTGTGTGTTTGTGAACTGTCTGTACACACCAATCACAGGCCCCTCTCAGGCCACAGATTGCCTTTTTAAACATACAGATGACTATAAATCGCATGCATTCATAGCGTTGTGAGTCATCTGCCCTTGCTACTAAAACATTATCTGAGAGATCACTGCATCTGTTAAAAGGTTCAACCAGACCTAAACGTCTTTAACGAAGTTACCTCTACGTCACTGCCTGCCTGACCTCATTGTATGCTAGTATATGGGGGTGAGGACAATGTTTGCCATTGTGTAGTGACTAATTGTGAAACGCACAACCAATACACTTCCATTCACCTGTCAATAAAACGCCCCAGTTCACCAACACACCATCCCCAACAAGCAATCTTCTTTGATGTGGACTCTGCAAACATTACCATCTAGGTTGGTGTCACCTTGTTTTAGCAGCACCCCATATTTTTTCATCGAGTGGTGTGCTTTGTACAGTTATCGTAGTCAATTTATATTGTCCCGTATTTCGGTCTGGGGTTCCTTCGCCTTAGGATGTTTGGTTTCACCGCCGCTAATAGCTATGCTCTCTTCCATCAATTTTGCATCACACACTCCCTTCATGTCAAATTTCTTAACTCACGATTAAGTAAATTCATATATATAACCTTAGTTTTTATTGATAAAACCAATCTTACCCATTTTCGCCAAATCAGTGGTGGAGTCTATAAAAATGGGAAAAATTATACAATACAAAATTTAATTAACTTGCAAATATTGTCATAATTTTGAGGATGACAAAAGTAAAATATATCAAACTTCTGAACATTTCAAAATAAACCACGATTTAATATTATATTGCACCAATTTAGATCTTCCAAACCAATTTTTAACATTTTATTTTATATTGTTTTTTTTTTTTTTTTCAAAAAAAGAGAGAATGAAACGAACTCAGGCGAGATTTCTTGCATCAGTCATAAAATACAGTCAATCGAGATATGAAGAGCCCCAAAAGTTATCCAGATCTTACTTAGGCTACAGCCTACGTAGTCCGCCTCGCAACAGTAATTGAGAAGCTTTTAAGAAAAATAACGCTCGCTGAAACATCATACGCAGGCAGCGGGTAAAGAAAGATCACTGTCCTGAAGGATTTCTTTATTATAAATACAGATGAATGAATCTGGCGTATTCCAAGAAGCTCGGTGGTGAACGCCTCACAAACTGCTCGTCGCTACAGAGACGGGAGCACAGCCCTCGCCTGTAGGACTGAAGCAGAGGCGGGGGCCGGCAGCAGAGTTTGTCCTCCCCTCGCGGACAAGTGCCACGCCACTGACGTCGCTGCTGAGGCCACGCTGCGGTGAAGTCTCTGCTGAGGTACGGCCTTCGTAAATGGCAGCTGCACTTCCTTACGGCGCCCGCTACGACACACCGCGTAGCAGGTCGGCTTGCAGCAAGCCGCGGTGTTTTATGCCGGCCAGTAACATGCCTACATTATCGTACAAAATGACATCAAACTTTATGGAACTGAATAAAAAAACAAATGTGAGAGCGTCTTTCACCACTCGCCAGTGATGTGTAAACACATAACCTTTGTAACTAGCAAATTCGTGTGTTCTCGTGCTGTTCATGTTGAAAAAAAACTTCTAATGTGAAACTCAGAGACGAAATTTAAAGAAGAATTCATGAAACTATATTGATCAATAAATTATGGGCTTTATCGACGCGAATCACACACAATTTCTGCGCCCGCCACTAGAATTCGCTGCCTGAATCGTAAATGTTGCTTGCCATCATCATGCACAGATAGCAGCAAGACGACGATAAAATACTTGATAAAGTACTAAACCCCGGCTTTGGACATGATTTTCGATACAGAATTTTATTTAAATACTACCCATCTTGTTAAAATTCACTAAAAATTATTCAAAGAATGACACACATTAGAAGTTATACTTATATGTCTTTACTAAAATATCACCTGAAATATTTTAATAACATATTATGACACTAAGTATATGTTTGTATATTTGTTTTTGCTTCAATGACTGAAATAAGTCTGTAAATACTTCCTACATCAAACCTTAACCTTACTGAGTTGTTTCGGCATTATTATAATATTAAAATGTTATTGAAATTTTTAAAAAAATTAACTTTTTATCCACTGACGATATTTGAGCTACGTTTCTTTAGGCTTACAAGCGTGCGATTTACCACATTGCTAATGAGGCTATTGGGGTACAGGAAGGTGACTATGTATTATAAACAGCTTAATGCCAGTTTTCTTAGGTATTTTAAAACTTGCAATTATTTTTTACTATGCCTACTTTAGTCTACTTAATATATATATATATATATATATGTGTGTGTGTGTGTGGTTTCACTATCATAAAGTTTCATTTGGAACACTACATTTTTTGTCTCCTGATGTTTACGAAAGTGACTATATAGGTGTTTATGTTTCTCACTTATGTCGTCCACCATCTTTGCCCCACATTTCCGATCATGAACAGCCGTTCACTTTTCACGAAATTACTCCTACGAAATGCTGTGTTCCAAGAGCTAAGATATATACTCATCAATAATTTATTTGTGTTCCCGTCGTTTGAAATATATAAATAGTAAAAACATTTAGAAGTATATTGTATTCACAAGGAGGATGTCCCACAGCTACTCTTATATGGCCGGCTAAGACTTCTACATGCCTCACTATGTGCAGGAAACTATTCTTGCATCAAATAAATATCCTTCATACTCAAAGAACTGAGGGAAGCTGGCTACATACAATAATGACTTGTTTTACCTGCATTTGTATAATGTTGTGAAATAAATTAAATATTTAAAGTAAAAATTTAATGTTTCATTTTTTGTATTCTGATTTCTAACTAAGACTTAGATCTCGTAACACAGCTTCCTTTTTTATTGTGCTTCCAAATGTGCGTCCTTTTCGTTAAATGTGCTTCCTTTTGTTGATTGTGCTTCCAAATGTGCTTCCTTGTTGTTGATTGTGCTTCCGATTGTGCTTCCTTTTTGTCGATTGTGCTTCCGATTGTGCTTCCTTTTTGTTGATTGTGCTTCCAATTGTGCTTCCTTTTCTATGATTGTGTTTCCTCTTTGTCGAATGTACTTCCGATTTTGCTTCCTTTATCGTTGATTGTGCGTAGTAAAATCTGTAGTGACTGGATGTTTACTAATAGTTCAAAACCTCTAGTTCTTGATAAAATATTTTTTCATGGTCTCTTGGTCTTTTAGTATGCATAAAACATGTTATGATGGTCTAATTGACTGTAATTAGCTAACGACGAAGAAGGTCATGAGGTTCGGAAATGTCTGGACTCTAGGCCTGACATTGTTCATGACCCGGCCTCGTGGTCCGAAGAAGCTTGGTCTATATGTATAGCTTTGTACATGAACGGTGTAGAGTTTATTCTAAGTATCGAAAAACTATACTTACACGTTAGGCTTATCGACAACGTATTTAATTCGTCGGACAGTTATATTGTCTTGAGTTGTTTTTCGTAGAGTGAATGATAAAGTAAATTCCGCAAAAGGTAATGGAAAACAGAATATAAAATTTATTTTATATTTAGTTATACTTGTCACTGGTCAAGAATCAAATCGAGGACAGGAATCCAACGTTTCAATGTGTAGTTTAATGAGTGATTTTTTCGGTGAAGTTTGCAATGTTTTCCCGAATTTCTAGGTCAATAAATACAAATTACCAATATGGTGGTCATAATGGCTTACTGGAGGCTGGTAGTAGAATTTTTTAGCCTCTTTTAGGATTTTGTACAAGATTATTGAAATTATTACTTTTTTACACAAAAATAATTTTTTTTTTGCGTCGCTTAGGGATCTAACCAAGGACAGGAGCTGATCGGATCACTCAGTATATTGATTACAAATTTATTTAATGAATTTGGGAATCTGTCCCGAATTTCTAGCTAAATAATTACACAAGTCCAAGATGACATCCAAATGTACAGATGGCGGGTGCCACAGTAATAATAAATGATTGCTGCACTCTAGCAGGTAAAAATTAAACTAACATGATGGTGGCACACTCTAGGAGTCGAAAACAAGATGGTGGTCTCCAGCAGACGAAAATAATATGGCGAATGTGACGTCATACTAGTTGATAATAGCCTATATACCTTGATATTGGTGGTGGTAGGTCAGTCTGCAGGCGGCTTCTGTGGAGGGAGGATCTGTCGATGTTTTATTTATTTTTTTGCTCTTACCAGTTTTGAACCGAGGACTCGATGATTTAATTGCATTTTTAAAAGAGTATTTCATTATATTTTAATTTATAAATATTTTTTATAATTTTTAAAATTTGTCCTTATTTTCTAGCATTGAAATTACGGTGTTTCAAGATGGCGGCCGCAATGAGAAGTGCCACAATCTAGAATCCAATATGGCGGACATAACCTAAAGTGTAAAAATGATGTTATAGTCATCCGAGATGGCTGGGCATAACGAAACATCCAAAATTTCTATAATTCAAGATTATTGTCGTTACGATATGTGCAACGGTGTTTTTAAGTAATATTTTATCAAAATTTAATTAATAATATTTTTTATAATTTAATTTTTTTAATTAGAATCGGACAATAATTACAGATTTTCAAAATGGCGGACATGACTACATGCTAACTGACGATATGTATACCTTGGCATAAGTGGCGGGAGGTTCGTCTGCCAGTGGCTTCCATGGAGGAAGGACCTGATGTCATATTTTTATTTATTTTTCTCTCACCGGGTTCGAACCGATGACTCCGAACTCCATGTCATAAGTGTATGTTTTTAAAATATTTTTAATTAAAATTTTATTACTTGAATTGTTTATAAATTTAAAAAAATTCATTAATTTTGGATAAGTAATAAATACAGATTTTCAAGATGGCGCCCTTAATGTAAATTGCAATGGTGATGTAATAATTAAATATGGCGGAATGTTCAAGAAAACAAAATGGTGGCGATGATGTCATCCAAGATGGCGGGGCGTAACGATATGCGCAAGAGTGTTCTTTGAAGATTGTTATTAAAATTTGGTTATTACATTTTTTTATGAAATGTAAAAAAATTTTCATTAATGTCAGATAATAAATAAAAAATCAATATGGCGTCCGTAACGATAATTGCAACAGTGGTGTCATAATTCAAAATGTCGGGTGTGGTGTAAGACATTTTTATTACTTTTTAATGAGAATATTTTTAATATAGTAATAAATTACTGGTTTACTCTCGCCGGGAATCGAACCGAGGACCGAAATCGTTTAAGTAACTAAAAATTTAAAGAAGAATTTTTTAAAAAATTGAAACGTTGACGTCATAATCCATGATGACGTCAGAGGCTTATCGGAGGCTGTAGACATGGATGCTTAAGCCTCAATATGAAATTACTAGCCGCTGGTATTTTGAAGGACTAAAAAAGGTAAATTTTCCCTTGAAACGGGAATTTTTCCTTCGAAAAGAGAAATATTTTAGATTTTTTGGCGGTTTTTTTTCTCCAAAAAACTGGGAATTTAGGCGAATTTTGGGCATATTTTGGTAAATTTGGGACACATTTTGAAGGTCAAGGCCACGGTCAAGGTCATCCAAGATGGGCGCCATGACGTCAGAGAGGTTTGTCATTGACCCGGCTCCAGCTCCACGCGCCTGGCGCAGGAGGAACCAATATATACTACTCACTCATGCCTTATGATAATTTACCGTCCCAGCATTTGTTTGGAGTAATTTCGGACACGTGGAAAAACGAAAAAGAAAAAAAAAATTGAGGGAGCAGAATTCGAAACCGGATCTTCCTGAATGCAAGTGTATTTACTTTTACGTAACCTTGTCTTGCAAAGTTGATATTAAATTCAGTACTTTGCTGTTTTACACTTCAATCTAATGCTCTTGACTTACCTAAAAATATTTTATTCATACTATATTAATTTATGATACTTATATATGTACTTACACAGAGGCAGATGCAAGGGGGTAGATACAAACTCCCCCCTCCCTCCCAAGTTATGAAATAATTTGCAAAAAATATCAGTGAAGACAGTATGTTACTGTGTGAGAAACCACGTTAAAAACGGCCTATGTGTTAGTGTGTTAATGCCAATATTAATGTAGGTTTTTTTAATACATGTGTAATTTTTTTTTTTTTTTACTTTTTCAGCCAACCCTCCCACATTTTTTACAGAAAATATTCCTGAATCTGTCACTAAACTAAATTGAAAATAAATATCTAACAAAACGAGCAACAATTTTTTTCAATCTATATAAGAGAAATTTAGGGTACAACATGTTTAGTGTTACATTTATATTTTATACAGACGTTAACTTATCTCCTGTGTTATTACTTTACTTTCACGACCTGAATAAGAATAGTCTATATTTTTCAAAGCATTATATTATTTTCATGTTAAAAAATTAACATGTGCTCCTGCTGTATACACATATTTTAAACTACTGAGTTACTAGAAGACCTTAAAACCGAGAACTGTGTGAAGGGAAAGTACGATACATATAGTATCATTAAGAAAATGATAGTTGCTGTTTGAGAACCAATGCTATCGTTAGCAGGAACTGGTCTTTCGTTAATGATATGCACATATCGCGATATCTGGCGCCAGCACAAGAGTTGAAGTTACAGTATTTTATTTGCTTGCTAGATAGGGCGATGTGGGCTATCGCAAAGTTGAGAATTATATTATCTTTCTTTGATAACCGGTTATCTGAGACTCAGCTCCGTAACGAAACGGTTTTTGTTTCAAAAACGTTGTATATGCCGGTTATCGTAAATATCGCTCATCCCTAATAACAGCACGAAACAACCAGAAATTGTTATCTATTAACAGTTAACAATGAAAACCTCGGCTTTGGACCTAATATTATTGACAAGGAATTTTAATAAAATACTATCATGTTGTTAAAATTCATTAAACAGTTAATATTATAAAGGTTTCGCACACGTTAAAAGTTACAGTTCAATGGTATTACTAAAATATTAACGTGCGATATTTTAAAACACATATTTTAACACTAAATATAGGTTTGTATATGTGTTCTTACTTAAACGACCAAAATTAGTCTTTAAATACTTCCTAAAAAAAATTTTTAATCTTGTTGAGCTGATTCAACATTACTGTTATAGGGATTATAATGTTATTAAAAAGTAAAAAAAACCTTGAGGATAAAAAGCGCGCTTTCTGCCGTTGTGTTTTAAGCCAATTGGGAATTTAGAAAGAGAATGTGTATTGTAATCATTGTAATGCCAGCTTTATTATGTATTTTAAAACTTGAGATTACCTCTTACTATGATTTTTTTTAGTTTACCAAATATATTCCAGGGTAGTTTCACTTTCAAAAAGTTTCGTTTGGCACACTAATACGTTTGGTATGTCCCCTAATGTTTAAAAAAAAAACTATATGAGGTTTATGATGCTACACGTGCGTCCGCCATCTTTGTGTCACAATTCCGTCCATCGACTTCCGTTACATTTTCACGAAATTACTCCCACCAAATTCCGTAAACCGAGAGCTAAAATGTTTACACGAAAACATTTTCTTTGGATTCTTGTTTCTTAAGATGGATACGTGAGTTCGCTTTTAATATTGCTTACAGCGAAAGTAAAGTTGGTTATGTTTGTAAAACAGACTTATAATAAGATATTGAACATATTTTGCCACAAATAAAATCTGTTTAAACAAAATGAAGACGTTTTTGATCGTTGGTGGTTGGTGGCACACCAGCTTTCTAATGGAAACTATAGCCACTAGTTGTTCACGTTGTTCTTGTTCCTCCGCGGCCTCGCCGCCGCGACTGGACACGAGCGTAGTAACGGGACGGCGCGAGGGGTTGCGAAGGAACGAGGGGAAAGGGGTGTGTGTTTACCGCCGCGCAGCGACGGTGTGCAGACGCCGAGGCCGCCTCGCAGGCGAGGAAACAGTTGCCGAGTGATTTATGCGGGGGTCTCCCACGCGCGCGGGCGTGTTCTCTCAAGGAGTGGGGAGGGGGGGGGGGGGCAGTTCCCGGGCCAATGGGCGCCACGCATGCTTGCCGGGAGCTACTGCGGGGTCAGCTCTTAGGCTGGGTTCACAATTAAAAAAATTAAGCGAGTGCATAGCAAGCCATGCACACGACCTGTGCACACGACCTGTGCGAACTGCGAAATCGGTTCACAATTGAATTCTTACTGTTAATTTCAGCCAATGAAATTTCGCGAACTATGCGACATCTGTTAGCAGTGTTAGTAAATAAACATATTAACTTTCAAAATAACGATAATACTATTATTATCTCGACATTTTCTTACCACAATATGGTTAATAAATATAAACATATTTCTAGTCCCGACAAAAAAGCACCCTGCTCTTCTCTCATTGGCTGTTGTGCCTGCGTACGCGACCGAAATAAAATATATTAATTTCACACCTATGCACACGACCTCGCTCCCATGCACACGACCAACTTTCTGCTATTGTGAATCGTTAGGTTAGGAAACATGGCGTTCATATCCTATGCACACGACCTACTGTTACTGTTATTTTTTCAATTGTGAACCCAGCCTTATTTTTATAGCCAAACTTGCTTCCCAAACTTTTAATTTTGTCAGGAACAGGTCCGAGTTACAGTGAAAGAAGGAATGGATACATTATGACTAGAGCCACGGAAATTTCGCGGATTCATTTAGTCGCAAGCTAGAATGCAAACCTCCACACTGTCGCACTGTGTTCATGATTGGACAGCAGTTATCTGGACACGCCCCTCTACGACCGTGAGCCAACGATGACCATCTAGGAGAGAAGTAAGCGAATCAGGTAGTGCCAAATAACAAGGATAAAAATGTTCTCGCTAAGAAATCAACCAATGGGAAAGTAAACATGGGTCGAGCACACCTATAACTTAAAATTCTATCCTGAGGCCAGAGGAATCCGCGAAATTTCCGGGACTCTAATTATGACCTACAAAGGTCTCATATGATTGGAGGTGATTAGAGAAATATCACCGGCAACGTCCACCAAGTTTTTCAATTACGTGGTGTCCGAGTGCAACCTCGCCGGGGATCTAACCCGGACCACCTTGCTCGGAGGTGAGGTCCCGTCCAGCTACAGTGCAACTCAGCTAATTCGCTAAGAGCTTTCTTTCAGTCAGTAGGACTTTCAGTTTTGTGTGGTTATGAAGGGGGATGGTTTTCAAGATTATATTAAAAAGGTTCAGTTCATCTGGAATGTCCATATGTAAGAACGTATATTAGACAGTACATTATTATTTTTATTATTAAGCCACTGCTTGTGGTACAACTTCCAAATACATACAAATATTATTACAGGGTGCGGCAGAGAGGACGGACGGTTTAAAATAAATCATAAAAAAAGTTAATTTTTACGCAAAAACAAATTTATTGATGCAATCAGGTTCACAAGGAAATAGCATTTGAGACAGTCAAGTGTGGAACATCACATCAGGCATGTGGTGGCCGAAATTGTTGATGCAGTGCTGGAGGCGTTCTTTGAAGTTCGCGTAGACTCTCTCCAACATCGCTCTCTCAACTTGGGCGACTTCCACACCAATTGCGTCCTTAAATTCGTCCAGAGTCGAGTCGGACTGCGAAGAAAGGCTTGTCGAACTATTTCAAAATTTTCAGGAGTTCGAACTGTTCGCGGAGCTCCTCTTGGTCTTCTGTTGATCAGTTCACCACGCCTGCGAAGTGATTCAACCTACCGAAGGATGGTGTTTCGAGAGGCTCTATTCCGATGAATGTTGAAGTGGCGACGAAACTCACGCTGTACGACGGTGACTGACTCATTATTTCGGACGAAACAATCATAGGCGAAAACGCGGTGCTCCACCGTCCAAGGCTCCATAACGACAACTGGTAAAACAATGCTAGGAACTCACGAGTCAAACGGCACCCTCCCCACCTCTCTCGTAGACGGAGGGGGAGAGTACTACCCATCTCAAAAACGTCCTCTCTGCAGCATTCTGTATAAAGACCGAATTGGAATTTTTGGTAAAAAGTGTACTTAAAACTACAGGACTATCCTGAAAATAATTCTTTCTCTGTAACAAATCTACTTATTCCATATGGAAAAAGGCTGAGATTAGTTTAATTTGTTCAAAAAATTGTGTCTTTATAATACAAACAATATTTGTAACTAAAAATCAGAGGTAAATGACCACATTGCCTTATGCTGAATAAAATGTTACAGCTATACTGTAACTATAAAACGTAAACCTTACAGTAGTATAGGATAGCCGGTCCGAGATCAGGCATCAGGCTGTGGTGGTCGCGTCGGCGTCCGCCATCTTGGATTTGTGACGTCACGGCGGCAAAAATTCCTCAAAATTCCTCAAAAATGACTCAAAATGACTCAAAAATCCCCGTTTTACGAAAAAAATTCCCGTTTTCGAGGGAAAAATTCCCGTTTCAAGGGAAAATTTCCCGATTTATTCCGTAAAAATCCCAGCGGCTGAAATTTCCTAAAACTGGCTTAAGCATCCTTAACTCAAGCCAACGTTAAGCCATTTATAGGATTATGACGTCACCGCTGCAGTTTCCGTTACGCCCGCCATCTTTAAATTTACTATCCAATTTTAATGAAAAAGAAAATTTTTTAAAATTTATAAAAAAATTCAATTAATAAAATTTTAATAAAAATATTTAAAAAACATACGTTAACGACACGGAGCTCGGAGTTCTCGGTTCGAACCCGGTGAGGACGAAAAAAAAAAAAAAATGGCGACCGATCCTTCCACCACGGAAGTCACCTACAGACTGACTCCCACCACTTTTTATCATCATCTAGTATGACGTCATGGCCGCCATCTTGTCTTCGATGCTGGAAGCCATCATCATTGTATCGTCGGCTAGAGTGCGCCGATGACATGTTAGTTTAATTCGTATCCGCTAGAGTGCAGTAATCATTTATTACTGTGACACCCGCCATCTTGTAATTTGGCCGCCATCTTGAAAATCCGTAATTATTTAGCTAGAAATTCGGGAAAAGTTCCAAAATTCATTAAATAAATCACTCATTAATTTACATATTGATTCGATCGATTCCCGTCCTCGGTTCGATACCCGATCGATGCAATAATGTTTAATTTGATGTAAAAAAAATAATTTAAATAAACCATGTTCAACATTCGTAAAGAGACTCTAAATCCTCTACGACCACCATCCTATCAGACATCAAGACCACCATATTGGAAATGTGTAATTTTAATGCTAGAGATCCGGGAAAAAGTTCAGAAATCATTAAATAAATTTCCGATCAATATACTGATTAATTAGATCGACTAAGGTCCTTGGAACGATCTAGGATAATGCAAAAAAAATTAAATATAACATCAATTTAACATAATAGTAACAGGTTCGAGGAATTAAACACCACAAGTTCTTTTACAAACATAATATTTATTACATAATTTCTATTCTACTACAGGATCACTTACGAAAGCCAGCAATCTTATAACCATTTAGTTCCGCAGCGGTGTGAAATGACTAATTCTTAGCTCCAATCGGTTTATACTAGACAGAGTCCAGCCAGAACCTTTACAGACATAGTCCACCTCTTCTTGACAGAGTTTCTGGATACCGTTTTTAACAGTTTGCTTCACATCGTTAGAACTGTAAATTACTGCAGCCGATGTCTTGAATGCACACTTCTTCACTTTGTCATCGAACGGATATGGCTTTCCATATATACAGTCCAACCACAAGTTATATTTCAAAGGTCCGTTTGTTGCTACATCATCAGTAAGCTGATTGATTATCTTCTGTCTGATATCGTCAAGAAAATTACAAATGTCCTTCGACTCACCGAACGTATTTAGATAATAGTAGTCTTTCAACGTTCCACGAAATGTAGACTGCGCCAAGTAGAAGCCATTATCGTTCACTTGTAATGCTCCGAACACAGTCTTAGGTTTAGTTCAATGTTCAGACGTCATAACAATCGGTTGCTTGGCATCTGTTTTTTTGGTTGTACGCTTTCGTGTCTCCAATCTAAAGCGAGGAGTCGAAATGTCGGCAGGTAGTTCAGCAGTAGGAGCACAGACTCCACCATTACATTTTTTCGCATGATGTCGCAAACTGTCAATTCGAGTAAACCATTTAAGGCACTCATCACATCGAAACTTCATGCGAGAAGGATTCTTCGTGCATTTGCTCCGCTCATGTCTTCGTGCATCATGGGAAAATGCGAACGACGTATCACAGTAGCTGCAAGGATACCGTGGTGATGAAGACGATCCTTTCAGACCCGATCCAGATACAGGCGTTGCCACAGTAGTACCATTTCCAGGCATTCTCTTATGCACATCGATGCATCGTTGTTGCGACGAAACCTTTACTTTCTACCGCACAGCAGGACCTTTGCATGCCTTCATGTGCGTTTTCATATTATCTTTTCTGGCAAACTGCTTATGACATTTCTCACAAACAAACATTTTACGATATAGGTTCTTGACACATTCGCTCCTCTCGTGTCGCCGAGCATTGCTGTTGTTTGAGAAAATCTTGTCGCAGTAACAGCACCGATGTTCGCTAGTTGTCAAATCAGCATCCATTGAAGTCTCCATCGAGGTCGTATCGTCGATCGTCGTGGTTTCCTGCACATCCAGCTCAGTAGTCATTAAGCTATCTTCTGCTGGTGGTATCACATCTGTTGAAATCTCCTCCAATGTTGACGTCGTCGTCGTTGCCAACGAGATCTGCTCCACCATTGTCGTCGCTGACGTCAAGGTTCCCGTAGACGATGGTACAACGTCCATCGAGTTCGGCGTTAAAGTCGGTAAAGATGCCATTGAGTTCTCAAGAACAGGTAATTACGCGACTTATGCACCAGATGAAATAATCTAGGTGATCCTTACACCATCGTCGACAGTAACAAACTGAGCGACCTGCTGTCTAGGACTCGCTTATATACATGCACGGAATGGAATAATACGCTAGTCAAATCAAGAATCATTTACTAAAATACTAGAGTCAAAACAACATTAAAAATAGAAGCACCATCAACGAAAAGGCAGCACATTTGGAAGCACCGACAACGAAAAGGCAGCACATTTGGAAGCACCGACAACGAAAAGGCAGCACAATTGGAAGCACCGACAACGAAAAGGCAGCACATTTGGAAGCACCGACAAAGAAAAGGCAGCACCGCCAACGAAAAGGAAGCACATTTGGAAGCACCGACAAAGAAAAGGCAGCACCGCCAACGAAAAGGAAGCACATTTGGAAGCACCGACAACGAAAAGGAAGCACCATCAACGAAAAGGCCGCACCGCCAACGAAAAGGAAGCACATTTGGAAGCACCGACAACGAAAAGGCAGCACCGACAACGAAAAGGCAGCACATTTGGAAGCACCGACAAAGAAAAGGCAGCACCGCCAACGAAAAGGAAGCACATTTGGAAGCACCGACAAAGAAAAGGCAGCACCGCCAACGAAAAGGAAGCACATTTGGAAGCACCGACAACGAAAAGGCAGCACCTCCAAAGAAAAGACAGCACATTTGGAAGCACCGACAACGAAAAGGAAGCACCATCAACGAAAAAGCCGCACCGCCAACGAAAAGGAAGCACATTTGGAAGCACCGACAAAGAAAAGGCAGCACCACCAACGAAAAGGAAGCACATTTGGAAGCACCGACAACGAAAAGGCAGCACATTTGGAAGCACCGACAACAAAAAGGCAGCACATTTGGAAGCACCGACAACGAAAAGGCAGCACATTTGGAAGCACCGACAACGAAAAGGCAGCACCATCGACGAAAAGGAAGCACATTAATTTGTCATTGACTCCAATATTCATTGGCTCCAATATTCATTGGCTCCAATATTCATTGGCTCCAATATTCATTGACTCCAATATTCATGAGCTCCAATATCAATTGGCTCGAATTGCTCCAAAAGGTTGCATCAGCCTTTTGGCTCCAACAGTCTTTTGGCTCCGATAGTCATTGGCTCCGATAGTCATTGGCTCCAATAGTCATTGGCTACAATATTCATTGGCTCCAATAATCATTGACTGCAATATTCATTGGTTCCAATATTCATTGGCTCCAATATTCATTGGCTCCAATATTCAATGGCTCCAATATTCTTTGACTCCAATATTCATTGGCTCCATCAGTCATTGACAACTACAGTCTTTTGGTCCCAAAAGTCTTTTGGCTCCAAATATATTAGGTTAGAATTCTTCGAGTCTAAGAGACTATGAGACCACATGGCTACGAGTCTAAAATGATCTAGCTGGTTACGAGTTATACATGGCTTGCGAGGCTACAGAGCTACGAAGCCTCTAGAAAACGAATTTACGTGACTGCGTGGATACAGGAATACAAGTCTGCATGAGTTCTTGACTACGAAGCTTTTCGTCTACAAGGCTCCAATTGACACATCTGTCTTCGATGGAATTTTCTCTTTTTCTACATCTACACCATCAGCATTATGTTATAAGATTACAAAGCTACTTGCTTACATAGCTTCAAGTCTACGAGGCTCCAATACATCATGACTACGAGACTACGAGCCATGAGGTTACGAGACTATGCGATTGCAAGTCTTCAAGGTTACGTCATCGCGAGGCTATAGGACTACGAAGCTTCCAGAACGCATGGTTACGAGAATGCATGACTAATTGGCCGCATGGCTACGAAACTTTATGTCTCTAACTGACTACAATAGCACTATTCAGTGGTGAGAGTTATTCATTTCATGCAAAGGTACTTGCTGCAAGCAGTTCCGCTTTTCAACATCAGATGACGTCACGTTTTGCTTGCAGGTAAAATAATATTTATTTATTTTATGCGGGATGTGGGTTGTTCACTATCGATCGCATAAGAAGAATGACAACGATAGTCTTCAAGGAGAAGGAAGTTCGTCCTTCCTGCTAGTGCTTCTCAGATTTCTCACGGTCCGCCATCTTGTATTGCGACGTCACGGCTGTCATCTTGGATGGGTGTGACTTTGACCTATGACCGAAACCGCAGGAATGATCGCAAGCACACGGATTTACCAACAAAATATTGATAAGAATAATCAGGAGCACACGGAGAAAACCATCATAATATTGGCAAGAATAATCAGGAGCACACGGAGAAAAACGACACATGTTTTCTTCGATATCATAAAATTACAGAAAAAAAATATTTAAAAATAAAAATTAATAAAAAAATTTAAAATAAAAACAAAAAATACATAAACAGAATCTGCTAGCTTGTAAACTTATCATTGTTGAGCAAAGATAGAGTTCTAGTACAAGCCAGAATTTTATGTATTTTTTGTTTTTATTTTAAATTTTTTTATTAATTTTTATTTTTAAATATTTTTTTTCTGTAATTTTATGATATCAAAGAAAACATGTGTCGTTTTTCTCCGTGTGCTCCTGATTATTCTTGCCAATATTATGATGGTTTTCTCCGTGTGCTCCTGATTATTCTTATCAATATTTTGATGGTTAATCCGTGTGCTTGCGATCATTCCTGCGGTTTCGGTCATAGGTCAAAGTCACACCCATCCAAGATGACAGCCGTGACGTCGCAATACAAGATGGCGGACCGTGAGAAATCTGAGAAGCACTAGCAGGAAGGACGAACTTCCTTCTCCTTGAAGACTATCGTTGTCATTCTTCTTATGCGATCGATAGTGAACAACCCACATCCCGCATAAAATAAATAAATATTATTTTACCTGCAAGCAAAACGTGACGTCATCTGATGTTGAAAAGCGGAACTGCTTGCAGCAAGTACCTTTGCATGAAATGAATAACTCTCACCACTGAATAGTGCTATTGTAGTCAGTTAGAGACATAAAGTTTCGTAGCCATGCGGCCAATTAGTCATGCATTCTCGTAACCATGCGTTCTGGAAGCTTCGTAGTCCTATAGCCTCGCGATGACGTAACCTTGAAGACTTGCAATCGCATAGTCTCGTAACCTCATGGCTCGTAGTCTCGTAGTCATGATGTATTGGAGCCTCGTAGACTTGAAGCTACGTAAGCAAGTAGCTTTGTAATCTTATAACATAATGCTGATGGTGTAGATGTAGAAAAAGAGAAAATTCCATCGAAGACAGATGTGTCAATTGGAGCCTTGTAGACGAAAAGCTTCGTAGTCAAGAACTCATGCAGACTTGTATTCCTGTATCCACGCAGTCACGTAAATTCGTTTTCTAGAGGCTTCGTAGCTCTGTAGCCTCGCAAGCCATGTATAACTCGTAACTAGCTAGATCATTTTAGACTCGTAGCCATGTGGTCTCATAGTCTCTTAGACTCGAAGAATTCTAGCCTAATATATTTGGAGCCAAAAGACTTTTGGGACCAAAAGACTGTAGTTGTCAATGACTGATGGAGCCAATGAATATTGGAGTCAAAGAATATTGGAGCCATTGAATATTGGAGCCAATGAATATTGGAGCCAATGAATATTGGAACCAATGAATATTGCAGTCAATGATTATTGGAGCCAATGAATATTGTAGCCAATAACTATTGGAGCCAATGACTATCGGAGCCAATGACTATCGGAGCCAAAAGACTGTTGGAGCCAAAAGGCTGATGCAACCTTTTGGAGCAATTCGAGCCAATTGATATTGGAGCTCATGAATATTGGAGTCAATGAATATTGGAGCCAATGAATATTGGAGCCAATGAATATTGGAGTCAATGACAAATTAATGTGCTTCCTTTTCGTCGATGGTGCTGCCTTTTCGTTGTCGGTGCTTCCAAATGTGCTGCCTTTTCGTTGTCGGTGCTTCCAAATGTGCTGCCTTTTCGTTGTCGGTGCTTCCAAATGTGCTTCCTTTTCGTTGGTGGTGCTGCCTTTTCTTTGTCGGTGCTTCCAAATGTGCTTCCTTTTCGTTGGCGGTGCGGCTTTTTCGTTGATGGTGCTTCCTTTTCGTTGTCGGTGCTTCCAAATGTGCTGTCTTTTCTTTGGAGGTGCTGCCTTTTCGTTGTCGGTGCTTCCAAATGTGCTTCCTTTTCGTTGGCGGTGCTGCCTTTTCTTTGTCGGTGCTTCCAAATGTGCTTCCTTTTCGTTGGCGGTGCTGCCTTTTCTTTGTCGGTGCTTCCAAATGTGCTGCCTTTTCGTTGTCGGTGCTGCCTTTTCGTTGTCGGTGCTTCCAAATGTGCTTCCTTTTCGTTGGCGGTGCGGCCTTTTCGTTGATGGTGCTTCCTTTTCGTTGTCGGTGCTTCCAAATGTGCTTCCTTTTCGTTGGCGGTGCTGCCTTTTCTTTGTCGGTGCTTCCAAATGTGCTTCCTTTTCGTTGGCGGTGCTGCCTTTTCTTTGTCGGTGCTTCCAAATGTGCTGCCTTTTCGTTGTCGGTGTTGCCTTTTCGTTGTCGGTGCTTCCAAATGTGCTGCCTTTTCGTTGTCGGTGCTTCCAAATGTGCTGCCTTTTCGTTGTCGGTGCTTCCAAATGTGCTGCCTTTTCGTTGATGGTGCTTCTATTTTTAATGTTGTTTTGACTCTAGTATTTTAGTAAATGATTCTTGATTTGACTAGCGTATTATTCCATTCCGTGCATGTATATAAGCGAGTCCTAGACAGCAGGTCGCTCAGTTTGTTACTGTCGACGATGGTGTAAGGATCACCTAGATTATTTCATCTGGTGCATAAGTCGCGTAATTACCTGTTCTTGAGAACTCAATGGCATCTTTACCGACTTTAACGCCGAACTCGATGGACGTTGTACCATCGTCTACGGGAACCTTGACGTCAGCGACGACAATGGTGGAGCAGATCTCGTTGGCAACGACGACGACGTCAACATTGGAGGAGATTTCAACAGATGTGATACCACCAGCAGAAGATAGCTTAATGACTACTGAGCTGGATGTGCAGGAAACCACGACGATCGACGATACGACCTCGATGGAGACTTCAATGGATGCTGATTTGACAACTAGCGAACATCGGTGCTGTTACTGCGACAAGATTTTCTCAAACAACAGCAATGCTCGGCGACACGAGAGGAGCGAATGTGTCAAGAACCTATATCGTAAAATGTTTGTTTGTGAGAAATGTCATAAGCAGTTTGCCAGAAAAGATAATATGAAAACGCACATGAAGGCATGCAAAGGTCCTGCTGTGCGGTAGAAAGTAAAGGTTTCGTCGCAACAACGATGCATCGATGTGCATAAGAGAATGCCTGGAAATGGTACTACTGTGGCAACGCCTGTATCTGGATCGGGTCTGAAAGGATCGTCTTCATCACCACGGTATCCTTGCAGCTACTGTGATACGTCGTTCGCATTTTCCCATGATGCACGAAGACATGAGCGGAGCAAATGCACGAAGAATCCTTCTCGCATGAAGTTTCGATGTGATGAGTGCCTTAAATGGTTTACTCGAATTGACAGTTTGCGACATCATGCGAAAAAATGTAATGGTGGAGTCTGTGCTCCTACTGCTGAACTACCTGCCGACATTTCGACTCCTCGCTTTAGATTGGAGACACGAAAGCGTACAACCAAAAAAACAGATGCCAAGCAACCGATTGTTATGACGTCTGAACATTGAACTAAACCTAAGACTGTGTTCGGAGCATTACAAGTGAACGATAATGGCTTCTACTTGGCGCAGTCTACATTTCGTGGAACGTTGAAAGACTACTATTATCTAAATACGTTCGGTGAGTCGAAGGACATTTGTAATTTTCTTGACGATATCAGACAGAAGATAATCAATCAGCTTACTGATGATGTAGCAACAAACGGACCTTTGAAATATAACTTGTGGTTGGACTGAATATATGGAAAGCCATATCCGTTCGATGACAAAGTGAAGAAGTGTGCATTCAAGACATCGGCTGCAGTAATTTACAGTTCTAACGATGTGAAGCAAACTGTTAAAAACGGTATCCAGAAACTCTGTCAAGAAGAGGTGGACTATGTCTGTAAAGGTTCTGGCTGGACTCTGTCTAGTATAAACCGATTGGAGCTAAGAATTAGTCATTTCACACCGCTGCGGAACTAAATGGTTATAAGATTGCTGGCTTTCGTAAGTGATCCTGTAGTAGAATAGAAATTATGTAATAAATATTATGTTTGTAAAAGAACTTGTGGTGTTTAATTCCTCGAACCTGTTACTATTATGTTAAATTGATGTTATATTTAATTTTTTTTGCATTATCCTAGATCGTTCCAAGGACCTTAGTCGATCTAATTAATCAGTATATTGATCGGAAATTTATTTAATGATTTCTGAACTTTTTCCCGGATCTCTAGCATTAAAATTACACATTTCCAATATGGTGGTCTTGATGTCTGATAGGATGGTGGTCGTAGAGGATTTAGAGTCTCTTTACGAATGTTGAACATGGTTTATTTAAATTATTTTTTTTACATCAAATTAAACATTATTGCATCGATCGGGTATCGAACCGAGGACGGGAATCGATCGAATCAATATGTAAATTAATGAGTGATTTATTTAATGAATTTTGGAACTTTTCCCGAATTTCTAGCTAAATAATTACGGATTTTCAAGATGGCGGCCAAATTACAAGATGGCGGGTGTCACAGTAATAAATGATTACTGCACTCTAGCGGATACGAATTAAACTAACATGTCATCGGCGCACTCTAGCCGACGATACAATGATGATGGCTTCCAGCATCGAAGACAAGATGGCGGCCATGACGTCATACTAGATGATGATAAAAAGTGGTGGGAGTCAGTCTGTAGGTGACTTCCGTGGTGGAAGGATCGGTCGCCATTTTTTTTTTTTTTCGTCCTCACCGGGTTCGAACCGAGGACTCCGAGCTCCGTGTCGTTAACGTATGTTTTTTAAATATTTTTATTAAAATTTTATTAATTGAATTTTTTTATAAATTTTAAAAAATTTTCTTTTTCATTAAAATTGGATAGTAAATTTAAAGATGGCGGGCGTAACGGAAACTGCAGCGGTGACGTCATAATCCTATAAATGGCTTAACGTTGGCTTGAGTTAAGGATGCTTAAGCCAGTTTTAGGAAATTTCAGCCGCTGGGATTTTTACGGAATAAATCGGGAAATTTTCCCTTGAAACGGGAATTTTTCCCTCGAAAACGGGAAATTTTTTCGTAAAACGGGGATTTTTGAGTCATTTTGAGTCATTTTTGAGGAATTTTGAGGAATTTTTGCCGCCGTGACGTCACAAATCCAAGATGGCGGATGCCGACACCACCACCACAGCCTGAAGCCTGATCTCGGACCGGCTATCCTATACTACTCTTTACAATAATGTAAACTAATTTTTTTTGTAACTACAACTTATACTAACTGCCAAACATAATATCTGCAATATTTTTTTTTTTCCTTCAGCTTAACATAAATTATAAGCTGGAAAAAAAGTGCCTTTTACATTTTACATAATATTGTTGGTTCTCTTTAATAACACGAACTATGCTCTATCACTTCCTTTTGATGTTAATGGTTTGTTAAGTTTATTTGTGAAATTAAAAGGTCGCAGTAGACAGGTCAAACGTAATGTGCTCGTGGTCCGTAAAATAAAAATACAGTTTCAGCGGGCATTTTAGCTCTTAATTTAAAAAAATCCATATAAATACATTTTATAATGCATGTACACAAGTACAAGGATCCTATTTTTGTATTAATATTTCTATTTTTTATGTTCACATAAGTCTGTCAATGGACGAGCAAGGTCGGTATCTTACTTGTTTGCCAACAAAAAGGGTGCACTTTATTCTCTGGCGGTCGGGACTTGGTGGTCTGGCGTCAATTGATTAAATGCTCGATTATCTTTTCCAGGATTTAAAAAAAATATGATTCTAATAAACATCTATTAAAATATAAAGTTATGCGCCAAGTTTCGTAATAAATACTCAGTATTGTCTCGATAAAATTATTTTGTATGCAAAAAATAACCTAAACAATGTGCTGTACCAAATTACAATATATTGTTGTATTGTATTATTATAAGTTTAAAAAAAATATTTCTTGGCAACTACATTCCAAAGGATTCTTTTGTCGAAATACAGAAAACCATTTTTCCTGTGCATAAATTGTTTTACCAAATATTTAAAAGCATGTTATCTGACAGTAAAAATTCAAGGAATTTTTCATAGTTACCATCATTTGAATGACATTTTGAAGCTCTGAAAAACGTTCATTATTAATAATAAGAAAATAAAACAACCTACATTCCATGTAAGACCGAGCCTTAACTTAAGTTTTAACTTATCACGTTTTTTTTTTAATTCGTAAGATAAAACAAAAGTTAATAAACCTATTTTTCATTAAAGACATAAGTTCCCAGACGCAGTTCATGCCACTTGTCATGCACAATTAATCCTGTAATAATCTTTTGATAACGCCTAAGCTAGCACACATTAATCGTTATGATCCGCTTATAAGTATACCTATTAGTCAACGTTTACATCCGCAGCAATTGACCTATTCTGTCCTCTCAAAATTAACTCTATTTTCAACACTACGTTTGAAACGATTCAATTCGCTTTCTTCCTGTGCTACCAGTGGTTCGTGTTTTATTTACTTTCTTGGAGAATTTTCTTTATTCAAAAAACATTTTATGTAGATTTACAAAAGATTATTTTGGAAACCAGTTTTAAAAAAAAGTTTGTTATAGTAAAACAAATATTGTAAATTTGTATAACACATTGAATGTTTATTTTTTGAATAAATGACATTTTTTGAAACTGTACTGAATATTTTTTGTCACGCTTACAAATTTTGGGGAAGAATTTTAAATTTTATTGTATTTTATACAGAAATAAATTTTCTAAACCATGCATAAATATTAGAATATTCAATAATTTGGAATATATTTTTATTATGCTTATTTATGTGCGCAGTTAATACTGCAAAGCTATTCAATGAATAGCTCTCAATTAACTTTAACTAATGTAGGTACTGGGACAACATAATACATAAATATCCGGGCAAGAATCCAAACCCAGATTTACTGATAATATTTTTTTGCAGAAATAAGGTTGTTTTCATATGATTGTACAAAATTATAAATACCTGTAATTTTACGTGATTTTTTAAGATCCATTAAAAAATTACAGTGAAGGAATATTTTTTTTCTTCCTGATATTTATGTTAATGTAAAAGATTTTTAATGTATTTTAAAACTTGTTTTTCGTTTAGTCCATCACAAGATAAATTACTGCATTAATCACAAAATATCTGCAATCACTTAAGTATCATGTGCTTATTGTGTTCGTTACAGTTAAAAATGTTTTCTGTGTTTCGTCTTAAATAAATTTCGTTTAATTTTCTTAAATTTTGGGCAAAAAGTTATTTATAGGTATGTGTCAATACCATTTGACAATTAAAATAATTCAGAAAAAATATTCTGTGAAATCAAACATATTATTTAAATGAACTCATTACTTATGACAATGTTAACGAAAAAAAATATGTAGTTCCGACCTTTTTGAATAAACATATTTATCAGCTTTAAAAGGCTTGAAAATCATGCTGTTTTAAGTAATTATAACTTCAAATCGTATGGATTTCATAAAAGAGAACTAACAGATTAACATTGAAATTGTTTAATGAGTATAGCGATATCATATATTTAATTGCGTTAAAAAATCATTATTATTTCTTTTAGGTTAAAATCAGAAAGCAAATATGCTTATTTAAGGAGATTTTTATGCGAATTTTAGAGGATAATTTAACATAGATATGAAATATTTGAGCTTTTTATTCTAAGAAGTTTTCCTTGATTTAGTGTTTGTTTCATTCAAAATGCCTTACTAAAGAGAATGTGTTTGCATCACGAATGTGGGAGCTTTTAGCACATTTATAAAGTCTAGAAAAGTAAATAGCAATTTACTGGGCACTACGATCGCGTCAAAAGCTGGCAGGAAGTGACAGATAGTTGGGAGTGCGTTAACAGGCCAGACAACACTATCAGTTATCTTCACTCTCGAGCGTGTCAGCCTGTCAAACTTCCATTACGCTGGTAGCTGATCCTAAAGTAGTCTGTAAAGAAGGATACTCCCGGGATATTCTCTTTCGGCCACATCAGTTCCTGGCGATTATGTTGTTCAAACATTTCCTCGCCTGCGCTGTTGCAATATGGCTCGCAGTGCATCAGCTGTGCGAGACAGAATTTCATAAAACTCGGTCTCCCGACTTCATCGAGTGGAAAACCAATTCTTTGCCCCTCTCCTCCGTAGCATTAACGACTGTGTAAACAACAGTTTGCGAAGATAAATTGCGACATATGTGAACTCTGAGATAACGAACCACAAATTACACACGCCCACTTAGTTCAGATTTTCACTAAGCAAACCACGACATTTGGTCAAACGCAATAATAGTTCGCGTATGGCTTATTACTTATTGACACGCCTCTCACACGAAGATAATTCTTTTATTCGAAAACTTTTAGACATATGGTACTGTTCCATTTAGTCGGTAACCTATATGTCGACGGGGCGAAACTAACAATGTTAATTACGTCTAGCTACCAGTGTTTTATCACACATGACCAGTTTATTTAAGAGATAGATATTTTCTACTTGATTATGCATATAAGGAATATAAGAGTATGTAACCATTGTTCCGTACATTTATACTGCTAAATAATTTATAAGTAATGACGTGTACATAAATCTTTAACTCTCATTTGTATTTCTCTAGTCAGTCTACAGTTATACATAACATATATTAAAACATTTATGATTGCCTTATGTACACTCCTAGTATTCAAAAACAATATATTATTAATTAATTGATAAAATAACTATTATTTAATAAATCACAATGCATACATGGAAGTTTAATTAATGTGGTACAAGTCTAATTGTAAATGATACTCTAGAACTAAGTACGTGAACCGACTTGCTATCGAATTGATAAAAAATGGATAGGAACTAAGAAATAAGAATTTAAAACATTAGTTTTGGAATTTTCCTGTTAACATGTTAAATACTCGCGAAATAGTATTATATTATTTAATTCTTAAACCGGTTTTTAATGTTTCAAGCGCCTGTGTGGTTATGCAGCCAGACGAATATCTACGATAACCACGTTGCGTTAAATATACTTTAACAAGGTGTTCTCGTCCAAACCCGTTACAGTTTTTCACAACGACGTACGAGGTGTATTTCGGCGCATTCCTGAAAGCCTGCAACCCGTTGCGCTTTCCAGTGCGAGGATAACTCGGCTCACCAGTGGGTTAGGCGACCCGCGAAGCTTGAGCGATGCTAATTAAGGAAGTTCTCGTTCATTTGTTTGTTACGTGGCACCGCACCGGTATGATTATGCATTCTGCACAGCTTTCACGAGAGGAATAAAGGATATTCTGCTACATAATGACCGTTCTCCTGGATGAGTTCATAAACCCCAGTTTTTGCAGAGACGAGAATGAAAAGGGCACCGTAGCTCGAAGACACCGCGCCGCCGCTACGAGACACCCAGCGAAGCTCTGCCCGGCCGCCGCGCTGACAGAAGAACAACTCATCATCGGGAAAGCCCTGGCACAAGGAACCGCAACCGAAGTGTTAGCATTGACGTCACCAGTAACGAGGGTCCCGGGTTGTAGTCCTGAGTCTACGAGTGAATGCTCGCTCGGCAAGTGACGAGTAAGAAATGTTGAAGAAACGAGTAAACACCGAGCTGAAGTAAGGTTTCGGCAGGGGCGTGGCAGGAGTATTGAAGTGGCGGAGGCGTCTGTAGTCGAACGAGCAGTGTCCAGCAGAAGAGTTGACTACTGGACGAGACCAAACACCTGACGACTCACGTGACCGGTTCGAGTCCCCGGACGAGCAAGCAACACTCGGCCAACAGGTACGAGTAACCCAACGAGAAGGAGCAAGCAGACGACTCGACAAGGGGAAGAGGGTGTTGAACTGAGTACGTCTGGATTTTTAGAATTGCTATTAGCTGTTTCAAAAAAAAAAAATTATCTCGGTCAACAGCCGCATTTAATTATTAAGAAAGTAGTTAAATGGATTGGTCAGCTGCCTATAGTATTTACATTTAGAAGCGTATTTATGTTTATAATTTCATTTAAATCTATTTTATCATTTAAACATATGAATTGGTAAACTAACGGCAATGCTGATTTTGGCGTGTGCTTGAGCGATGCACAAAGTGTGCAGGGAGAAGAAATAAGGCACGCTTGAGAAATGAACTCACTTAACCTAGAACCGACTATAGTTATGGAGACATATAAATTTCACGAAAATGTATCTGAATGCTACAATTTTCTTAGTTTTATTTTAAACAATTATACTTATTAGCATTTAATAGTTAATTTTGGGACTTTCAGGAGGACAGAAACATCATTTTCATCAGTGAGACCATATTTATAGATGAAAAAACTTCCCTTACTGATTATCGTCATTTAATTAATAAACGTTGTGTAACACGCTGTTAAATGTTCCCGCGAAGTAAAACAGAATATAAGATGTCAAATAAGAGAGAAAGAGCAGTACACGGACACAGTCATTATTGGCCCATAAAATAATATTCCATTTAATGTATTCGTTCGTTTTCCCGCTGTCTGGCTAAGCACCGGCAAACCCAGTAGGACCGGCCATTTAATTGGCATGTTCACAACTTGCTGTACTCCACGCCCCAGTACCGGTCTTACACTTGTCTGCTGGGAAAACCCCCTCCCCTTTCCCTTCCCAACCCTCGCCGGCTAGCTCACTCCATGCCTGGGGGGGGGGGGGGGGCGGTTATAAATCATCTGCACGCGTGGGGGAAGCCCCGGCCACAGCCGGCGTATTTTTCAAGTAACCGCGCTGAAGAAGTTTTTTGGACTGGTAAAGGGAGGGGGGAAGATTGTGTGTTTTTGGGCAGAGATGGGTTTTAAGGGAAGTGGATACCCCAGCTTCCCCTCCAGTCGACCGCTTCAAAAGCTACCACCACCTTGCATACCACCCACGGCGAGGCACGCATGAAATATGGAGTCGTCTAAAATTACGATTGTCTGCGTTTATTTATCGCGCCTGTGAACGGTTCGTATTTAAACAATGACCACTTGTGTACCGCGCAGTCTTCTGCTTGGTCGACATCCACACCGCCAGTACGTCGAGTGATCCGGGCTTACTTGGGTATTATGCACATTTGCCGGGCTTGCGTGGACGATGTTTCATATTGAGCGCATTGCACGTCGTTAGACTTAACAAAATAATGTAAAATAAAAATTACTCAATTTAATCACTTGCATGCTTTGATAGATGATATGGTTGGCTAATGCAACCTTATAATGTAATTAACAAACAGCATCTAAGTTATAAAGTCCAACATATATGATGAACAGATGAGATATTGTTACTTCGATCTCCAAGACACCTATACAAACTTTATTTAAGGAAAGGATTTGCAAGATACTTTGAGCGCAGTTTTATATGTTAACCCTAAACATAAATTACTGGCTGAGATATTGTATTCACTTATAACTTTTTAATTACATAAATTTAACGTATCATTTTTAACCATATCACTAACGTAATATGAGGTAGTTAAGAGTTAGTATAATCTGTCAAAACGCTTGTGTCGTATGTTACTTTACTTTCTGTACAACTTTCCGTAGAAAATGCAGTGTGTCAGTGTATCAGTGAGTTGTGTGACTGCTGACGTTAGACTTCCCTTTTAGGACATACCTTTTAGTATGTGAGCTCTTCGCAGATAAAGCCTCTTTCTTGTGCACCAGAGAAGGTGTCTGGTACAAGCCAATGTCGAAACAGCAAGATCATGTAGGTGTAATTGCCAATGTTAATATAGATCAACTGGCAAACCAGCCGTGGTCACTAGCTTCATCATCACGTAAGATATTGCGGTAGACCGCTAACTTTGGCCACCCGAATTGTTGGAAGCGACGTTCCCATCAACAAATGTTACAGGGACAGGAAGGCCAGGAGGTTTGAAAGCAAGCAGTGCTTGTACGTTTCATAACACCCCTTTTTCACATTATGCGTCTTGGTTGGTCAATTACCACTATTATAACTTTTAATTTGGAACTGTCTATCATGGAACTGTTTAAATTTTAACAGTTAAATTGTAATTCTTTAACTTGAAACTGTTTCACCTGTGACGGTTTAACTTTTAACTGTTTAACTTGTAACTGTTTAATTTTTAACTGTTTTACTTGTTATTATTTAATTTTGTTTAACACGTACCTGTTTAAGTAGTTATTATTGAACTTGTAACTTTTTTAATCGGAAATGTTTTTATCGGAAATGTTTAAATTGGAGCTGTTTAACTTGTAACTGTTCGGAAGTTGATATTTTGACTGTCACGTACTTCAAGTAAATCATAAGTAAAGACAAGCTGGTTGCTGTAAGACATGGTTCAAGAGGAAGCATTGAGTTGTATTCGATCGATAAACTGGCTGCAGACTCATCACAAAAAAGATGTAAGGTAACATTAAAAAAAATATGGTCTAAACATTTCCTAAAGCTGGTATACGCATTCCAGGTTGAAACTGAAGAACTCGTTGCAAATAGTAGAGAATGTTTTTTAAGATAAAATACTATGTTTCTGAATAATGTTTAACTGAACTAATTGAAACAAGCAGCGTAAAATTTGTCGCGCTTAGGTGTGAATGGTAGGTTGTCTTTAGCAGTCGAAAAAAGGCAGTCAGAAAATATGTTAAATACTATGTCAGATTAATTACTTATAAAGATTATTGGATCGTTGGTAATAAAGCATTAACAACGAGTCAAGCACTTTCTTCAAAAAAATTTAAAAATTAAAAAAAAAAAATGTTTTTAGTAAAAAAAAATGTTGTTTGATCAATTGCTTCCCGAGTTTGATCTCCTGCGGAGAACAATTAGGATTTTTTACGAACGTTGCAGTGAGACGGTGAATTTTCTCGGAGTTTTCCCACTTCTACATTTTAATCATCAGCATATATGTCACGTTGCTTCATCTAGTTGACCGCAAGTCATAAGAAACTAAATTTTACTGAAAAAAACTAGGTGTTCTTAACAACTCCCCAGTCGCCTGTGTTGTACCGGCGTCTAAATTGTACCACAGGTCTATACAGCACGTTTGTGGAACGATGTGGCATCTGACAGAATCAACATGAACTACTTGCACAACCGAGCCTTTCGTTCCTTTGTGAGCACTGACTCAAGTGTCAGAGCGGACTCAAGTGTGTGACGGTAAAAGTGTTTTCTGTCCAAGGAAAGTAAAATTTTATGACAGTTTCCAAGAGAAAACTACTATTTCAGGGAGAAAATTATTCTGATTCGTACAAATGTTCGTAATTAGCACGCTTTTTAAATTCAATTCGATGTTTAATATATGAAAACACAAGATGGCGGCGAGTGAGTAATTGCGTGCGTTGTCGCTCCGGGAATATTTCTGCTACGCAGTGGACAATGTTAGTGTTAACATAATTCTCTTGCATCAGTGAAACCAGCGTATTCTCCCTCAGTGCAAGTTTACAGTTTTTACTGTATTATCTTGATTTGCTTATTAACTGCCTACGTGAATATATAGTTGCCATGCTGCCAAAGGAGATTACAAACGAGCTCGACGGCCTGGATAAGCAGGTGTGCCAACAGCTACGCCAGTTTCACCAGCGCCTGGATTCCCTGGCCGCCGTTCCTGCTCCGCCGGGACCTGAACAATACGCTATGGGCATTCAGTCACGCCAGAAGGACATTGTTTCTTTTTCTGTGAGTTTCAAAACGGACGTGAACTAGAGGCAGTCAAGGAGAAGCTCGCAGATCAAGACGAGAAGTTGGACGTTTTGGCGCAGTACAGCCGGAGAAACTGCCTGTTGATACCCTACATGGTGTCACAGAGAAACCAGATGAGGACTTTATGAAAGAATCACTGCGTGTAATGCAAGACAGTTTAAAATTAGAGTTAAGTCAGTCTGACATTGATAGGTGTCACAGAATTGGAAAACCAAAACGTTTAGTTGCTGACGTTGTGCGAGATGGTTCACGCCCTATTATAATCAAATTCGTCAACTACCAATGCAGGCTGCAAGTATTCCGTGACAAGAGACTTCTTAAAGGTTCTTCAATAGTGATCACGGAGTCTCTAACGAACTAGAATCAGCGAATTCTTAAGGCGGCAAAAGAAAAGTTCGGTGCCAAACGATGTTGGACTGTCGATAGAAAAATTGTTATCTTAAGGAATAACCGAAAGGATTATATCACTTCCCTAAGGGAGTTAGAGAAACTATCCTAATGTTTAGTTCGGAGCTCCAAACAATATTTTTTTTACTTAGAAGTATGCTTTTATTTTATTTTAGTGATAACTCGTGTTGCGTTTGTCTCAGTGTGTGTGTCTATGTTTATTCATTGCTCATGAATGATTCAGGGTATTATATTTTAATCCGTTACAGATTAACCGGTTTAGTCAGGGAAGTTAATTTCTATAGTACATTTAGTGTTAACATAAATACATAAATGGTATGCGTGTGTGTATGAGTGACATTGCTGTATGTACCACGAGATGCCTGGCTGAAGTCCTGGTAAGTACTGTGTACATTGTTTTCGAAAATTTATACTCTATATAATATCTTTTATCATGGGTGATTATACTCAGAGGTTGTCAGCACTGAGTTCAAGTGTCCCAATATTTCCAGGAACTGTGCAACCTGCCCGTTGCCACAGAAGAATGCGAGCCCTTTTTCCCCTCCTTCACCACTACAATAATCCCTGAACCCCCTTCCACTGGTTGTTTACTTCGTGAAGCCCTGCGGCCCTACCTAAGATGTTTACCGCTGGCGCACGTTCAGTATCTACATGCCCACCATTCTGAGCTATTTTTCGTGATCAAAACCTACATGTCATTTGTATATCTGAGACCTGGTTAAAAACGATCCTACCTTCGTCAATGTTTTCACTCACGGGATATACGTTAATTGTAAATGATCGTGAAGGTAAAAGAGGTGGTGGCGTAGCAATGTA
Source organism: Bacillus rossius redtenbacheri (assembly GCF_032445375.1). Classification (NCBI taxonomy): domain Eukaryota; kingdom Metazoa; phylum Arthropoda; class Insecta; order Phasmatodea; family Bacillidae; genus Bacillus; species Bacillus rossius. The sequence goes on along the minus strand of NC_086332.1, from coordinate 53,097,889 downwards.
CGATCGAAATGATCTAAATGCTAGTGTATTAACATCATATCCTTGTCAGTACTCAAAAAACATGGAATATTTATTTTTAGACATTACTGTATGCAAAAGTAAAATTCTGCTTGTAGTGGGGTATAAACCCCCTAATGTAGCCGATTTCAGTGATTTTGACACAAATCCTGTGAATCATTCTGGCAATCACAGCCACGCAATTGTCAAGGGTGATTTTAACACTGATGCGTTATTAAATTCCACAGAAGTAAATAAGTTTCGAAACATGGTAAGTTCCTGTAATATGTATATTTGTCCTCAGAGCTACACATCGCACGGCTACGTCACAAACCTGATTATATTGAATCATCACTTCTAATAATGATAAAGTAGTATGCCTTGGCCAACTTCCGGCTCCTGGACTTTCTCATCATGACATTATTTACGTGGTTTTCTCTATTCGTATTCCTAAATTTACAGCTAAAATTATTACTTAAAGAGACTTAAAGAATATTGACAATGCTTCTTTAGTCGCAGCTGGGCAGAAGCTTCCCTGAGAAAAAATAAATAGTCTCGATTCCACTGACGATAAAGTAAAGTTTTTCGGCAACATGTTAGACGACTTCCTTAATGAACATGCTCCTATCAAGAATCGGCGAGTGACTCGCTGCTCTTCTTCCCCGTGGATGACCCAGACTATACTGGTGCTAATGGCAATAAGATATGCCGCGCACAGGTAGTACAGAAGATCGTCAACTAATAATAGTGACATAGCTGCTGAACACTTAGAAACATACCGTGTGTGTACACAAGAGGTGCGCAAAGCGAAGTTCAACCCTTCACTTTCACTTAGCTCTCTCATGTCCTCTTCTGCCGATCTCTGGAGAAATCTGCGAAGGCTAGGGGTAGGGGAAAAAGAAACTCAAAACTTGATCGATGTTAAAGCTGACGACTTAAACTTGAAATTTTTGAAGAATATAGCTTCTTTTGACGCTGAAACTAAGCATTATACTATATCCGATATCCACATTAATTCTAGGCATTCTGAATTAAAGTCTAACTCACTACTTTATTCTCCCTTTTCTTCCTCCTCTTCACTGTCGAGCACCACAATCCTGAGAACTGTAATTTTAGTTACAACATTTTAGTCATCGCCTCGGTTAAACTACCGACACTTGGAAAATTAAATACCTATTTTGAAAGAAGTTTGGTGCTGCGAAAGATGAATGTCGCGAGTGGCGTTGACACCTGAGTCGCGCGGGAGTCGGAGCTGTGCCCGAAGAGCCAGATGCCACTCGACACAACCGCTGGCGGGGGGATAGAGGGGCGGAGGTCGTAACGAGTGGTTGGAGCCCTGGCGCGCGCAGACACGAGCGAGACTCGCCCGCCCTACGACACCGCGCCGCACTTTGACGGCGACCTCCCCTTCCTCTCGCACCCGTTATTAGTTCTTGGAAGTGTCCGCGGATAAAGGCGGGGGGGGGGGGAGGGGGGCCATGTGCGCGCTACCCCTCTCGCCGTAAACAGCATTTTAGCCGGAATCGTGTGTTTTTGGAGCGGCGGCAACTACCAAACTCCACGCCAGCCCTCCTGGCGTCGGCCGCGAGGACAAAGACGGAGTTTACGCCTCGCGTCGGCGCGTTGTTTAGCTTCTGTTGCGCCCGCCTACCATAATAAGAAAAGAAAAAGAAGGTATTGTAGGAAAGTGAAACGCGGTGAGTGGAAGCAGTTTCTTTGGGACCTCGTGATGCGCCTCCCTCGTGGCTAGGCGGTGGCTCGAAGAATACGCCGCGAGTGCGGAGACCCGGTGGGGTTAGACAACCGCGGAGAGACAGCTTGCCAAGGAGGCGATGAGTGTATGTATGTGTGCCTGTCATGTCCCGCGCTTCAGCGCACAACATCCAGCCGATTCAACAATAATTTATTGAAGGATTAGCTTTGGTTCAGAAGAGCGTTGGGATAAGCTAGACGTGGAGCACCGCGGATAAGTAGAGGTCCATCTTAACTCAAGTGTATTAATCATTGATAAAAAAAAGTTGAAAAAGCAAGTTATTATTTTTTGAGATGAAAAATATATAAAAAAATAATTTTAATTTAACTATTGACTTTATTATTTAATCTATAATATTTATTAGCTATTTAAGTTATAAACAGATAACTGAGTAATTAACAGAAATATTTTATATTTAAATTACTAACGTATTGACATTCAAATAATTTTTTTTTTATTACAAACGTCAAAATATTCTGAGACGTCGCAAGTGTAACCACAACCTCTCACACAGTAGGTCTTGGCCGTGCCAACACCTTTGTTCATCATTGCATCAGTTCATCGTCTTTGCTCCCACACAACACTGTAGCCTATCCAGTAACGCAGGCATTTCACTGACTCGATACGAAACTAGTATATCTTACAAGAATTTACTGTTCATCGGTAAATATTTTCAATTGAAATTTACGAAAAAAACTCTCGTTACAAGTTATCCTGGGATATTTGTAAATGCATCGTTATTATCGTAAATTTACGGGTACAAAGTTAACTAACTGTGAATATGAATCTCCGACAATAATCTTTGTATAGAAGAAAAACATACAAAAACTACTAAGGACTCGTGCAAAAAATAAACATTTTACTCTGTCTGTAGCTAAAAACAGAATTCAGAAGTTGAAATACGGTGTAGTTTCAACGGAGATACTGTTGTCTGAAATTACGAAGCACTCTTCGTTTATTTGAGGTGAATTCTTCGTTGATAAGTCCTGTACATTTAGTGTGAATTTTAACAGTGCAGGGGTCCCCGCATCAGTTGGGGCTTGAATAGGTCCTGGCTGCTCGTCTACGATGTTACCAAAGGTTTGTCAGGCTAATAGCAGTCTTTTATGATTACCTTGTATATAATCCATCGATACTGACCTTCAAGACTCATCCCTCCTCGTATCGGGCACCCTGTCCTGGCTCCTGCGGCGGTGCTGGTACAAAGGGGAGGGGGGGGGGCTGCCGCCCGTTATCCTCCGACGCGCGGCCTCAGTGCGAGTGCGGCAGACGGGCGGGGAAACACAGGCCTCAGACTTGCTGCTTGGTCAGGCGATGCCGCGAGTCCCTGTGAAACACGCGGGGTGAAGTGACTCGGTTGGAAACCGTCCGTGAGCTGCGAAGGTCCTGTACTCGTGCCGCAGTTTTCAATAGTGATTATATGACCTGCTAGCAGTGAAGGGTACTGATTTTAGAAGTACCACCAGAAGGCCGAGAAGAGAGTGGTAATTTTGTCAACTTTAGTTTTCCGCAAACTGAAACTCGAGAAAATTTTGTAAGCGTTTTACTCTTTGCATTACTTTAATTTTTTTCTCACTTTGAATTTTGTTTTAATTTTATTGTTTTGGTCATGTTGTTCATTTATAGGAAATTAATCTTATTTAACTTTAATAATACAACCAGTTTTACTTCAGTTCTGATAGACTTTGACGCATTGCACACTACAACATACATTGAATCTCTGATTAAACCAATGCAATTCAGAAAACTGTTTGCGGGTTACACGGTAAATTTTCTTATAATTTTCAATAGCAAATTCGTCCTTAAAGATTAATTATTAGTGGGTCTTACTTCTCTTTAAATAACTGATTTTCGAAAGCTTTTAACAACAAAACTTTGCAATTATTTCACTTGAATCAGATTCTGAACAAAGTAAACCTTCAATATACGTTGAAGTTATCGTTCACAACGTCACAGACTCGCAGTAGCGATAGAACTGCCACCTCAACTTCCGCTCTCCCTGCGCGCATATGCTGCTTCCCTGTCACCCTACGTCAACCTGCGTCACCCTGCGTCATCCTGCGTCATTTCACGAGCTCAAAATGCGCTTGGTCTGACTGTACTGCCATAGTAAATAGTAGTGATGTAACGAATATTCGCATATATCTTGACATTCGCACTGTCATTCGCACTGTCATTCGCATTCTAAAAATCCATGAAAATAATTTGTTAAAATAAATATCAGAAAATATTATAGTTTATAACTGTAATAATAATATAAAAAATAAAATTATGAATTTCTTAGCATTATTATTGAAAACATTTTTCTCACTACCTTTAAAAAATAATAACTAAAGCTCTTTTCACTAAGGTAACCTTGCAATTATATCTTTTATCAGCCTTTATTTTATCATAGGTAGTAGGTAATAAATATTTAGACTTAGTATTATGAATAATCATCTTTTTAATGTAAAACCAAGAAGTATAATTTAAACAAACAAAAACATATTAGGCCTATCTTCTCTTAAACTTTTATCAGTCCTTACTTACACATTATTTTTAATTTTATTGTTTTAAATAAACAACTTCTTTTAAGAAACGTAAAGAAATTATAATTTTAAAACACCAAAACAGTTATTCTTCACTTAAACTTTTATGCAAATACTTTAACATTGTTTTTTACCTTTCATGTTATAAACAATAATCTTCTTTTAAAAAAATAGCTTTCACATTAGCATTTTCGAACGCCTGAAAAGTGGCATTCGTTGCGTCGTTGTGGTCAGGTTGCCAGTACTGGGCTGGGCCAGCGGGCCCGCGTGTTACCGCCCACTGACTCTATTTAGTGGAAGCAGGGATAAGGTCACGATTGCGATGTTAGTTATGTCAAAACGCCACTAAAGACTGTTCGAGGAGAATAAACACTTGGGGATGCGGTCGGGGGTCGAACATGCGTTGTGGTGAGGGCAAATTTCATAAAAACTACGTGGGAGCATGGGTACGAGTCCCGGTGGAGCTGGTTACAGCAGCGCTGCTTTCCGGGGTAAGAAGGGTTGGAAGGGGGTTTTCCGCGCGCGGGGGTGAGGGGAACTCAACGGACTGCAGCACTCAGTGCAGCAGTAACCATAATGTTTTTAAAAATATATTTCTTGCCCATTTAAAAAAAAAAAAAAACACAAATTACACGTTACAATCTTGCAAGCTACACGTGTTAATACCCATGTTGTTTTTAATAAGAATATTTTCACACTTGTTACAATTGGTTAACTGTATGTGTGATATATATTATCAGTCAGCTGGTTTTAATTTCAACGACGGAAAATTTGCGGGTTCATTTTGGGACGTACCAATATTTCAAATAATATTATGTTTGCACAAAGTGCTCCTTCTTTTAGCCCACAGCTTACCTGGAGGAATCTGGGCCAGCGAAAATATCTCAATTAACGGATCACAAACTAATTAGTGGAAAAGAATCTTATATTTGCGCGCGTGAGAAGAGGAAAGTGGAGTCTACCCTAAGCTGAACCCGCAAGTTTTATTTTTTTTTCCTGTACTGACTAAAAATAAGAAAGGCTGTTCAAAGGAACAAGCATTTTCTCACCAGCCCGTCAACAAATAATACCTACAGCGGAACACGCATTTCAGTATAGACACTGGAATTACAATTAGAACGACGGACGCGATGCAATGGAAGCAAATATATTTCCAACCAATCATGTTCAACATGTGTGTGATGTCAGCGCAAAAAAATATAGACATACTAGCTGCCCGACCCGGCTTCGCACGTTTGTATTAATGGGGAAAAAATGAGACCAAATCTCCTATTTACAGTTATAATAAATGAAATAAAATGAAAATTAATTAATTTTGACAAAAACTTAATACATTGCTTTGTAATGTACCGAAGAAAAAACGAATAGCACCGATGGTTTCCCGACTCTCAAGCACGCAACGTTGTCATGGAAACGAAGTACCCACTGTTTCCCGGTCTTAAACACCAATCAACATTGATAATCAGTTTATTATTAATTATTAAGACTATTAATCGAAATAAAAACTACCCTATCTCTCAAGTTGGAAACAATTACACATAAATGCCAATTTTCATCGAAATCGGTTGACTTGGTAAAGAGTTCACTGGACCTTTTTAGAAATCAGATGTAGTTAGTAATTGTCTTCTTAATTTGAATAATTTATATCACTTTCAAATCCCGACCGACTTTGTTCTACCAGTGTATAGTTATTTACCTGTATATATCTAAAAATTGGTGGTCTGTATTTAATGAGTGATGAGGACTACACTAACAATGAAATAGTCGTTGCCATGGAGACGAATGAAGCATCAACAATGCTACAGCCGTTGCCATGGTGATTTCCTACCAAAAACTGGAAATAAAAAAAAAATTTAGGGGTGGACTACCCCTAACATTTAGGGGGATGAAAAATAGATGTTGGCCGATTCTCATAGATACCGGATAAGCACAAAAAATTTCATCAAAATCGGTCAAGCCGTTTCGGAGGAGTATGGCAACGAAAACTGTGACACGAGAATTTTATATATAAGATATTGCAGACGGAACAGATTTTCCGATTAAAACGTTTTTATATTTCAGTGGCATCGCATACAGAAAAAAAAAATTTCTGTGCTTTCACAAAAGATGCCTTTGGTAACCAGTTGCCAATAAATAGTTTTTAATACTGCAAGAAAGATGAAACTTTGTACAATAGGCTAAATTTTCCATAAATGAAATACGATTTTCGAGATAATACTGAGTATATCTCACGAAAATTGGCACATAATAATAATATTTTAATTGATGTTTCATTCCAGCGCATTTTTTTAAAAGATAGAAAATATAATAGAATATTCAATCATTCGAGTTTACTTTAATTTATTATGCTTTATGATGTGCGCAATTAGTAATGGAAAACTGTTTAGGGGACGATTTACAAATAACTTTAACTATTGGAGGTACTGGGAAAACACAAAGCATATATTACCAGGTAATAATCCGAAATCAGAATTACTGCGAACACTGTTTTGTAGCGATACAGTTGTTTTCATATAAACGTACAAATGTACATTTAACTGTAATTTTAAATTAATATTTCTGTTTCATTTACAAAAAAAAAAAAACACTTTACGGTGCAGTCGCAATGTTATTGAAATAAGCTTGAGAATTATATTTTAGAATGTTGGTTAAACTGGTGGATTAGTAATTATTTTTTTATGTTTATTGCTATTTTTTTTGGAAATTCTATTCAATTTATATTTGATTACAGTGGCTTTTAGGAATAAATACCAAATTTCGAATTAAAAACCAAAAAAACATTTTCGCAAACAAGTCCGTTTAAGAAAGCTTTCAAATAGTGTTACGACGCGGCTAGCGACGAGGCTGGCCAGCCCACGGGAGGTGGAGTGGAGGCACACCTTCCCGCCTGACACAGGCAATGCCCTTCTCTCACCTTCCCCGTCTCCACCAGCCAGTTCGTAAGCTCCATTAGCGGTCTGCTTTCTAAAGACCATTCCTCTGTGCCGCAAATATCGAGGGGGGGGGGGGAACGCTTGGTACATTCTGCGCGCCCCGAGAGCGCCGTCGCGAGAAGCGGCGTAACTGGTACGCCATTGTTCTCGCAGCTTCGAGTGTCGAGTCGGGAATCCCGATGACGCGACACCTCGGAGGGCTTCGTGACCTTCCCAGACTGTAACTCCGCAGGTACTCGGAGCGGGGAGCGAGGGGGCTGGTAGCGACACGGGCGAGCGAGAGAGACTGGCGAGCTGCAGGGAAGTGAAGAGGGCGGGTGCCCCCCTGGCGAGCGGCAGCAAGCGGCAAGCCACGGGCTTCTGGTGCAGAGATCGGATCACCGAGGACTGGTGCATCGGAGACGTCGTCGTGGCGCGGACTAGCGAGTGATGCTAAGCAGTTCGTTGGGTCCGAGGTCTTTGGTAAGAGGCGAACAATATAAAGAGCCACTATCCAGTCGAGTTCCAGTGGGAAGAATGTATAATGGACTTGTGAAAATGTTATTAATTTGTTGACAAACATTCAAATTATTAAAATTCAACTAAAAGATTAAAAAATTAGTTATTAAATTAAACTGTATTTAATTAACTGTGTTATCCTTTCGGACCTGTATTCCCCCCACTCGTGATGATATTGATGACTGTCATATGGAAGTTGCAAATGCAATGGCAAAAAACATTCTAAATACCTATAGTGGCTTGTTTCTGTTTGCCACGTGGTAAAGTATTTCATGTTCACAATAATGCGACAATTGCTGACGCATCGCGTACCTACATTGCGTCGCGTGTGTCGCACTATTGTGATTCCAGCATAATGTGATATTCGCGTGCCGACCGAGAGATTATGCTTCAGCAGAAAGACTAATAAAATAATGCACAACGAAAATTTACTTTAGATGCAACTAGGACAAGCGCGTGGTCAGCTCTCCTCAGCTATCACAGTGTTCCGATAATCATTTACCTACAGCTTGTCCATAAGGAAAACATTGGTTGCTGGATTTGGAGACGGTTTCATATTGATCTGTTTCACATTTTATCAGAACAAAAGTAACTTCAACCTGGTCAATATCTACCTATTAAACTTTTTTTACTGTGGTTTGATCTTCACTGAGGAAAATGTACGGTTGTACGAACCAAAATTCTGTACACTGTTAGTAATAACGGTGATTTGAATCTTCGGCAAGAAATTCACCTCAAATAAACCAGTTCTTCTGATTTACAAATATGTAAGGGATATTCGTAAAAAATTACGATTATCTCGACTTCGATTTCTGTGATCTGCTATAGACAGGGTAAACATGAATGGGAAGGTGGAAATGTGATTATGTTGTAGACTTAACAAGTTTATGAAGATTTTGTTATTTCTTCAAGACGATTCTTCAGAGTTCATGCTCTAAATAGGTTATCTCAGAACTTATACATTTTCGAATATATGTATCTCTCAATTTAAAAATAAGGATAATTTGTAACCAGCTTCTACGTTGATTTAAGGGCAAAAATTCCAACAGTGTGTATACAAATTCCAAAATATTGTCATGTAGGGAATACAACTAGTTCCGGCAAAAATTTAACTGCTATAAATGCCGTTTAAAAAGTATCTCTATAAACAGTACCTACATTCTGTTGGTTGTACTAAATTTTGGGTTTTGCTACCGTGTAAACCTATTTTAGAACGGTTGTATTATAATGCTTTTTTTCTTAGAGAATAGCCATATCTGGTTAAATCCATATTTCAAGTAGTAGAAAGTAGAAAGTATTTTTGTCTAGTCACATTCATTGTTTACCCTCATTCCAATGGGCTGGCTTCGATGGTTTCACACCCCGGTAAACCGGATATGGCCTCTGGTGGATCTCCACCAGTTTTATTTCCTTTTTCTTTCATATTTTGTCAAAGTTATGGGTATATTTTTTTTTCATGTAACTTGTCTCAAATTTGACAGTTCTCAAAGTTAGTACCTAACAATGGTCCACATATGTACCCTTCTGCCACTGTTTCTCTCTCAAAACTGCTTGTTGTTGTTAGTGTTCTTAAACAAACACCATGGCTTGCTTTGTAAGTGATATTTTGGTGAATCGGTATTATACTTTTGAGAAATGTCAAAATGTGAGATAAGTTACACGACTCAGACATTTTCTCTGATGACTGCTGGACGCCCTAGAGGGTGCTTCTGTTTCCCTCGCAACTCCGCCTCTCTTCGTCATCCCGCCCCTAATAACGTATAGATTGATTTTCGCTTTCAGAAACGCCAGCCATTCTGCCCAGGGACCCCATCTCAGAAGGGCATCATTTCGATGGGTGTCACGGGACTCGCTCTCCCTGAACAATATCGTCAGTCAGTCACGTGGTTTCATCTTTTCCGCCCGTCCTAGGAATGGAGGGGGGAGTACAAGCTCATACGCATCACAAAACATCTTACCTTCGGAACAAAAAGCGTTGAACTAGCTATAAAGTCTTCGTTGATAGGATCATAAAAATCTACTTATGACGCGGCGCTGGTAAAGTTCATTGAAATGCCCTAAACCATTTTTGGAGATAGTTGTTATATCGTTAAATTTGAACGGTGCGTAAAAGGTCGTGTAAGGGTTTGGAAATAAAGTTTGCAGAATGCACAAAATTTTCTTCGTATTGGATGAAAAATCTTGTATCTGTAATTGCCTTCTTCTGGAAATGTTGTATTTAAAACATTCAACAAACAATGTCTGTGCAACAAGCAGCCAGGTGCTTTTAAGCGACACCTTTCCCTCGATTGACTAGAGCACCATTCAAAATAATCAAATGATGGAGTGCATGGTATTTAATGACACTTAAAAATTATTTTACAATAAAACAACAGCAAAAAATTAGTTAATCAAGATAATAAAATATTTTGACGTTTTATATGGAAAGTTATTTTGGTTAGTAATCAGTTTTCCAAGAATTTTCGATAATTTTTCAATTCTTCAATATATTATATTTTTATAAACTATATTTTAATAAATTTAATTTTTTTAATAAATATTACGTTCCATTGCAGGAAATAATGAGAAAAGATAACCATTACATCTAGGCTGCCAATAATTCACAGTACTGTATGGTAAGGTTGCTTGTTTATGGTGCGAAGGAAACCATACGAACCAAAAATATAAATGATCTTCAGAGACAGACTGGTAGACGCTGCTGTGTGAACAGGACGTCCTCAGAGGGGAGTCCAGCTGCTCAGCCGCTACCGGGAGGATGAAGGAATACTCTCCACGTGATTGATTGTCTTGGGCTGGAGAGACTACCCGGCGAACCCATCGTACGTTCGCTGCAGGGGAGTGCATTAGTAAAACTGTTTATTTAAATAATATTCTGTATGCATATGTTCCTTTACTGTTCACGTTCATCCTGGGATTTAAGATTTAGTTTCACCCAGGCAACTAACACGTCTATCGATGAAGATACTGTACACGATTTTAGCACTTTTACGCGTTGCGGAAATGACATACTCGATCCACACGAGTTATTGTAACCCGTTGTACTTGGACTTTTTTAAACATTTAACACGCAAAAGGAAACCCGTCAAAATGGCGCCTCTAGGCTCAGTTTTGACCGCCAGTTGGAATTTTAGCTTTTGCTTATTCCATGTTTCTTTTGAAGATATACATAAAAAAATATGGCTTCAGAAGTACATCTGTAAGGATTTACCACATGTAGAACCTTAACATTTTATTTTTGTATAATGATTATGACGTATTTAATTGAGTGAAAACATTAATCATGAATATGTTCCTGACACATTACAAATAGCAAACAGCATGTAGTAAATATTTGGACTCAAAATTTACTACAGAACTTAAAATTCAATGCTTGTATGATGTAACATCCGTAGGAATTATCCCAGATAAATAATAACGATACAAGACTGCGGGTGTAGTGCGTGGGTCTGTTTGGCGTGCTTTAAACTAAACAGCATGAGAAACGCTAGTATAGGCGTCACCGACTACTGTAGCAGTTGCCTCGTCTCATTTCATGAGGCACCGAATCTGAATGGAGCCCTCTCGATTGTTGCCTGAATACCGACATGATGCTTCAGGAATTTAAAGACACGTGCTCCTTGTGCCAGAAAAAACAAGCACGGATTCCTAGTATTCGTCAAGGACCGGCCTCTATATAAAGGAAGGGACCATCCAGGTTTCGATCAGTTTATCATAAAACATGAGTCATAGCATTTCGAAATTCAGTCGTAGCAGTCACTCTCCGAGTACTGAAAACCAACTGCATACTGTTCTCAAGACTTACCAAACCGAAATACACAAAAAAAATTTTACTACTTGGCCAAAAAGTACAAATTGCGAAAAACTAATTACTAGTGTACCTGGTTGCCATCGACCAACGTTTGGAGGGCTTGGCTTCTCAAATTCGTAACATGATCGAAGTATCGTATGCACAATGATGTGACGATTTGAGGGGCTTCCAAGCTAGCCTGAAAGATTCACTATCTCACTTGGCAACGAAAACAGATCTGGTGAAACACAGCAAGAGAGTGATTGATTCGTGTATTCAATAAATCGATAAGGTTACTTCGGACGATTAAAACGCATAAAAGGAGGTCCTTTGACCTACTTTAGTTAGTAAAAAATGACAGAGACTTGATCAGTGACCTGCATCTTGCTATAAAGTCTGTCCATGGAAATATCTACTTGCTAGAAGAGCCATACTTCCATGTACAATGGAAAATGAAACCAATCATTAGTTGCCTTGACGAACTTCAAAAGAAGGAAGAACTGCCCATCACTGTGAAGACAGGAGTTGATGATAAGGTAACAACTGCAAAGAAGAGGAAATGGTAACCAGGTCAAGAAGAAGAGGACTTTACGAATACCGAACAAGAATTTTGTGCACAAGAAAAAATATGGAAACATGGACACTAAGTTAATGCAATGATCCGGCCATACCTGGGATCTTTCACGAATCTAAATAATGAAACTACCTATGAAATGTACAGAAAATACAATAAGTATTTTCTCGGCGCTAAAGATTTATACTTTTTACGAGGAAATATCATATGTGTACATGATTACTATTCGCACACCAACTAAATAGTGTAAAAACTCTAAGAACAGCGGTAAGTTGGCTACATACTATGTATGAGTCGGGCGAGAATTGCATGTAAATGTCGCGCTCCTACAAGATTAAAATATCCTCGACACAAAGTAATAGTAAGTGAAGTAGATAGTTTTTTTCCAGGAAGACCTTGTTGAGATGTGACCATATTCTCGAATGAACAAGGGCTTAAAGTACATGTTGATGGCCATCGATGTGTAAAGCAAGTTCGCTTGGACCAGACCTGTGAAATTGAAGACGGCGACTGATGTAACCAAGGCTTGGCAGAGATTTTTTGGATTGTACATGTACTGTCACACCTGCAAAGGGATCTCAGCAAATAATTCTAAAATGCTAAGGCTCTGATGAAGAAATTTGGCGTCAATACTCTACATTTGGTGATGTCAAAGCCTCCGTAGTCGAGAGGTTTAACAGAACTTTGCGCACCAAGATATGGCATCAGCTTATGGCTAACGGAACTTACAAGTGACTGGATATACCTTGTTAACCTTATTAGCTATTTCAACTCCATGGTACATTCTAACATGAAAACAATGCCCAAAATACATAAAGGATGATCATCTGCTTCGAACTGTGTTTCACAATCCGAAGAAGAAAGATTCACGTAAGTGTAAAGCTAACTTCAGCGACATTGTGCGGATTTACAAGCAGAAAAGTATCTTCGAGAATGTTTTCACGGTGAATTAGAGTCCCGAATCTTTCCGTGTGATCCACGTTCACGATAGAAGCCCACTATGCAATTAAAGATTTTCAAAATAGCCAATAAGATGGCGGATGCTACGACAGTTTGGTGATTAACACTAATTCACTTTAGCGCGTATGAATTAAATCAAGAGGTCGGCAGTGAACTCTAGCAGACAAGTACAATATGCGACACTAGTGCTTGTAGTAGCATGTATTTAAAACAAAGATAGAAACCAGCCTTCAACAGTTGCTGCTTTTATTCCTCTATATAAAATAATAATTCCGAATATGTGTTTATATACATACATAATTTAATTCTTAGTCTTCATATGTCTCAATACGAGACTTATCGAAAGCGTATGTTTTTCATACCAGAGATCCGACCTGTCATGGCTTGAATCACCTCGCTTCTGATGTATTTTGAAAAAAAAAATTACATTAAATTTGTCACGGCTTATAAAAACACTTGTAGGTAATGAAACATCGACATAACGTGCACGAGACAGAGCGATTCTGGCGCACTCTAGGGACGAACAGAAGAAAAAAATATGGCGAACATTATGTCATTCAATACGGCTGCCTCTAGCAGACGAACACAATATGGCGGACCCACAGTCATAATCCAATATGGCGGCCTCCAGCAAACGAACACAAAATGGTGAGGTAGTATAATAATTCAAAATGGCGAATACAAGATGGCGGCTGGGGCCAAGGTCAAAGGTCAAGGTCATTCAAGATAGTGGCTGTGACGTCACAATCCAAGATGGCATTCTCCGGCTCTTGCTCTGCATTCGGCCCCAAGGGCTCGGACCGACATTTACGTTACATACTAAGTACATACAGTTTAACGGTACATGGTTATGCAATAAGAATATATGCTAAGAAGCCATCAAGACTCCATAACATTTTGTTACTGAATTCGGCACTTGTAAATCTGAGTACCACCGGGGCTACTGGGACTAACTCACAACCCCCACTAAACATTAATAATTCCATAATTAGATATTAATTGTAAGAATCATAGGCAACTTCAACTTTTCCTGCAACACTGTTAATTAGAATGTTCTGTATTCATATAATTCTGCTTTTGGTACTGGAAGTTTGGCTGCTGCTGACTTGTAAATCTATAGCAAAAAAAAAATTATCAGTTAGCGGATTTAAAGGCATTTGTCCGACATTTTGCAGAAACGACTGTCTTTCATTTATGTTCAGGGTAAATGATATCACAATATCATATTTCGGTCTACTGACTGTCAAACTATTTTCATTCTACTCCATGCCAGTTAAATGACTTCGGAAAATCGGTTTTCGATCTGCGTCCTTTCAGTTAAACGGTTTTCGGTACATCTTATAGGTTAAATTACTTTCGGCGCAAGTAATTTGTCGGTGAAACTATTCTCAGCTTGCTGCCGTGCAACTGTGAGCTTGTCGTGTCTCGCGCATGACCGCGAGGGCTAGACGGACGCCGTCCTCGGCGCGGGGAGATCTAGGAAGGGGGGAGGGGGCGGCTGGACGCGGGGCCGCCGAGACGTCGCCAGTAATCGCAGCGCCCCCGCTGATGCCTCCCCCGCGCGGCGTGAATGGGCCCCACTGTGCGGCTCCCGCCCTCCCGTTTATCTCTCCGGGGGAGGGCCGGGGTTGTTTTCGGCGCGCCCCTCGCCGACTGACGGGCCGCGCGTCTGTCGCCGCGAGATGGAGTAGTCAACAAGTGTTTCCACGCGTGTTTCTTTTTCTACTGTCGCTCCGCCGCCGCGACCCTGCGACGCTTATCGCGGCGAGAGATGATGGGCCATCTAGCAGCTCAGCGCCGACGGCGAGACGCGCAGACATCCTCCCTGCCCCGGGTCCCGGACAAATGCTGCTCCATTAACAACCCGGGGTGTCGTTACCAAACCTTCCTTTATTCCTCTGGAGACCTCGTTCGCCAGGTCAGAGGTGACGGTGAGCCATCGACACAGGGAAGGGATGACAAAGTGGCAGTGGCACCGTTGCGTCGGAACGAAGATGTCTGATAGAGGAAACGAAATAGACATGATGAAACGCGAGATTATTAATCTCTGTTTCCGTTCAGTATGCTTACGTAAGATCAACGAGGGTTAAGTATTTTGAGGAGCAAAGTTCATAGTGGGAGATATAGTTATTTCGAGCAAAAAAATTATCTGAACAGAAATGTAGTCTCGATTAATATCTGTACTGTTTAACCGGGAAACGAACCGTTTGGCTTTCAGTGTTATTTATTTCCAGCAGTAGCCTATAACTTGTAAGAGAGATTGGTTTTCCAGTATTAGGAAAATGTTTTTATCTAAGCAGCACATGGGTATATCTTATCTGCATATGAAATAAAATTTAAAGATAATTACAGCCTTTGGCAGGTCTAGTTTGGTGTATCAAAATAGTGTTGTAGCTTTTATTGAGAACATTCCATTATGAAACTAGATAAACCAACATGAAAACTGATTACTGTATTTCACTATAATTTAATTTGAAATTCGTAATTTGATTTTGTTGCTCCACCAATTATTTTATGAGAAAACGCCTCTTTCCCCGTTAGATTATGTACTATATGGGCACATCTGTTAGAACTATAACTCTGAGAGAAGTGTTCAAAAATTAAAATTATGGTACAAATAATGTTCACAGTCTCTAGGTTTATTTCATTTCCAAATGTTTTTCAACCATGCATTAGTTAATACTACAAAAATGTATGTGGAACGTTCCGTCGAAATTCATCAATTTCATCTCCAGCCCGAATCCAACGACTTAATTTTTTGTGTATCTTTTGTATAGCTGCAGATATTACTATCTGTTCAGTTTCACCACTTTCAGCACATGGGATTGAGAATTCTATTAGATGAGCCCCTGAACAGACTTGAGACGTTGCTATGCCAACCATAAGTCATTGTTTCTTGACAACGTCAACATGCGGAACGGTGCGATAATCATCCAGGCGAACAAGCAGCGCCATAGAGCTGGACTCGTGACGTGGCAGCTCCTGCTGGGTCACGCTGACTCGCCGCCAACCCCTCCACGAAGATGATGGACCCCTCTCCCCCTCAACTCCTGAATAATTTATAAAGTCATTTCTTAGAGCATACATAACATCGAATTTCTGGAAAGGACTACAAACAAGTCAAACCCATTATAAATTAGAAAATCAAAACTTAGAAACATTTTAACTTATAAAACATTAACTTAGAAGCACGTACCATATAAACTTGTAACTTATAACTATCATAACTTAATAAAATTAACTTAGAAACATACTACTCATAACTGCCATAAACATAGAACTACGTAACTTAGAAACACACAAAACCAAACCACACAATTTAGGCAATCATGACTTAGATCGATCATGACTTAGAAATCTCATAGATTAAAACACACAACTTGGGAATGTCACAAGTTAAAACAATTTAACATAGAAAATTCTGTGTTGCGTATTTGTAAGTTATGAACCACTCCAATTCTTCACGCCACGGCCCGGGAGGCGGGAAACGCGGGGTCGACTCCAGGAGACATCAGCACCAACACGTTCCTGCGCCCCTGGTGCCAGTAGATTACTTTACGTTGCTACATCGCATAATACAGCTTCATTTGTTAGCTAGAATAGTTTATTGCTCAATGTAAGAGAACTTTTATTATTTTAACTTTTTATAAGTCGAAAATATTTATTTCAAAACCCTTTAACCTAAAAAAAAGTAATTGTAAACGAATTCGTATTGTTTGAAGAATTAATTAAAACGTATAATCAATCACCATTATCTGTCACTTGTCATTGTGTAAAAGATAAGAACATGCAACTAAGAATTTGAAAACACTCATATTATCTATTTTATTTTTTCACATTGAAGTGGACTTAAAAGCTTGTTAAAATAGCTGAAAATATTCAGAGACAGAGCATAAAACTACCAAGATTAACGTGTCACCAAGAGTTAGAGTTGTACAGCAGGGAATGCATTCACCAGCAGAAAATTATTTTCCTAGACCCTTCCGAGGCTGTTCTACATAAGCTCCAGCGAACAGTTAATAATAGACTCAGATCATTTGTGGGACTGAGTTATTTGCCATTAGCACCCGAGAGGCTCTAAACAATTCTATGGAAAAGAAACACAAAGGTTGAGAACAATGCTCGAATTGAGTACATGAATATACTATGGCGTTTTAATGGAAAGATTCACATAGTCATCTACAAAAATTTCGATATAAAAATTACATTACTGACTTGAAGAAAGTAGTTACCTTAAAATGGACGTATTTTTTGCACACTATGTAGGCCTTCTATACAGATTGTAGTACACTTGGACATGAGTATTTTATTTATTTCCATATATCTTAAATAAGTGCAAGTCAAGTGCTAGAATGTCAATGATACATTAGTCATATGTTCGTCACATGTGTGGCCGTAAACATGGAAAATTGGTTACATTAACCATAACACAAAAGCGAAATACCAAAATGTATTAATATGAAGAAAATTTTTAGACAATTACGTTTTTACTGAAAGCTAGTTAACTCAATAATTATTACAAGAACTTTTACTAAACAACAAGAGGAATCTAGGCCTAAAACACAATGTGCAGACAATATTGCCCTTCCTGCTCGCTCGCTTATGCTTCAGGGAATATGGTTGTGCAGATTTTCAATTAAAAATAAAGAAACTATAAAATTACGAATTAAAAAAAATGTGTTGACATTAGAGACTTAATAAAATATTAGCATAAATAAAAACCCGTTTTTTTGTCGTTTTTAGTACTTGGTTCACAGTTTTATTCCCGGCGGGGGCACATTCAAATTTCCCGCTTGTGGGAAAAGTGGTGGACGTCGCCGTTGACAGATGGGTTTTCTCAAGGTACTCCCGTTTCCCCCACCGTCACTTTTCCATTCTCATCACATCGCCTTCTCATCCGTCTAATCATTCATATTTTTTTTTATTTTTCCAAAAACAATTTTAACGTCACAGTTACTGCAATTTACTAATGCTCCATCCTAGGGTTTCATTTCATAACATGTTTTGGTATATTAGTTAACTGTGTAAAATTCACCTCATTACACTGAATATAAATAAAAATGTTATTTTCTCCTACGCTGCAAGTTTAACCCCCCTTTTCTGTCCTTATCAGTACATAGAATTTCAATGAAGCGATAAGGGAATTATATATTGAACAATCAAACAAATAGCAGATTTATAAAAGGGCGCCTTCATAAGATAAAATAATCAAGGTGCTTAGGTTTATAAAAATTGGTAAAGATAAATAAACTTTAGATATACATTTCCATGACGATAATTAATATTGTGATGTAAAAAAACGAGTAATGAATCAAGACTAACAATAAAGAATGTTTATATTCCATTAAAATTATGCGTGTTCATAATTTCTGCTCCCTGTGTATTGATATAAACCAACTGCAATAATTTCCTGTTTAAAAATTTAGGTAAAAATTTTCAAGCTTTCTCCATACATCTAAAAGTAAAGCGGAATCAAGAACACTTATATACCTAAACGTTTTTGGTGTGTATATTTTTTAAGATGAATTTTAACGGCATTAGATATGGTCGTTTCATAAATTTCAAACAATATTTTAATGGTTGTGTGTGTCTATATATATATATATATATATATATATATATATATATATATATATATATATGGTTGATATGTATGACGTTGAAAAGTCTGACACCGTTTTGCCCGATCGCCATGAAAGTTGGATATAAAGTGTTTTTTCATGGAGGTTTTTATGCTATCAATTTGTTGTAACTCGCCGCTAGATGGCGGTGCAGTGTATCAACTTCTAAACCGTTCTACCTATCACTATGAAAATTGGTATACATAAATATTTGAACATGGAGTATATTTTCGCGATATCCATTTGGGTATAACGCACCACTTCATGGCGCTGCAGCGCACCAACTTCTAAACCGTTCAACCGATCGCCATGGGTAAACAGAAAATCATAGGTCATAGACATGCAAATAGTAATTGTGTGTCATTTCTCTATGTTCACCACACTGTCATGTAGCGTTAATATTTTGCTTTAACTCGCGGACAATATATCAATCTGTGTTCAGCCCAGGAAACGCTAGTACTGCAACTAGTAACTTGTAAACGGTGTCAGTTACGAACCTGAAATTCGTGTCCATTACACGAGACGTTTTACACACTGGTCAAATATTCATGGGATCGGGTAAAAATTATTAGGGGATGACATACATAGTTAGGATACTAGACAAATAGAAGAAGGGGATCAGACCAGATTTGTTTTAAAAAGCATTATTTATGAGCTACAAGCAGCGTCTATTGAACAGCCCGTCGGAGCAGAGGGATGGGGCAGATTGCAACTAACTGCACCGTGCCTTGCAAGCAGCAACAGGACGCGAAGTCATTTCAAAGTGTCCGCTATCTTCTACATGCAGGTGGAATCTATGCAGGTAGTCCCATTGTGTGTGTCCCACTAACCAGAGAGCATCGCACAGTCAGTAGAAACTGCATGGTAGGAGGAACATCGTGGATGAGGGCACGCCGAATGGAGATTCGTTTTGCTCTCCAATGAGCCGCGATTCTGTGTGGAACCTGACAACAGACGTGTCCTCGTCTGTAGTGAAGGTGGAACGTGAAACAACCGTGGTAGTAGTCCTCTTATTGTTTTCATCCGATCCTCTAATAATTTTTTTTATAATCCCCTAATTATTTTGGCCAGTTTATTTCGACAAGGAGTTTCTACAAACTGCAGGTCGCGGCCCGGGACCCGGGTTGCTGAAAGCCGTTGAAATAGTGCTGTGATTCCACGGTAGACACGGCCAGAGTAGACGGCGAGGCGGTATGTGGGCTGGGGGAGGGAGTGCGCAGTGCAGCGGTGCCGCTATCACAGAGAGAAGCGCCGTGTGTTGCGAAGGCGCGGAGGGAGGGGGAGGAAGGAATGCGGCTATCTTATCTGCGCGGTCCATCGCGGCGCAGGTTAGGTTCCATGCTTCGAGCCCCCGCCGGTAGTTTATGGCCGCGCCTGCGAGCGCGCCGACTGTATCGCCCACGAATCACGTGCTCTCAGCAGATGCCATGTGCTCGCCAAACACCTCCTTGCAGCTTCTTCGCCGCGGCAACTCCGCGCAACAGCGGCGCAACTGCCTTGCAAAATATAATGGTAACCTTCCTAAACATAGGTATTGTTGCAAATTACTAACCCAAACATTTACAATGATTCCGTTGCATCGTGCGTACATTTGTTATGGAAAAAAAAAAGTTCAATGCGCCTCATAAATTTACCATACAAATGGTAGGTTATTCAGTTCAGTTAATAGAGGCACAAAGATTGCGAGGATTTTAGTGACCGCAAAGTACAGGTATTTGAAGCACACGTATATCTGAGTCTTTTAAATTATATTAGACCACACTACTTGTCTTAGCACGCCCTTAACGAATCCAAGCCAGTAACGAACAAGGTGGAGACATGTTGACTCAAAAAAGTGCAACCCAGTTCTAGGAATAGAAAGCCTCTGACTTCGGAATCAATTAATCATTGCTCTATCCATTACATGTTTGAATTCGTTACCAAAAAAAAATTATTTATTTGACGTGACGTCTAATAAATCGATGAACGCCGGCTGCACGCACGAAAAAGTGTCCCGTTACGCACATTGTCCCGTTTCGCTGTGTCCAGTTACGCTCATTTTATATTGCTCTTTGCTAACCTGAACCTCCTAGCATTGCGACCGAGTCCGTGGAGTAATTCGGTTTTAATGCATTTCAATGTAATATTTTCATTGCTCTTTGCTAACCCGTTCCTCCTAGCATTACTGCAGAGTCCGTGGCGCAAATATATTATTTTTGACTGCATCTTGGTGTTGGGTAAGCAATTTTCCTTCACATCATCCTTGAAACACTCTCATTCGTTTCCTACTTTTCCTATCATCGTCCTATCCTTAACAGAATAACACAGATTGGAAGAAGTTAAATAGCAAACATGTATAAAGTTATAGTTAAAACTAGCTGCAATACCCGGCGTGGCCCGGGCTGCACACAGGGTGAAGGGGACCTTTTTCGAAATCAGATGTAGTTAGTATTTGTCTTCTTAATTTGAATGTAAAGTGTGCAAAATAATTTATATCACTTTCAGATCCCGACAGACGTTGTTCTGCCAGTTTATAGTTATTTACCTGGTCTGTATGTAATTTAGACTTTATAAAGCAATATAAAAAAGCTGAAAAATAAGAGATTACTAATATTGAAAAGATTCCATTATCTAGCTAATGCTCGGCCTGCATTGCAATGCCTCATTCAGCTTTGTTTTGTAATATGTTTGAAGTAGTTCCACATATACAAATCATCTATCCATCTCTCTCTCTCTCTCTCTCTCTATATATATATATATATATATTTATTTATTTATTTATTTATCTCTATCTACATCTATATACATCTATGTATCTCTCCATCTCTATTTTTCTCTATATCTACATATATACTTCCCACTATCTCTATATCTTCTATATATAAGTCTCTATATAGCTCTATACATCTATAGGTATATCTCTTTATCTAACCCATTTCATTCTCTATACCTCGCTCTATCTCAACTTATCTCTCCGTCTCTATCTCACTATATATATATATATATATATATATATATATATACATATATACATATATATACATATATATATACACACATATATCACTCTATCTCTGTCTCTCTTTTATATTTAAATAAATTGTGTTATGCGTGCGCACTTACACAACAAAAACAGACGAAGTGCCGCTATATAAAATGAAATAAACACATTTTTTGACACGATCGTGCTCCAACTATTGAAAAATAGTTATACCGTCTCAGTAACCTTCATGGGCATACGCATAACAAATCACCAAAATTTCATCGCAATCGGATGAATGGTATAGGAACGCATACGGCACAAACAAATGAAAATTCAAGACATGACAAACGCATCAAACGATGGTGCGATTAAAATTCAAGGCAACTATATCTATTAACGAAGTTAAGAACAAAACTGTTATTAGCGCCTTTATTTTGCTAGTCGCTGCGAGCTCCACTAAGCGGACTGGTCTCACCAAGGAAAAAAATATTAATTTGCCAGACCTTACTATGTGTATGATCGTGTGTCAGACATAGAGAAATGACACTCACTCACTATTTGTGTCTATGACCTATGATTTTTTCTGTTATAAAATGAAATTATCACTTTTTCACTCCCTTAGGGGTCGAATTTCATAGTAATATGGGGTATATGTGTTAATCCTGATTATAGCTAGCTGTAGGCCAAATTTCATTCAAATCCATTCAGTAGTTTTTACGTGAAAGAGTAACAAACATCCATCCATCCATACTTACAAACTTTCGCGTTTATAATATTAGTATGATAATCTCTTCGTTAAAGTAATAAACATATTTGAATTAATGAGTGCAAATAAAAGTAAATTTATCAATTAAATTGTAGATTTCATTTCACTCCTTCTTTGTATCCATACAAAATAGTGATAATTCAATAAAAATGATTCAATTTTATTCATAAAAGTATGCAATCATTTCATCAATGTTTTGCTATGACGTTGTCAGGTTAAACTATCGTCCGTAAACCGACTTTACAGACAACCATTTTTTGTGTGTGTAACAGCTTCATCTTTTCCAGTTGTGACCCAAAATTTCATGAATAGATATGTTAAGTATTTATTCATTTAAAAATGAAAATAAATCAGTAATTTCAAAAGGGCGTTACTGCTTTAAAGCTGCCTTTTACTCTGGAATGATTTATGGTAGACAGATTACGTAACTTTTAAAACTTATCCTAAGAACCAGGAAGGCGGTAATGAAAGTCTCAAACCTCTACGGGGTCTTTGAACACATGCTGTATCTTCCACCTATCAGGCAAGCGTCCGTGATAAACACATAATTACTAGCGGGAACATACTGCAGAAAGAGTTATGTAGTTGCTCTTACTTAGTTTTCTATACTGACTATTAAATTCCTGAATTATATCATTAATGCTTTAGTGTCATTCATTTAGGCCTAACATATACTATAATTCAAGTGACGTTTCCTTCGTGATGCGTAGGCCTTTTAGTGTACAGTTAGTTTCAATAATTTTACTTTGCTGTTATTTAGTGATATAAAATCTTACTAATAATTATTGTTATTATTTGGGATAAACTACTTCTGCTAAAAAAAATATGTTCTTAAAATTTAAACTAAAAATAATTATATTTCACTAGATAAGTTCTTAGTTCATGTTGATACCTGGTTTACAACACATTGGTAGAAAGTCATTTACATTAGTGAAATTTGAAAAGAAAATTGACTTGCGGTGTGTGTAAAGTACTAAGAGTGAGAAGGCATTATATCAGTCACTGAAATTACTGAATAATTTGGCTAACACCTGTGTCATTTGCTTCGATTCAAAGAGTAAACTTTCCTCATTTATTCTTTAAACAAATTAACTTTTTGAATTTTGGTTACACAGTTTATTTAATGTGTGAGTTGAGTTACTTAATGATAGAGTTTTTCATTGCGATTCATAGAAATATTTCGCAATAGATTTTTTATCTCATTACCGAAACTGTGACCGTTTTATAATTTCATAATTAATAAATCATAAGTCCGATTAGTTTCGATACCTTATGTTGGTTTCTTCGCACCAGGCATCCAATGCTTTTTATATGAACTATACATAACTAAAACTAAAGATTTGTTTCCAAAATAAACTATGTGAGATTTTTGTCTAATACCTTGTTTTTCTTCTATGTACTAGAAGAGTTGAACGAAACTCTTTTTGTAATAATATTCTCTGCAACTCCACCCACAGTCCTTTGTGTTTAATTTTCTCTTGTTTACTAAACTTACCAACCCATAATGCTTTGAAGCATGTCTCCAAGTAATGCGTTTTTATGTTCGCCAGTGATGATAAGACCTTGACACCCGTGCAGGTACTGCATGGCATCCCAGGGGCGCAAATGGGATTTTCATGGCAGAGTGATTTCGCAGTGGTTTTCCATTGCAGTCCGCAGTGCGAAGGAGACGAGACAAATCAACACCCCGTACTGGAACGAAGGAAGTTTTCCGCAAGTGAAAAATCTCCGATCCACCCTGATCGAATTCTAGACCTTTAGTCAACCAGCCTTATGCACCAACCAACGAACCAGCAGATCAATCATCACAATAAAATATTTCCTTCTATCATACATTCTAATACAACTCTGATTGCTAACCTAGCCAAGCACTACATTTTCGCTTTTAGGTTTTTCTTGAACGCCATAGAATCTCAAGAGCTTCCGTTTACAATATGTATTTGGAATACCTACCCATGTCTTACTACGTGCACACGCGGTGTACATTTAATTTCCCGGTTATTGGGTAGAATGTTTTAATTTTTTTGTACAGCTGAGCGAAAATGTTCCGCGCCATTTGTAAATAATCTCCAGTTAAAGTAGTGAAATTTGGCACCGTTTATTCATTTCAATATCGGACGATGAACTGTATCTGAACTTTAAGGTTACCAAATACCACGTTGAAAAATTTTTACTAAACATTTAATAGCCGTATTATTATTATTGTTACAAAAATTTATTACGTTAACAGATTTATTTTGCAACTATTCGAAATCATTATTGAATCGCGGAAATTAATCTGCAACATGAATTTTAAGAACTTTTGTAGAAATATTTAGAAAAATAACGCTTCGTGATTAAATGAATTAGAATGTTTTGTTATGAAATTAGAATGTAAAATAGTATGATATACTTTTACCTTATATATATGGTTTACCTAAATGCTTAGTAGATTTTTAAAAAATGTCTCTTTTCCATCGATTATAATTTATGTAGCATTAAATTTTAACATTGAAACATATAACTTATTTGGATAATATAAACAAAACCAATTTTCATTTATTTTTCCGTTCTGATCCAATTGTCTTATCATTACCGTTCAGGTTGTTTAAATCCATTAACAAATAATTATATAAACCGACAAGGGTGGCACCAGAACTAGTAGTTTACCTTATTGATAACAAATGAGATGTTGCAAAGTAATTGTATGTGTTGATTTAGACATTAACTACTCAAACATATTTACTGGGTGGAATTTTATTTAAAGAAAACTGTTATTATGCTTTGCTAATTTAAAACTTTGAAAATAAAAGTATAATAGCACTTTCTACTTGTGGTGAAACCTTCTACCAGATTTTTCAAAACTGTACAGATTACCTTCTATCTTGCTTTGAATGTAGAGAAATGATCAAAATGATTTGACGTCAGGATTGTAAACAAACGTTTAAAAACAAAACTTTATTAAGGTTGTCGTTTATACATACGTTATGTAGCAACTTAGTTTTGTAAATGAGTAATTTGCTAAAACCCATTGAGCCACAACCAATAATTATATATTTTTTAGTACATTGTTTTAGTTTATGAAAGAGAAATTTGAATATCTCAGTTTTGTTGGAAATTTTAACTACGTATTTTGTATTGTTACCAATAAAAAAGAAAATAAAACACAACCATAAGTGTAATTCATTTAGACCTTCCATCTTGTAGTTTTAAGATTAAAAATACTTTTTATAAAAAATTGTCAGTGCACATATTTGGATAAGATTAAATGATTGCACTACTATGGTTATATAACGTACAATTTTACGTTCTCCGTAGTAACTGTTATGTAACATACTTTGATTAGAAGTTTTTATTAGTTTGCTTTGCAACGTGTAGACATGACAGTGCACATACTCCTTCCTTTTGTTTACAGAGTATGGAGAGGAGGGAATGGTAAGACACAATCTAGATCTTTCAAATTTCAAGAGACAATAAAAATTTTTAATCCCCTTGAATAAAACCGTTGACAAGAATTTCCCAATATAATGTGTAAGAAACACTTTTTTTTACTAAGGATTGCTGTAACTATTAGAATTGTGACTAAAAAAAACAAACATGCCATATTGAGAAAGGTAAATACATTTTACTAACTCTAATATAAGTATGCACTTATGTGAAAATAATAAAATAATATCAATATTGTTACGAGTGGGGAAAATCGGGTTCGTATGAATAGTCAAAGTAATTTTTCTACAGTTTTATTTACTACTAATAAACTACATAACTAATTAAATCAACACACTTAATGTCTGTTCACAATTCACTCGCACTTAAAAATGTATATTCATCAATAACAGTATTGTCCAGTCCGCTGTTCATACTCTTCACTCTTCATACTCTTCATACTACTCACTCTTCATACACAGTTAATGCTCTCCGCTCGCCGAACACGCACTTCACTCTCTCGCCTGTTGGAACTCTTGAAACTCCCGCGGAAGCAGGCGTTGCCGTTTTTATACCCTTGGCAGTCTTTCCGGAACCGACTGGAGTGGTTGTGACGTGTCGCGTCACCCCAGGCCGACCCGACGCTCGAAGCATCCAGAATAGCTTCGCGTCGTTCACGCCACTAAACGCAGTGGCCTGCAGAATTCCAGGCCACTATGGGATAGATACAGCGCCGAGGATAGAGGGCGTTGGGGCAAGGTGGGGGATTGGCGAGGCCGGGCCGCTATAATCCCCGAAGGTATGCATGTGACGTCAGTAGCCGTGCGGGCCCGCCTGGCGCCCGGGTACCTGGTGCGCGTTGCGCCCTTACCTCCCACGTTTGTAACCAATATTTTAGAAAATAGTGTTGGAAATACTAAAACTTAATACACTAAAACAGCATTAAAATATTAAGACATTATAAAAGACATTAATGTAAAAATACAAAAAATATTATGACTTTTTTATGATTGGTAGGTATAGAGATGTTTCTGAAACGTTCAATATATATCCCTTAGTAAAATATAAATAATCATACATTTATGAACAAAAACAACAAAAATATAATACATGAACTTTAAAGTTGATTCCTAAAACAATGTAACCTTGTAGTACCGAACTAGGAGCTTTTTAGTTATCTTACAGGTTCATGAAACATTATAATATCAAGATATGAAATCACTGATTGCACTTATCTTGATTGAATGCATAGTGTTCTTAGATCATTAACACTTTTAATGACCCACTGTTGATATGAAGCAGTAATTTATCCTGCTAATAAAACAAAACAGTATTTCTGATAAAGCAACAGAAACAGAGAATGTGCATATGATTCAAATGCTACATATACATTCGGAAATAAGATAGCAATTTTGAGCTCTGTTAATTGGTTGAGCAGTTTCAGAGCATGCAGAGTAGATCTGCAAATGTTTGCCTTGTGTATCACTTGAGGATACTTGACATTTTCTGTTAAGTCTGTGCAGAGATCTCGTTCGCGTACTTGAACGAAATTATGGCCGTCAATCGGGAGATGCGGGTCATTAAAGTTTGCACTATCCACAAAACGGAGCCGCCTAGTCGGGGATGTATTTGTGTTGCTTGTGAGATGAAAAGTGCGACGTTCGCTGTCGTTCCTAGTTCGGCATCGCCTCTAGACGCAAGGTTGTGATCTTCTCGTCTCGCGCAGGGCAACTACGAAATTTGAGCGGTGGCAGAAAAATTATATGGTGGAGAAATATAGATAAAGTTGTAATGCAAGTTCCTTGGTGCTTTCGAGGATCTCTGTCGGGAAATTCATGCCTCAAATTAAAGGGCTGCTCCAGGGCAAGGCAAGCCGGGCAATAGCCCTGGACCCTGTGACCATCGGAGCCCCGTGCCTTGCCTTTTATTATATTATTTGTTTGTCTAGTGTTTTGTTACAAATATGGAAATTAATGGGGAAAATAAAATATTTATTACCTTGTAACTTAATGTGCTTGAATATCAATTTCAAATCGTGATTTTGTATTAGAAATAAAAATTAAATGGTTTTACCGCCACGTATAATGGCGCACTTCTACCGGGAATTCGATCGTAAGCATTTTTAAAACTTACCTGAGGATGATTTATCGGGAAACAATTTAAAATTTAAAAATTAGCAAAACCATTGTCCAAATTTAAGTTACAGGTTGGATTAACAATGGTGTTTTAAAGTGTCAAGTTTCAAAGGCCTCCATAAAAGTAAATAGCCCAGGGCCCACCAATTCTAGGGCCATTACTACTAAAATTATTCTGAAAACACGCGTTTTAACTATTTTCACTCGCCTAAAAACACAGTTTTAAAAATGAAATATGGTAACGCAGCTACTCTTCCGTTTTCCGCCCTCGGCGTATCCTTCAACGCGTTTCGTGAACAGGCGTCACCACGATGTCTCGAGCAGTTTTCAAATCGCGTGGTGCTTTCTGAAGCTCTGCACCACGTTCGTGTGCCCGTACAGTAGGGTGACCAAATCATAAAGTTGAAAAAAAGGGACACATCCAAGGAGGGTTTGGGGGCGATACCCTCCAGCTAAAGGGGAGTCCGAGGCGCCTCCATCGAGA
The DNA here is from genome assembly GCF_032445375.1 of Bacillus rossius redtenbacheri. Taxonomy (NCBI): domain Eukaryota; kingdom Metazoa; phylum Arthropoda; class Insecta; order Phasmatodea; family Bacillidae; genus Bacillus; species Bacillus rossius. The sequence continues at coordinate 53,069,486 of NC_086332.1, read as the reverse complement.
CGTAATCATTGAAACATGCTCTTATTTTATGCTAATTTGAGACCTATAAATCTTTTTCAATTTACCTATGAATATGTATTTTAATTTAGATTGTGAGGCGTATAATAAATAAAAACAATTTTGCAGTGAATACTTATTTATTATAAGTATTATGACATACATCAAAACATAATTAAACAAGATAACAAAAATTGTTGGTAAAAGTTATGTTAAAAATCTTTAGGATTTCAATTGGGAATATTTTTCTTTCGTTCCAGCCAATTTTAAAACCTCTTTCTTTTCCAATATAAAGTTGTAAAAACTAGAACAGTCCATTTTTAAATTGTAGAGTACCTGCAAGATTGCAGAAAGGGTATACACTCCCATCTTGTTCCTTTCATCCGTCCATTGAATGTTCAACTGTCGAGGAGGGGGGAAGACGGCCCGAGGAGAGGCGCGACAAAAGTGTATCATCAACCCAACGTAAATACGGGACATTTAGGCGTCCCGGGAGACGTTTTCGGGACCCCGTGTACGATCGTTTAAAAACGGGACAATCCCTTTTTTACGGGACTTTTGGTCACCCTACCGTACAGTAGCGCCACGCACGGAGCGCAGGACGGCAGACGCCGCGCAGTCCCAGCCACGCCGTATAACCGTCCGCCCGGTGTTATACTGCACTGCAAACAGGCGCACGGCGCCGGGGCGACACACGCAGCTCCTGGGAAAACTGCTACCGTGCACAAACACTGCGCCCTGGGCTTTTCGCGGCCGCTTCCGAACCACGCGGCCCTTGGGACAGAAGAGCGCTGCCCGTTCCCACGCCTCCCCGCCTCTTACCACATTCAGAACGTTTTGCGAGGAAATTCTTGCGAACCAGCTGCAAACAGTAGCGCTGCATGTAAAATATTGCACGCTCTGTAACTAGGGGCAAGTATTTCCAGACTACAGACCCCTACCTGTGCTTTCAAAACACCGCACCATCGTCTTAGTTTCGTGAATAGTTCAGTTTCTTTCACGTAAACCTTTTCACGTAAACCTTTTATGTTGGCACACTCAGTACTTTTTTTGTTAAATGAAGATAAATATGAATGTAAACTTACAGATGCATGTAAATTTGTGTTTGTAAATAGTGTTCACAGTAATCATGGGTTAGGATTATTACCCGGGAATTTATGCTTTGGGTTGTCCCAGTACCTCCAATAGTTAGTCATTTGCAAACAGTTTCCTGAATAGCTTTCCAGTATTAACTGCTTACATAATAGGCATAATAAAAAATAAAGGAAATTACTGAATACATGATTATATTTTCCATTGTTTAAAAGATTATGATTGAATGAAACATCAGTTGCTCGAAATACGTAGGCTATTTCGTACATATATAAAAAAAAAAAAAACATAGTCATGTGTTGTACAAAGTTATATATTTCTTGTAGCATTTGAAACAATTTCTTGGAAACTGGTTGCCAAAGGAATCTCATGTAAAAGTAAAGTTTTTTTTTTCCTGTGCACGAACCACCGGCATTCAATACAGAAGCATACGCGTCCTGAATGTCCTGGCAAACGCAGGAATGGCTTCTCTTGCATTCGGTTGCCAATCACGAGGATGAAAATGCTGTCGCAGTCTAATAAGCTCTCAGAATGTTTTCGTGAAAAATAACTGCTCCTGTTTAAAACACATTTCCTGTGGAACATATCAATTAAATGCTGTAACTGTATGTTCATCCAGATTTGGAAGAGTCCAATTCTTGATTGTTGAGATAAACCATTTCGTTTCGTAAATTCCACAGGGATTATTTGCACAATTTATTATGTTCTGTTTGTAAATTTATAATATTTAGGTATTAGTTACATATAAATTTTCTTTCAAAATAACAGAAAGAATTCTGTTATAGAGAAGTGAATTCCCACTTATTTTTACAATTAAAAATTTTGATTTGTTTTTTTTTTCTTAGCCAATAAATTATAAAAATATTATTATTATTATTGTCTTAATGTGCGCTATAAATAAGAAACTGTTCACTACCACAAATCAGTGTAATTTCAGTACAATATACTGTTGAAACTGCGCCAAACAGTACAAAATGGAGAAGTTTCAACAGTTTTCCAGTGAAATTCCACAAATTCACCGTAGTTTTTACAAATCCGTTATTAAAATGCACTATCAGCTGTTTCAGTTGTAAGACAGTTTGTGATTAAGTTAAATTTTATTTAGTTATTGACAGAATATCTATAAGCATTTGATTCCAAAATGTAGAGTTTATCTGGAACATACTGTACACCTACGCTGTTTCCGAACACATCCTTAAGGCCTCCTTCAACTAAAGGATTATCCAAAAGTGCATCTTAATGTATGTATGCCTTTTCATCTTTCGAATAGATTCAAGGCCTTATAGAGTAGCCGATGAAGTCTTTCGGGAACGAACGAGTCACTTGCGGCCTTCCAGGCAGCCTTTTGGCTTTTAAGGGGTGTGTGACGCAATCGTTTTGTATAAACGTAAAGGCATCAGCTGCTAGGCCAGAAAACGTATGTACACTACATTCTTTTACGTTTATCTTTTACTGACAAATTATTAATTGAACATGAAAATTGTAAATTTGCCTGAAAATAGAATGTGAAAAGTTATTAATTGCAAAAAATTACTACCGAAAAATTTATTTGTTGAATCATCAAGTTATTTTGGTATAAAATAAAACCCTCTGGTATTCCTTCACTGCTAGTTTCTAATTGAATGCAGCCTTTAAATCAAAGGATATTTCGCTTGAATGCTGCATTTGCAAGGAGCGCATTTTCACGGTTCCGATACATCTCTAGTCCTTCCTTCCCCTGTGGGTTTCTTTCTGTGGCAAGCGTCGACAGCTGGAATTTCTGGCGTGACGTCACGCACACAATGGCACGGAAAATGAGACGGATATCATTGAACATTGCACTATCGCGTCTGCTGCTTCCATACCGAACGCACGGACACGTAAAAAAAAAAAATAATCGCAACCAATGAAATTGCATTTCAAGGTTACAAAATATTAATTTAATTTTGGAGGAAAAAAAATGCTTCGTAGTTATAGCACGGGCCGAATCAACGAAAAAAAAAAAAAAAAAAAAAAAAAAAAACCGCAAAATTATAATAGAACACTAGATATTCTTTTACTTGAAACAAGATTTTGCATATTTTGAACATAAATAAACATGGCTTCCACCGCAGTCAAGTACTCTTCTTCAATTGGTCGCACGGAGGAACGCAAATGGAAGAGCTCAGCGTTGCCGAGCTAATCCGTGCAGTTTTGTCTCCGTCTGCGTGCTATTGTAGAAACTCTGTACCGTGACACCCGTCTCCGTTACGTGATCCGTCTCCCTTTCCGTGTCATTGTATACGGGTCTTACTACAAGAGAAATAAAACGTGTTTGTACTCACTCCATAAGTATGACACCTGTATAAAGCAGGAAACGTCACCTGATTTTTAAACTTCAAAACACTGTGTTAATGTTTATCACAATTTGTTTCATTGTTGCCGTTTACGCCTGAATGAGCATATGAGAACGCGGTTGCCATTAAATTAAAACTAGGTGTTTCGCTTGAAAATAGCTTCACCCTGTTTAATGTTACTCTACTGTCCTATATATCTGCAAAGCTGGTGTTATTTTTTTTTTACAACCTGGGTAAGCTCTGCGGTCTTGTTCGAAACCCAAACCGTGACGTTTTTTGCATGGCAGCCATCACATTGTGGCCTCCGTCATGATCACACAAGACACAGTCACACGCTTAATGCAAGTTTTTTTTTTTACTCATGCATAATATTTCAGGACGTGTCAAATAAAACCGTGAACCAGTCTGGCTTGTTGCCAAAACAACAACGCGAATTTTGATCGTACCTACACTAAACACAATGGTAAGCAAAATCTACAGTATTTTTAGAGATATCACGACAAAAATTTTCGTGAAATGCGGGTTTCTCTAATCATGATACGACGCAAAGTGTTTCACGTGCATTTATGTTAGTTTGCATAAGCATTACAGTATTTCAGTAAGGTATGAATTGCATTATTAAAATACGTTAAAAATGTTTTGTACTGGGTGGGAAAGTGTACGAACTTTAGGGACGTCTTTTGAGGTGGTTTTTCTCCAAAGTGTTCTTCCGTTGCCACTCCGGGCGCACGTTCTTACGGCTCGTTAACAAGTACGTGCTTCGTTCTGTAGCCCGCGAGGCGTGTGTGGGTAATTGGCGCCCAGCTGTTAAACAGCGCACGAAACCAAAACAATAAATGAAATATTACCACTTAACGTTGAGCAACCGAACTCATTTAACCTAATTGGATTCCAACTGGACTGCGGTTGTAGACTGTACAAAATGTTTCAATTTTTAATGTTCTTTTGGAAGTAGCAAATTATTTGTAAAGTTTATTATATAGGATTTCAAACTAGCACGAATATTTTGCATGAAAATTTCATTCTTAAAATGAAAGTATGCTAAAAAGTTACTGACTGACGAATTGGCGAATTTAAATAGGAATTACAATACAATGCCCAAGTTGTGATTCACTCATATCGTTAAAAACAAACCTTCAAGAAAACAATTTTTCTTTGGACTGTAGAAATATCACTGAATACTGCCGGATAAATTAATAAATTAAGGCGCCCTTATCTGATACTAGATACTTAACCCTTGGGCAGCACTTTCAAAGCTGAACATCCAATGTTGATACAGTAATCCTGTAAATGATTTCATGGTTATACAATTACAGACGATTCGCAACCGAAGTGGTAGAATTTGCCGACATTTCGTTCTGCATTGCAGCAGTTATCTTCAGGTTTGAGAGATCAGCTGTAAGCTAAGAGGTGGTTAGGTATGGTTAAGGTGTTTGAAACTCGCGCACTCTTAAAATTTACTGAATTAGTACTAAGAGTACTGCGTAGCTCCAGAAAACTGGATCTTTTTCTAGCAATTTCACCGGATTACAACAGCTCAAGTTATGCAATATGTTTTAAAATGGTTAAGCATGCACTTGGAAGTAATAATAATTGTATTTTTTAACGTTTTTTAAAAGTGATATTTCTTTCTCCAGGATGATTATTTTCTGATCATTTTAAAATTACATCAACTGAGCGTCCGTAAGATTATAAAATCTCTGTAAATTCACGAATATCCTTGGATATTTTGTAACCAATGCTTTATGTAAATTTAAGGTGAAAATTTTTAACTGTGTTATGATTCCAAAATGGTATGTCAACGAGTTAAAGCATGATTAAATTAGATTTCTTTGTATACATATAAAATTACTCCTCGTATATAAAGTTAATATACTATTGTAATTAGTTACTGTTTTCGTTACATGAAACAGGTCTAATTGAATCTCTGCGCGTTACTTTTTGATTAAACCGTATTGAAAGTGCAAAGCATTCCACATTAAAAATTCTAACGCAATGTACTATTTCCCGTTTTATGTGCCAAACAATCACATTTTCAAAAGTAAATTGTAATAATCTTTATGTCTATAAAATTGTAAAGCGTTGCTTAATTACGAGTTTTAACGCTAGCATAAATACCTGATGTAAGAATCGTAGGGCTTACCTTGATAAAATATCTGATTTTGTCATTGTATTCTTCAGAAAATACATGTAATACCACCTCAATTGTTGCTTCAGTTCCGAGAAAAGCATTAACGTCAAGTCAGGCGTCTTATTTTTTATCTCCTGACGTCTGTATTTTTCGGTAGATTTCGAAGAAAGACTGCCTATTTCAGTCGTTACTTGATGCGGCTTTCAAAATTGTCTGCGTAGTTTTTTTTTTCATAGTTCTTAGACCCAAAACCATTTTTTCAACTCAAACACAGACACATATACATATATATAGTCACACTCACACATATATAGAGTAAGTCCGAATTCGACCGACTAACTTCGATTGCTGCTTCATCACGACAAAATAAGTTAAAACAATTATACTAATTGTAATATAAAGTTCTTCCCAAGGCTGGTATACAAATTTGAAGTTAGAGCCTAACAACATTTTTATTGAAAATAATAAAGCAAGTATTTAAGATGGAACACTGGGTGGCTGGATTATGTTTAAATGAATGATGTCGCTGTCGCAAAATTATGTCATTGTAATAATTGTTCTAGTATCACGCCATAAAAAAATTGTGGAAAATAAAATTGCTGCTCCTAATTGTTTCAATTAAGTAATTTGCGACAGCCACAAATTTTGCAGTGGTAGAATAGAACTTGATTTAACTAAACATAATCCAGCCACTCAAGTGTTCCATCTTATACACTTTATAACCTGCAAAAAAAATTATGTTTAACCCAAACTTCAAATACGTATTCCAGCTTCAGGAAGCATTTTATAACTTAAGTCTTATTATGTGTTCAACTTATTTTGTCATGATGAACCTGCAGGCGAAGTTTGTTGGTCGAATTAAGACTAAATCTGTATATAAACTTATCACGCTAACTCCCTTGCTGTCAAAATAATATTTCATAAGTTTGAATTTATTATACTCCCTTAAATTAGTACCAAATATTTGACGTTACTCTAACTCTTAATAGTAGCACCAGAACTTTTGTTTGAAAGGTTTTTATTAACGGTAACCATTAGCTTAAGGAGTGGAAAACATAGGTGTTGAAGAACAAAATATACATAATTCTCTTAGTAGCTAAAGTGTGAAATCCTTTCAGCTTTGCTGTAAACTTTCAAAGTATCGTACAACATTTTTGTTCAAAACAATTTTGATACGTACAACCATTACTGCAAGGAGTAGAAAAGTAGTGTTGTAAGACAAAAAACTCACAACTCCCTTAGAAGACACAGTATCAAAAACATTCGAAGTTATTGTAAACTGTTAAAATGTAATCAATGACTTCTGACTGAAATTTTTTTTTGACAGCACAAATTGAGGTTGCAGAAATTAAAATTCAGTGCTTCTTTAGTAGACATAATATCGGGCCCGTTAAAAATTGTTTTTAAATTTTCTAAATAGGGTATTACTAATTTTTTGTGCATTACTTTTTGATAACTGTAATTCTTAGTGCAAGGGGCGAATAAATTTTTTAATGTTTAGCTTATGGTAGTAAAATAGCGGTGAAACACAGAACATTTACTTACCTGCACCATGCCAATGCCAAGTTTGTGGCCACGTCATTCTTATATTATTTTCCAGAAATTCTACAGAAAGGTTGTGCGACATATTTCTGTACAGTTATTAGACATATATAGATAGAATGCAAAGCTGAAATAGCCCTTAAAATATTTTGGAAAAGTTATAAATATATAAATATGTATTTTTAATATTAAGCCCGTGTATTTAATACGCTTGGGGTAAACAAGTGCACATTTTACGCTGGATTTTAAAATTAATTAATTTTCTATTATTAAGTGTATAAACTATTCAAAGAACATATTTATACATACACTACAATAATTATAGTTTGAATAGATTACTTCAAATAAACACATGGTAGTGCCACACACTACTCTTTGAAATAACAAACGCACTTCAGCATATAACACTTTTGTAATAATAAAAAAAATTGCACATCATCCCTTTAAATTGTAGTATTTAGCAAAATATAACTATAAATAATTATTCTCGATATAATGCAGGTTGCATGTTCAGAACTGTTAACTTTTTATAAAAGTTAAATTTGTGACTTTACAAGAAAATATAATTCCAAATTGAATAAAATAATATATTATTGTGGGCCACACCGACTAAGCTAACTCAACTATAGAGCATAAGAGATTCCCTTTCTCATTAACTCTGGTTAAGACTTTCAGAGACTATCAAATTTCAAAGTCATGTAAATGTTGAATTATTGATATTAATTTCACAATTTTTCAGTTTTCTGTTCATTCAAGTATTCAACTTAATGCTGAAGGTAATTAATTTGCAATCCTTCGTGTTTTAATACGTTGAACGTATCAGCGTCTCTTTCATTTCAATAGGCTTAACAATATCAAATAATGGTGGCAGGTATAAGTTGTACAAAATAAAATTTCTAAATTTAAATTTTTTTAAATCTAGCTTTGTGTTATGTCATGAGTTACTAATTGTCTACACTAGATTCTTTACTCTTCCAGTAGCTGATTATATTAAGTTTATGCGCCGGGGGCTTGATTAAACCGGATAAAATAAATGAATTTCGGCTATGGTGAAATATAACAGTCTGTCATTGAGTTAAGAAGAAAGTTAAAATGTATTTTCATAGTCCAATAGCAGTAAAAAAAAAAATTGGTTGTCCGTAAAGTCGGTTTACGGACGATAGTTTAACGTGACAACGTCATAACCAAACATTGATGAAATGATTGCATACTTTTATGAATAAAATTGAATCATTTTTATCGAATTATCACTATTTTGTTTGGATACAGAGAAAGAGTGAAATGAAATCTACAATAATAAATGATTACTGTACTCTAGCGGGTTAGAAGAAAACTAGTATGATGGAAATGCACTCTATAAGGCGAGTACACACACAAGATGGTGTTCTCCAGCAGACGAAAACAATATGGTGGCAATGTCCTCTAGCAGGTGATAGCTCCTGGTAGCATGTACTGAACATAAAATGTCGGATCCATGATGGTCGTCAAGGTCAAAGTCAAATTTCAATGTCAAGGTGAAATTTCAAGGTCAAGGTCAAATTTCAAGGTCAAAGTCAAAGTTCAATGCCTACAGTCGAGGTCAAAGGTATGGTGAACAGAAAATTATACTAACATACCATCAGCACACTCTAGCAGACGAAAACAAGATGGTGGTCTCCAGCAGACGAAGACAAGATGGCGGACATGACGTCATACCAGCTGACGATATATACCTTGTTATTGTTGATGGTAGGTCAGTCTGTAGGTGGCTTCTGTGGATGAAGGAAGTGTCGTTTTTTATTTTTTGTTCTTGCCGGTTTTAAACCAAGGACGGGAATCTATCTAATCAATCAGTATTCTAATAAGTTAATTTTTTTGGTGAATTTTGACCTTTTTTTCATTAAAATCGGATAATAAATAAAGATTTTCAAGATGGCACCTTTCACGATAATTGATACAAGTGGTGACATAATTCAAAATGTCGGGTGTGGTGTAAGATGTTTGTATTACTTTGTATTGAGAATTTTTTAAATACATTAATAAATTACTGGTTTACTCTCGCCGGAAATCGAACCGATATCCGAAATCGTTTAAATTACTAAACATTTGAAGTGGGCATTTTTAAAAATATTTTTAGGATTTTTTTTGGAATTTCTAGCATTGAAATTACGGATTTTCAAGATGGCGGCCGTAACGAAACTTGCTACATTAATAGGATCCAATATGGCGTTCGTAATGTAAAGTGCAGCGATGAAATTGAACTCAACCAAGATGGCTGGCGTAACGAAACATTCAACATTTATATAATCCAAGATGGCGACCATAATGATATGTGCAACAGTGGTTTTTAAGTAATATTTAATTAAATTTTTATTATTCAATTCGATTAATTCAATTTTTCAATGATTTTTTAAAAATTTTCCCGATTTTCTAACATAAAAATTACGGATTTTCAAGATGGTGGACATGACGTCATACTACCTAATGATATATATGCTATGAAAAAAGTGGTGGGGGTCAGTCTGCCAGCAGCTACCATGGAGGAAGGAGCGTGTTGCCATTTTTTTGCACTTGTCGGGTTCGATCGAGGACTTTTTATTGTAAGTCTTTTATATAAAAATATTAAAATTTTATTAAATGATTTTTATGATTTTAAAATTATTCATTAAAATCGTATAATAAATAAGGATTTTCAAGTTGGCGGGCGTAACCGAAATTGCAACGGTGACGTCATAATCCTAGATGACGTCAGCTACTTAGAGTGGCTATCTCTTAGGACTTTTAAGCCGCTTTTAGGATTTTGTGTACTTTCTAAGGCAAAAGACTTTTGAGGTTTTTCGAATTCCTAATTTTTTAATTTTTGTGGAAGAAAACGAGAAATTTTTCTTCAAAACGAGAATTTTTGAGTCATTTTGAGTAATTATAGAGGAATTTTGAGGAGTTTTTGAGTCCAAAATGGCTGCCGTGACGTCACAATCCAAAACAACTCCACGGCTTTCGGTGCCACAGCCTGAAGCCTGTTTCCGGAACGCCATTTACACACTACTTATGTTATATTACATCTTTTTATTGTAGACATTACAAATAAGCAACTATGGTGGCTGCATTTCCTCTCTTCTTAAGTGCACCTTTCCACGAGTGGCAAATGTTTATGTCTATTTCATCTAAAAAAAAAAAAATTGCTGTCTTCTTTATATTCGTAAAGCATATTTGGATGAAATCTATGCCGTGTATACCCTGTTGAGATAAATAAAGGGAATTATATGAGTTCGAGGTCAGACGGAACTTCCGAAAAACTAAACCAACTTCTTATCAAACATTTGGGGATGGCATATTGACACACGCTAAAACACGTGTATTTTTATGTAATAGTTTTTATACCTTTGGAACGAATTTCACGGTGACAATTTTACAGTATTCAGTTATACACTCTTTTTTATACATTAACCTCATTTTTATTTACAAGTTTATTTCAAATGTCAAATAAGTATAAAATTTTCCGCTAAGGTAAATTTACATAATAGGCCTACTCCCGAATTAAAAAATAATTAAAACCACCCCTTTTTTCTTGAAGATTAATCTTTAAGGAGCAAAATGTTCAAGCGCTTTTTAGTATTCTGATAATATGTATGCAAAATTTCACGTGCCCACTTTATAGGATTTGTCAGCCATTTAAGAGGTTTAATCCCAAAACGTTTAAAATAGCGCCTATTTTTTTAATGTAAATTTCAAATACAGTATTAAAAATCTGCACCTTGAATACAAAAATCAACTGATAGCAAATTATCCAGGGATCTTTGTGAATTACGGATATCTAAGTAAATTAACAGGTAATTAGTTCACTTATTTAAACACGAAGTTACAAGAATAACTAAGGAGTATTAAAAAAATCTGTCAAAAATTTGTTACAAAAAAATCTTATTCTTCCTTCCGTGTGCACGTTCACCCAATAAGCAACAGGCCACAGAAAAAGGGAGGTGAAATACAACGTAGTCCATACGAAGATACACTTATATGAAAACAAGAAGAACTATGCGTTTATGTGAGGTAAATTCTTCGTCGAAAATTTCGTAAATTTACTGTAATTTCTAAGAGTGCGTATGCCTAGCTTTCATAAGACTGAAAGTACAGTAGGCGTATCTACTTTCCACTCCCTTAGGGGTAGTATTACGTATTATCCGTTGAGTTGGCCCGAAATCTTCTTAAAAATACTCCCTTAAATAGTTTTCTTGCGATGCTGGAATGAACACATGACAAACGAATTACTCTTGATAATAGTTTGCAGTACCCTTAACAAAAATTATGTACTTTTTAATTTTTTTAGGAACATGCGAATTATAGTTATTGCAAAAATATTATTGACAAGAGAAGCGCTAGTCCTGCGCTATAAAAATAACAGGCATTGTCTTGTCATAACACTATATTCACTGCCTTCTTACTAAGCTGAGCTTTGGAGACCGTGACAAAAACATTGTGCGAGCATATAATAATAAAATATAAATCGACTAAATATTTACTGCGTAATACATAATGCACATTACGATGTTTTCAATTGTTCCATTCTTTACTAGAAGTAGTTTTATTCGTACTTTATAGAATGGAGACATTTAGAGGACTGGTTTGCAAGTGGTTTGAAGATTAATTTGCGTGGTTCCACAGATGTTTAGGTTTTTGTATACTTGCTATTGAACTACCCGAATCTAATATTTTGTCTTCGCCAATTTTTTATGTACTTATTTAGGTTAAAAAAAAAAAGCTCTTTTGTATTAAAATAATCGAATAGGTCACGTAAAATAAGTTATTTGAAGTGTATATACTACTAAATATAACCATAGGAACCAAGTTAGTTTAAAATAAAATTTTAGCTTTTGTGTATTAACTTCAATAAAAACATTTATTGCAACCAGACTCTTGTCCAATGCCAAACAACTCGTGAGATAATGATGCCAATGAAAATTCTTTGATTTATTATTCAAGCATGTTCTCTATTGTAAACTTATTTCAATGTTTGCATCGACACCTAAGATTTGTTAACAATATTTTAGACGACAAACACCCGTTATTTTATACTTATATTCTACTGAAAACATTGACACTAGTTAATAGAAGTTTTTTCAATGCATAATTTCAAGTTTTCAAATATGCACATGTAGGCCACAAATTCCCTGCCTCTCCATATCTGAACTTTCACTTTTACACACATGGCAGCTACGTATCTATGTTTATTCTTTAACTTTTGTATTATTTTTAATCATCTGTGTATATGACTTCGTAAATAAATACGTGTGTGTTAAAAAAATTAATCTATTCATTACGTGGTACGTTTAATTACCAGACACTGGCAAAATTAGCTATATTTTCTGATACTAGGTTAAACTCCACAATATTGTACACCAGTGTGTCAGTTTATATTAAGACTCGTTTGATATTCGCAACAGACTGTTTTATTGAAAAACAAATGACTATCATACATTCTTAAGTTAGTTACAAATTTACTCACTAGATGACATTAGCAGTAATTAAAGTAGAAGTGTAAACAGGTTAATATTATTTATTTTTATATAATTACTAACAGTTTCTATTATATTTAAAAAAAGTGGGGATAAGCCATACACTCCTGCAGTAATACGAATAAACATGCAAGAACAGGATCTATTTATAAATGTACGGTAATAAAAACATTGACGAGGCAACACCCTAATGCTTATCTTTCCTTCTTTAGTTTGACTATATATTATTTTTATGTATATAATTGGATTTACGAATCAGAACCTACTCTTATATACCTGTTTGCCGTCCCGCACTTCCGAGATTTCTCATGGCACTAGGGGAATCTCCGGCCTGTTAGCCCGTAAGCTAATGTGTAACTGTTCCAGTTCAGACCTCAGGATCACCCCGGGAACTGGAGACCCGCAGGACCAGTCCTTTAGACATCTCACCGTCTCCGGCACCCCGGAGTTTACAGATTTTACGGCCCGGTCGCAGAAGGACGTGGACTCCCCAGCAGAGACTACTTTGGTCAACGATCTCTGGTACTACAGGAAGGTAGCAGGTTGCCATTGGTGCGGAGAGGCTATGTATTCACATTCTGCACCCTTTCCATGTCCCTGTTTGTTCATGCCTCGGATAATAGAGCCAGAAACAGCTCTGACACTTAAAGCAGCGATCCCCTGCTTCAGGAGTCAGGAACACTCCCAGGGACTTGTATGCATCAGTGGCGGACACAGCATTTTGAGAGGAGGAAGAGGAAAAGAGATTTTATAAAAGAAGAAAAAAATGAACATTTTAAAACTTGTTACACTGACACGCTGAAATAGGGGCCTAAATAAGTAGCCGTAGGCGACGCGGCTTCGCACACAGTTGAAAATGCACTTTTTGTAACAGATCACCTTGCTTCACCCAAATTAACATATTGCCTTCAATGATATTTTGCAAAATTTTTTTCCCAACTTTGGGGGGAGGGGATAAATCCCCTATTTTCTCCCTCCTGCGTCCGCCACGGGTATTCATTCTAACATCTCTCCGATTACTAATGCGAATCTGCAGGTCCCAGGTAATTAGGCGAGTGGCAATGTACATCTTGGCATGCGACGCGAGGATACAGTATAGTGGGACGTAAGGTGTGGTTTATTGTCTTCGTTTCAGCCGTACGTCCTTTGTATGCGCTCGGCCAGCCCCGCGGGCGCCGATAAGAGAGAGAGAGAGAGAGAGAGAGAGAGAGAGAGGTGTATTCCTTTCACACGCCGCGAGCACTCAGGAGTGCCTCTGCGGCGGCATCTGCCTTCCCCCTGCTACCTCGACAGCTGAACTGCATTCCTTCCGCACTTCTTTGCATGCAGAGCAGGGCAACGGCTTCCCTCCCACAGCCCCTTCAACCCCCTCCACCCTGCGTTCTGCGGTGCCCAAAGCATTCGGACACCTAAGTTATGGGTCTCCTCCAGTGGCGTCGCTGGGGAAGGGAGAGATTCTTCCTCGCGGCCGAACACTTTCTACATCAGAGTGCCTGCCCTGAAATGTAGTATATAGCCCTCCCGCTTATTGTGTGTTTGTGTGCGTGTGCATTGTGATTCCGAAGGCGCGTCGACGGTCGTGAGATATTCGCACAGGCCTCGCCCCCGTGCGACCATGCGCGATATCGGAACCCGAGTATATTAAAAATGCGTGAGTGTCCTATGACCCGTGGACTTTCAACGTGCAGGCATCCCGTGGCAGCTCAGTTCCAGTGTACCAAGTCGTGTCTATTGCAACCGCTCCCAGGAAATATGGGCAGATAAGTGTCAACAACAGTTTCTGTGATACGTTTAAATGCAGCTCATACCATACTTCGGTACGGGCAACTGATTGATACGTAGGTCTTCCCTATAAAGTCTGAAATAACTTATCTCGGTATACGGCATTTGGAAAAGGTAATTTCGTGAAAATGGAAGGGAAGTAGATGAACGGAAATGTGACACCAAGATGACGGATCCACGTGTAGCATCATAAATCCGTATATAGGCACTTTCGTAAACATTAAGGGACATATCAAACGTACTGGTATGCCAATACTAATAGTGAAACTACCCCAAAATATATTTGATAAACTAAAATAGTGTAAAACGTCATCTCAAGTTTTAAAATACCTAAGAATAGTGGCATTACAATTATTATAATACATACATATTCTCCTTTCAACATGCCAGCAGCCTTGGCAGCACAGAGGTAGAGCGCGCGTTCTTTTAATCTCAATGGATCTGGTTCAAATCTCGTCACTGAATTTTATTTTTATGACATAATAATAAATTATGTGATAATAATGTTGAATCAGCTCTATGATGTTTTGTTTGTAGGAAGTATTTACTCACTAATTTCAGTCGTTAAAGCAGAAGCAAATATACAAACTTATACTTAGTGTTATAAATGTGTTTTAAAATATTTCAGGTTAATTTTATAGTAACTTTATGCAATCATAACTTCTAACGTAAGCGAAAACTTTATAGTATTAACTGTTTAGTAAATTAAAAAAGATGCACTTAATTTTAGTAAAATTCCTTGACAAAAATTATGTAAAGTTTTTTTTATCGGAGCCGTGCTTGATGGTGGCAAGCAACTTTTACGATTCAAGAAACGAAATTTAGTGGCAAGCACAGAATCTGTGTGATTCGGCTCTCGAACTGGTATGTACTTGATTTAAAAGCGAATATTTAATTGATCAGTGTATTTATCACGCTCTGCAAATTTTTTTAAAATTATACGTAAAATTTCTTGTCCGAGTTTCGTATTTGAGTTTTATTTGCAACATGAACAACATGAGAACACATGCGTTTGCTCTTTACCGATGTTAGGTGTTTACACGGCAATGGCGAGTGCTGAAAAACACGCGCACATTTTTGTTTCCATCTAAATAGGTCTACTGTAGATAAGATGACATATCAACTCTGTAAAGTCACCATATGCTTGTATTCCAAACTAAATTTAAAAAAAAAACTGATGGTCTGAAGTAATGTGGTGGATTTGAAAATAATGTTAAAATAAAGTAAAGGCAATACAGATGCAATTTTGAATAAATAAACAATATTCAATATGGATTTAATTGGCTTGTGGGATGTAGCCGCGTCGAAGGTGAAGATATCACTGACGTTTCGGTTGACGTTGCAGTCGCCATCATCAGGGAGCAGTTACCTACTAAGGTTATTACAAGTTCTCCTGCCTTTTAATACTCTCGCCCGAGAGGGGAATGTTTCCCGATTGGCTGCAGCTGCAGCTTCAGCTCTGATTGGCTCACAGCTGCAGAACACTATGTGGTTTAAAGCATAGTCGCGCTCTGTCTAGAAAATCTCATCTAACATTTAAATGACAAACACTTCAGCAACAGTGCTAGAAATTACAGATAATGTACAGACTTTTCCCAACTTTGAATGCGCCTCAAATCAACAAATGGATCTTCGTAGTTCCAAATGAATGAATCTGCGTAAAAATTACTCTTAGTTCCGACATCAGAGTTAATGCAAATGCGTTTACTGCGGACTTAAAAAGTTCATCAGCGTTGTGAGTTCAGCTCAGAGTAAGTGAACAGCAAACTTTCAGAGAGCTCTGCATAATTTATGAGTATTCTTCGTATCTTAAAGTTAAAATTTTTTACAGTGTAGTTATTATAAACGCGGAGAGAGCTTCGAAATTGCATTATTATTAAAGTTAAATTAACTTAATCGAAACTGATAATGCTTGCAGTGTCTTCTCAACCGAGGAAGCTAATCTCCATAGCATAGTTGGTTGAAGTGCTAACTTCGGTGTGTGATCTGTTATGGTTTCGAGCCTCGGGCATAATTAGCTTAACAGTCAAAAATTACATGATGAAAATAAAATGTCTTGGCACGACAATGCAAACTTATTATTATTTTTTTATCGGCTTGTCTTCTACCAAGAACGGACGGCGTCTACTCCCGCAATGGTCCCAACGGAGCAGTGTGGAGCAATGTAGCCAAACATGAGAAGATAGACATCAAAGTAGGGCCTAAACGCCCACGTAAAAATAACAATTAATTATGATTTAAAATCGATCGCATCTCCCATCCTTTATTGATTTATACTTATCTGTACTAAAAAAAAAGTTATAAACTCCAGCCTATAACGTCGCACTCGAGTGTCTTAGTGATTTCTCCACTTAAAAAAAAACCCTAAGTAAAAAAAAAATAAAGAAAAAAATCTTATCAGCAGGAAGATAGAAAAAGGAAAGTCGGCCATAAAACCCCCGTTTTTTTTTTTTTTTTGGCACGCGGCGTACTTAGAAGTGTTGTGACACTCGCACCTGGTTGTTGCGACAACCTTTTATCAACCCCGCGTCACGACTGCCGACCTGTCGTGCAAGAAGAGCCCCGTTGTGCAAGACAGCTGACGCCTTCCCAGAACACAGCCTTCCGGGGGGTTTCCAAGACAGCGCCCACAAATTACAACAACACTTTCTTTCCTCCCAAAAATAGAGCTAGAAATCGCCGACGGAAAGAAAGGAAAAAAAATTACTTCGTTTAATTGAAACGCGAGCTGAAACCCCAAACCGCTTGATTTAGAATTTAAAAAGCTTGATTTAGAGTTAAAACCGCTTGATTTAGAGTGCGGTGTATTGGTGCGCACGCCTACGTATCCACTTGCTATCGCGATACTTGAATTCCGTCCAGTTCGTTCTCTAGCCAACAGTGAGTAATAATACCTACCTGCGATATTTCTCGACCAAGTGTACGCATATCGGTCCGCTGAATCACCGTGTACTAAAAGATACTTGGGCCTCATAATTGTTTTGTTCCTATTGAATTATATTGATCGCAGTGTGAGAGTTTACACAGAATTCTTACAGTTAATTAAAATAATCCATAGTTTTCAGGAAATTCAGTAATGACTTTCTAAAATCTGGAATATAGTGATCATTATCTCTCAGAAAAGTGAAAACCCATCTTAAATAGTAGAAGATTTTTTACATATGTTAAGTCAGTTAGTCAAATATTTTTGAATGCTCTTTATCACATGCCGTGTTTTTTATTTAATTTAAATGTCAATAAAAAAAAGTTAAATTTGTTAATGTAAATTTAACACGAATTTTATGTTTCGTCTCAAATTTAACCAACAGATATTTATCAACTGTTATATAATAGCGGTAAAATGGCATACAAATGTTCTTAACTACTATCGATTACATAATTATATACACCTCTATCATAACGATTATTAAATGCTGAATGAGCTCACAAAATACAAGAAATTTATCAGAATAAATTTACAAAATTGAACCTTAGTTGGCCCATGTTGTTGAATGGTATATATACTAATATTATAAAGCTGAATAGTTTGTTTGTTTGTTTGTTTGAACGCGCTAATCTCAGGAACCACTGATCCGATTTGAAACATTCTTTCAGTGTTGGATAGTAAATTTATCGAGGAAGGCTATAGGCTATATTATATTATCAATAACATTAGGGATCCTTACTAAAAGTCCAATTTAGAATCAAATGCGTTGGAGGGGGTTAGATACAACATGCAGTACACGTACGAAGTGTGTGTTGACAATGCCGCAGGCGCTAGAAGTTTATTTCCTATTGCCTATTAACATTGTTGCCACGCACTAGATGCCTTATCGTTATCATTCTTAATTTTCCCATACAATTAAACAACACCCGTGTGATATTAACAACGAAGCAATCAGTACCCTCATAGGAGTTCAATTAGTATTTAAATACTTTTTATCACTTAAAATCGCAAACCTAAACTATTGTTTTTTTCCCTCTCTTTGTGTTTAATTATTTTTATTGCCCTTTTTTTCAAGTATATATATTTTACAGACTTGAAACATCACAGTAATGTTCCTTATGTTACGCAGGATGACATTTTCCGAAAATTAGATCACATGGGTGGTTAAAACCAGGCAACATTGGGTACTTTGTCTGCATTAGAACAGGATTTTGCATTGTTCATGCCTTCTGCGTCTCCATGGCAACGGGAATCGCGCGGCAGTGGCGTACCCACAAGGAGGGGCATGTATAATGAGCGGCGCAACAGTGATCTGATTGTAGACTGCCGTAGCGAAGTACGGGTACATCAGTTGTATGTTGCGTGCACGAGTCGGGAAACCATCTGCGCTATTCATTTTCTCTCCGGTACACTCTACAGCATTGTAATAAATTTTCACTGATTTTTTTTTATTTACCATTACTGTAAATGGGAGTGGTGGCTTAATTTTTTTCCATTAGTATAGCCGTGCGAAGCCGGGTCGGGCAGCTAGTAAGCAATAAAAATATATGTGTGCAGAACATTCTAAAGCGTAGCTGGTAACAGTTTCATGTGTTGTTTGCAAGAACAGTTATGAGGTAGGTACCAACAACTCAGGAGATATCCGTCCCTATACTAACAGTGTACATACCATGTGGGTTCCAAGAGTCAAAATTTGTATCCTCCAACCATGGGTACTTTCTTCTTAGCGTAACCACGTAGTGTAAATTAAATCGCAGTTTGTTCCTATATGTCAGATGGAGTAAAAAGTAAAACCTAAAACATACCTAAACATTTTAATGTTTTACTTGCTATAAAACTCGTCTATTTGTATTTTCAGACTTTTATTACAAAACAATCAGTAACTTCGTATGTGCTTCGAGCTTCTCACGGTGACTATCGCAAATCCATCAAATGCATAGGTCTACCCGTATAACGTCTGAAATAACTCATTTCACAATGTATCATAGCTTATAATTCAAAGTAATAATTTATGCCGTAACCATTAATTAGCTATTTTCAATTAAGTAAGTCTACTATAGGTACGATTATATTCCAAAATATACATGTATTCCAAATAATTTTAAAAACCTTGGTCTGAATTAGTTTGGTAGATTTAAAAATAAAGTAAAATCAATGAAAATGCATATTTAGAATAAATAACCAATATTCTTTTTTTTTTGCTTTATATACAAATGACAAACAGAGATCGTGAAGTTCTTATGATTAAATTTTTTTAGGCACTTCAAACCTTCTTATTACTATATGTTATACATTTTCTAAGACACGTATCAAATATATTACTCAATACAGTTGTAAGGGAAATTCTTTGTTTAGAATTCCAAAAATGAATGCTCTGCCATCAGCAACTCGCCTTTCATTTCAAGCAAAATATTTCGTCAAAAAATCAAGTTTTAAATACGTACCGCAAAACATAGTTTAGCTGCTTTACACCTCATTGTGCTACCTGCTCTTTTAAAGCCAACAAACAAAGTTGACGATTTTTAAAAAGCTAAATTACTTGGATATTTAATTTTGGCGTAAAATCTCCCCCCCCCCCCCCTTTTCCCTTTTACCCAAATGAAGCACACATGATTTCTGCAGCTAATCTGTCCACGTATATTATTGAAGTGAAACTGTTTAACAGACCGTAGAGTGATATTAGAATCACAGGATGTCTGAAATGAGTAGGTAACGGATTTACGTATGTAACGTATGTAACGTATATAACGTATGTAACGAATGTAACGAATATTGCTCGATTGCTTGGGGTTTTTAAAAAAGGTTTTTGAATTGAAAAATCTTTACAGACGGTCACAGGCAGTTGTTGGCAGTAACAGCGCATATTTTCGTATACTTGCCAATACTTTTGTAAACGTTTAGATACATACTTTTCCATACATTATGCATACTTACTTTTTCAAACTTAAATTTTTCTAGTTTTTGCATCCTTTTGCACACGTTTGTATGCTTTTGCAACTTTAAACACTCAGCTCTGAGGTAGGGTCCGGTGCTAGGTACAATTTGTAAAAAATTATAATAGTGTTATGATTCATATTTTAGCTATATTAAAACCATTAATTAATTCCTATATTCCAGTGAAGTCAATAGCAGACGCCATTAATTAAAGGTCTATCTCTAACGCATGATTACGCCTGTTTTAAATATCAGAGTATACCTAAAACTTATATCCTTCTTAACTGTGTATTTCATTTCTCACCCGCGTGGCTGCTACACAACTATTTTTTTATTAATAGTAGTTGTAGCACATCCTGTCCTCAGATATTAATATTTGAAAAGATTATATCTGATCTTTATCTACAAATAGCATCTGTACTGTAAAAAGGGTTAAGCATGTTCAATAATTGTTTAAATGGGATTTGCCATTTGCAGTGTGTGTGTTTTAGTTTCTGTCTCTCAGAGAAATAAAACTATTTTCTGTGTCTCTAACTTTTTTTTTGTTTGGCAAGTAACTGATAGTTAGATCTATGAATTTAATTCCAGTAAAAAATAATAATTCAGCTTTTAATTTTGTTTTTGTTTTTAAATGCAGGTAATATAGTGACAAGCCTTAATTCTAAAACCATATTTTATACGCAGGAGTTTGTGAACAAAGGGGCTATTTTCCGAAACATTATATTTTTACCACGTGAAATCTTTTGATGCTCGGAACTGCCAACGTCGTTATTTGTTTGAAATTTTTTTTTCCTCTCCTTTTCTCGAAGTCTCTGATTTGTCACGGATAACGGATTCTGTTTGTTCTGCATGCAGGATGTTTACTCGGGAAGTAAACAATTTGGTTAACTCATTACGTGTGAACTAGACGGTAGCAGCAGGGGCTGGGTAGCGACCCCGGTGATTGAACAGTTCCCCTCCCCTCCCTACCCTTCACAGACACGCACACTCGCTCGCCGCACAGGCGCGGCAGTCTGTAAGGAGAGATGAGGCGGCGAGTGACGCGGGACGTATCAGATCCGCGCCTCGCCCCCCCCCCCCTCCCCCCTGACAGGCCAGCCGTCCGCGGCCCTGCACGCCTGGGTCAGCAGCGGGCGCTGTTAAAATTTGTTTTATTGTAAATGGATCAGAAGTATTCAGGTAAAATTACAGTTATATTTAATTTTGTTTATTTACACGAAAACAACTGTATCACCCCAAAAAAATTGTTCGTAGTAGCCCCTACTACTTTTATCGGGTTCTTAGCCGGGCGTTTATGCCTAATGTTGTCCCAGAACCTCCAATCGTTAAAATTATTTGTAAACTGTTCCCTGAATAGCTTTCCATTATTGACTACGCACATTAATAACCACAATAAAACAAAACAAATGAAATTATTGAATATTCGATTATCTTTTTCTATTGCTTCAAAAAAATTACTCGAAAGTAACATCCATTGAAATATGAAATTTTGCACCAATTCTCGTAAGAGTATTATCTCGAAAAACTTATTTCATGTATAAAAAAAACCTTGGCCATGTGTGGTACAAAATTTAAATAACTTTCTTGGCAACTGGTTTCAAAATAAATATCTTGTACAAGTAGGGGAAATGGTTTCCTGTGCGGGTGGCAGCAGGATATCCCAGGGTCACTGCTCGGGGGCCCAAGTGAGCAGCAGCCTCGCCGACTCAAGATACACCTCCAAATGCTTTAACCAGGGGCACTATGCTTTTCGCGATAACGTTTCCAGTCCAACTGTGTTGTAGCGTTGGCTGTGTATCGAGGTTGGCGGGGTTCACTTGAGGTACATAGCCATACGGCGGTGCGGAAACAAACGCGTCCTGAATGGTCTGGCTAAATGACGGCCGGTAGTCACAAGGAAACAGTCGCTAGCACGGACATGTTTTAATGTACTCTAATAATGGATCAAATTTTTTTACGAATAATGCACGCACCTAGCTATGACACATTCCTGAACTTGTAATATGTTCAAACTGCTTTTAGTTTTTTTAAAGCGACAACTCGGGAAATTTGCCAAATGCGTCAACGATCGAGGCCTATGGAACCTCTAGCGAATTCCGCGAATTTCCTTAAAAGTATTGCACGTTTTGAAGAAATGGCGTGTCATAAGCGGTAGGAATACATCGTTTACATAATGTTTACAGTAACTTTAAACCGCGGGGGGTGGAGAGGTGGGGATAAACCCGCTGGTGTTTTCTCCAGGCAGGCAGACAACTCAGGTCAGACCTGGGAGGCAGATGCAGTCTTTCATGTCGATTATCAACGGTTTGAGTCAAAGGTTTACTGCTGCATTTTCTTGTGTGGGAAAACTTAGCGGAAGTTGCTAATGGTCAGGGTTTTTTTCCCTTCCGCGGGAGCAATGCCGTTTCCCTCCCATCCACAAATTCATTCGTTGCTCCGTTCTAGGGTTTCGTAGCGCTTCGCCATTCAGGAAATGAGGGACGCCTACGGGGCTACAGTTCAGAAATGTGTGAACAATTCTCACCATATAACAGGCATCTGTCGACTGGCAGATCAATGGTGCTGTACCTATGTTGTGCAGGGATATGTCAATTTCGCTGCCAAATTGATAGAATACTTAGCGTTTGAGCGTTACGGGTAGACAGGCCTCTTAAGGAGTTCGCCCAATCGAAATTATGTTCGTGTTAGATGTCTACCAGTTTCTAAAACACGAGGCGTAGAACTGGTGTAAAGTCTTTCGAGGCTGATTTTTAATGCAACGTTTTCGTAATTTTTTTTCCTAACCTAACTAAAAACTAAGTGTGTTTGGGAGGGGTCCGGGGTAGGCAGGGACCTAAGTGCGTCTCAGGACGAAGCCTATCACGCCTTAGTCATGCTGGCATTAGCCATGCAAGGAGAGGGTCGCATGCATCATGTGCTAGGAGGGGATTGGCCAGCCATGGAAGCGATTGCTGCCATGACTAACTCCCCTCACTCTTATCTCTAGTCTAAACTACTAGTTAAGTTGGGCCCAGGTAAAACCTGCATAGACACAGGGAAAACCCTGGGCACTTTCATGCGCGATGCAAGTTTGCATGCATTAAATGTAGGAAAGTACAGGAGACAGAGGATGGTCTGGATGAAGAGTTGGCCAGAGTAGAAAGAGTCTACCATGCGGGGGTTGGGTATTTGGACTCAGGTCCGCTTTGTTGTCTTCTCCGGGACTGGAATTTGATGGCCAGGGACGCAAGCGCCCCTGGCGGTGAGTGTAAACACGAACCACTCACATCCGCTCCAGACAGCAGAACCTATAACTAGAAGGAAGAAAATTAAACATCCTACAAACTAAGCTTATTATAATAAATGCATGTTGCGCGGGCGAGGCCGTGCTAACATGCCTTAGAGGTACTTTAAATAAGCATAACTAAAACTATGTTTTTTATACTATATTATATAGTCTAATGTTATGGTATTAAGATCTACTCGCTTAATTATAGTGGAAGAACTGTCGGTGTATAGGTTGACAGGCGAATGAAGGAGCATTCGTATTTTATTATTTTTATTAATAGGGTTTTATAGTCGTGCCACTTCCGGAGGACGCCGCCTATTTTTTCGTAAAATATTGTTGTGAAACGATTTCTGACGCTAAATGGTTGCGAACGGTGCAGAGAACTCATTCCCTTGAGCGGGCCCCACATGGTGGTGTGTGTCTCAGGTTGAACCCTGCCAAGCTGCAGGGATAGGCGGGTCGCGGCGGTAGGGTCCCGCCTGCGCATGACGCCATCCGACTTGCTGGCATCTGGTAAGGGAGTATTTGAGCAGAGGGCAACACAACGAGGTTTGAAATTGTTGTTGCGCACCGCGCCATGGGCAATATTCGCAAGAAAATGGTGTTCTTTCAAGTACGTGTTATTTTAATTACTAGTGTAAATCAGTATTGTTAAAAAGTGTTAGGGGCCTATAAGAGTATTTTTTCAGCTGTGTAACTATTTTTTTCTGGTATAATGCTTTTCACGCTTTTGTTTGACAGGATAATAATTTGTCACCAATTAATATTTGCTTAACTAAATCACACATCATATTATAGAAATACAAAATCAGTCTATTAGAATTCTCGATCACATCTAACCTATACATAATATAAAATTAAACTCAAACTTCGCTTATTATTCTCAATCTTAGCTTTGATATTTACTCAACAAATTTTCTTTATGGTGTTTTTCATCAATGAGTAATTTTTATTGTTAATTAATCAATATTGATTGATCAATTATTATTGATATCCTGAGCTGTTATTTGGAAATGAGTTATTATTTTGTTAATTAATGTTTATTTAGAAAGTTATCTACTTTATCGCTTTCTCTCTCTTTCTCTCTCTCTCTCTCTCTCTCTCTCTCTCTCTCTCTCTCTGCCGTTTTACCCCTTACGTTATACTTACGAGTTGAGGTTTGAATTACCAAATAAGTTTCATTTCTATCACGTGTACAGAGTTACACGTGCACTTTCTTTTACTGCGGAACTTAAAAGAAGTGATCGTATCAGTTAGTGGTGGGATTATTAATATAACGATGTTCAGTAAAACTCTTGAACGGCTTCAAAAACTGAGCACAAGGACGTCAAAACCAAACAAAAACTAAAAATTTCGCAACAGGTATCCGTGATCACTATCAGGAAAACACATATCTGTTCAACTTAAAGTTTAATCTGAACATTTATTAACACGTTATTGTCAAGGTAAGAGTGGTGTATAGGCTCTGATTTCCTCATTTACATCAATATGCCTTGATTAATTCCAGACTCTGGTGTACGTTATTCGAGTGTTATAGGTCTCAAAGCAATAAAAAAATGTGTCTAAATGGGCGTGTTTTTTTTTTGTCTTTCATCTTTTTAGGTAGAAAGTTATAGTTTTTTTTACCACTCTGTTGGCAATATTGTCTAGTCCTCTCTCTCCGTCCTGCCTGGGGCCTAATTACCGGCCCCGCAGCGAGCGTGACGCCCAAGATGCTATCCCGCCGCGCTGTCATCCTGCCCGCTTCATGAATATTCAGCGTGCGGGTTCGAGCCCCGGAACGTAAATTTGCGTGGATTTGTTCGCCGCGAGCTCCCTGCCACCCGATTTAATGGCTCGTCCCAGCGAAGCGTTTATTACAATATTACTATTCATGAAGGGAATTTTTTTTAATGTTATTTTTGTTCGCGTCAGTTTTGTGTTTACCGTTCCACTCCAAGACTTTTTTTTTCAGGGACATACGTTTTTAAAAAAATGAAAATCGACTTGTAGTTTGTAGTTTTTCGCCTGGGGCAAGGTCCACTTGGAAGGAATGGGGCTGACACCCCAGGGACAGAACTGTCATTCCGGCCAGCCTGAAGAACGCATGAGGCTAGGTGTGGTACGGAGCATCGACGGAATGGATTGGTGGGGGGGGGGGGGGAGTGCCTCGGCAACGTCCGCCACGTTTACCACTTGTGAAAATCCTAGTTCCACGCCGCCGGGGATCGAACCCCGGTCGCCTTGGTGGGACGGCGAGGGTTCTAACCCACTAGACCACCGCGTATTGAAGTGAAGATATTTGCAGGTGTAACGTTGCTTTCGACGAACAACAAATTTCCAATTCATTCGAGAACGATACAATTTTATTTGTCACATAATTTTGTGCTATAGCTGCTTCGTAGCGCTAAGAACCTTTTTAATAATAACACTAGCTTGGGCACGTCATCAAACTTAACTATATTTTACTACGAAAGTGCTGAGAAACCCTATAGCCACATAGTTCACGAGTATGGACCAGAAGCCAGCCGTTTCCAGTGCAGTGTCGGAATACTTTAGAATGCCATCAATGTAGCGTTCCGTGCAGAAAATGTTGCTCCGATTAGAAAACATCAAAATCGTTCTACATGAGCACTGCAGTTCGAATGGAGTTTTGACTCGTATTATGATTTTTTTTTTTTACTCTTCAAGAGGGATTATTAAAGGATATGATATTGGCGCAAAGCGTACAAAATAACGCTTTGGCTGGAAGAGTCTGGCGTGGAACTTACCGAAGATTAAAAAAAAAAAAAAGTCATTCCTGTAGTCATACACTATTTTATATGGTTTTAACTTATTTGGGTTATTTTTTCTAATGGTCTTGCCTTAAAAGTTAAAATAATGCTCAAAGTTAGATAATATTATTTTTAAATAATATTAAGCATCACTATAATAAAAATTTAACTGTAAGTTAAAAGAATACTAAATTATAATAATGCGAAAAAAAATTTCATCACATTATATAAAGTATTATTCAGTTATTTGAATTTAATGTATAAATTATAACACTTTTTTTCTCTCACTCGAGACTGGACCATAGAGCACCCTCTAACGCTTCAAAATAACGTTAAAGCAAGTGTGTATTGTTGCGTAAAAGTGCGTAGCAATCATTCCAATGACTTGGTGAACTGCTAGCACTTACTAAGTACAAACATAAAATCATATCAAACGTGGTGTGAACAAATGATGCCTGTTTTTCTGTATTTCCAGCTTGGGTCATACTATGTGAGTCGTGTTCCATTTTTCGGCTAAGTTATTTAAATTATAGGTAAAAGTAATTTGAATTTCTGACAAATTGTTGTGTAAATTTCGACTCTTTGCCACATATTGAATAACTGGAGTTCAAATTGTAACTTATTGTTCTAAATTTTAAAATTTATATATATTTAATGCCTGAACATATATATATATATATATATAAATTTTAAAATATATGTTCAGGCATTAAATATATATAAATTTTAAAATTTAGAACAATAAGTATTTATAGTATTTATAGTGATATATATATATATATATATATATATATATCACACTATAAATAGTTTTTTGGTGCTACAAATTTTTTTGTTAGAGTTGATTCTACCAAATAAATATGTGGTAACACCATTATAATTTAATAGTGTCAGCGATGTGACTAATCAGTAACAGAAACATTTTCTTGTCAACAGTAAATGGTTTCATCAGGAATACGTTTATATAGTTGTTGCCAACACAAAATATTTGGTGGGGTTTGTATTATTAAAAAAAATATTTTTTAAATGTATTTAGCCTGCTAACCAGCTTTAATTTTAACCTATACATTGCAGAATATCTTTATTAATTTTTGGTAATGTAAACACATTATTTTAAGGACCCCAGTTAAATTTTAAAACTACAATATAAAATAATGTTCGCAGGCTTTCACGGCCATTGTTTGAAGTAGCTTGGCTTCTGGGTTGTAGCCGTGTCCTTGGCAAATCATTCACCAACGTTTTGGTCGACATTGCAGTCGCCATCATCAGTAGCTAACTGCTCCCTGATGATGGCGACTGCAATGTCGACCGAAACTTTGGTGAATTATTTGCCAAGGACATGGCTACAACCCAGAAGCCAAGCTACTTCATACAATATAAAATTTTTGAACAGTATTTTTAGCTCGAAACTATTCCGCTTCAGACGAACCATTTCAATATAAACGTGTATTGATGTGAGCATTGAGCTAATTAAATAGCACTTCCGCCAGTGGTAGAAGTTTCCTTTAGAATTCCGATCCCTGAAATTCAAATTAAGATTTTTTATAATAAACTTCGTATCCACGAAATTCAATTAAGACCGGTTTTAGAATGGCTGCTAAGCTTTTGCCTACTCCATTTATTAATCTTAATGTGCTGTGAGTACCGTGTGAAACATAGCGTTTTTCTTCCAAGGAAATAATTCTAAATACAATAGGTAAATAGAAAAATGCCGGTAAAACAAACAATTTAAATTTTAAAAAAATTCAAGTTCTATTTGACCGTTATTTCTAATAATTAGAAGTTAGGCATTGGATTTACAGTAAATTCCGTCTATTCTATCGACCCTTGTAGCTCGAATACTAAATTTTTATCAAACAGTGTTTCTCTGGTTAAAAATACTTTTTTTTTTCGAATTTACAGATGACGAAACTTATTGTATAAACAGAATGTCAACATCAAGCCAAGAAAAGTTAATAAGTAGCTAAATTTATAAATGTTCTGATTAAAAAAAGCAAAATTCATTAATTGTCGTATTTTTCTAATTAAATGCATTTTTAAAATATATTTTAATCCCCAAACTGCACCAAATAATTAGATACTGTGACTAAAAATTTTTGCTACACATTCATAAATAATACCACTATTGAAAAAAAAATCTAAAATAAAATGAAAAATAATATTCTTAGGTATGGGGGAAAATATTCTTTGCGAAACTGTTGCGGCAACAATTTTTACTGAAAAAAAAAAAACTTTGATAACGTAATTTATTTTCTTTAATTAGCTATATTTAAGAAAAAACTGGCTAAGTGAGAAAGTTGTTTTTAAAGTGTGTATTACTAGTCAAATTTACCCGACTAAAAATTTTTGCAGCATAATTATTCCAAATATTTTCCCCCTAAAAATATAGGATTTTAATTTTATTTTGAATTTTTATCAACATTACTGTTATTTATGATTGAGTAGCAAAACGTTTCAGTCACAGTAGGTATGTTATAACGTGTTGCAGGGTTTTGATTTAAACATTTCTGAAAAAAAAATTCTAATTATAACGACACTTTAAGAATTTTTTTTTAAATTCGGAAACGTAATTTAATGGTTTATCAGCTGTTCTCAGTTTGATATTGAGCTATGAGAAATCCCGTATGTGATTTATTACGTGAAATCAAAAACTGTTATTTAATTAATCATGCAATTCTAATGATTGTAGCGTGCGATGCAAATTAGCAGCGAAAGAAACGACACCATGGTAAAAGTGAATAATTAGATTGTCACTTAACTCGGTAGTTGTATGCACCGTGTTGAACCGTTCTGCTCGCGAGGCGTACCAAGACATGGTCGCCGCTAATTACAACTTCCGGGGCGCTAATTAAGATTTACGCTCTTCAGATAGCGACCAACGTTTGATGAAAGGATAGTGGCTTGAAGTCTGTGAAAACAGCTCATCAACTGCATGTAGTTCACACCAATAATCGGACGATCATATTTTAACAGTAGCAGAGAGCAAATGGTTGCAAGATATGCACATACAGTTATTTTTTTTCTGGATGCCAAAATATTTTTTTTTTGCACTGCAACAAAAAATTATCCAAAACAAATTTATTGCTGAAATAAAATAAATACCTATACATTTTAAATAAAAAATTAAATAAAATAAATACTTTATTATCATTACTAATAAATGTTCTTATTATATATTTCGTTTATTTGGACATAATTTTTTAACGATATAATAATTTGGACTGAAATATAAAAAATTTTCATAGTAAAATTAACTAACTTCATCATTAAGAAAGTTGTTATAATATTTTAATGACATTAAAGGCATGTTTCAACTGTAGACATACATGTCAAACAAAAATGTTTGCAGGAGTGTTTCATATTATAACAGAATATTTGATGCAGCAAAGAAAGCTGTTTTATTGTGACGATATCCACAGTGCCAAATGTTTTGCGGGGACTACGTCAAAATATCACAGTAACCCACGAAACCATATTTTGCTGTCAATACTATAGTGTTTCGAAAATTTACAATATTTTATTGTATTCCAGCATATGTATTTAATTTCCCTTGTTATATATACATAAAAACACACTGTTCTGAAGCGACTTTGAAACTCGAGGTAAAGTATATTTTTGAAAGAGAAGAACGTCCCAGAGAGGGCCAATCTACTCGGCACGGCATGTTCATTATGGAATAATCGTAAATTGCTATGTTACATTCTGATGTAAGGTTACACAATTTGTATATACATTATTGAAACGCCATTTGTGGAACTCCCAGGCGAAAGCTTGTGATACTACGTGAACTTAGTTATATGACGTCACGCGCAAATCATTTCATCTCTTCCGTGGGTGCGCAGAAAGCTATTAAAAAAGTATTTTTCTTGCGTAAAAAATGTTCTTTTCTATACTGTAGATACACCTTAGCTATGCACACACGCATATGGCTTAAGTACAGGGTTCTATGTATGGTGGGATGGCGGCGGTTGTTGAGTGGTTACGTCACTCGCCTCCCTGTAAGAAAAGTGGGGAAACGTGTGGTGAACCAGTGTGCTTTCTCGGAGTACTCCCATACTTTCCTTCACAAGTGCATTCCGGCGCTGTTCCCTCCTCAACTGATGACCTCCAGTTTTATGAGCGTTATACCCCAATTGTCACTGTATGGTAACTTCCTGTGGTGTGTGTTCGTACACTGTTTGAAATTACAGTAAATTTAAGGACTTTTAAACGAAGAGTTCTTTGAAATTTCAAATAGTTGAATATTCGTAGAAACTACGCCTCATTTCCACTTCCGAGTTGAATGTTTCCTTCTAAACAAAAGCAAAATACACGTGTGGACCAAATAAAAGTGTTCCACGGTTTTTGAATGTTTTGTTAATATAGCCTACCATTAATAATCTATTGGATTCAAATTCAAAGTAAGCGAACTCAGTTTCTGTAAATTTACGAAGATCTATGGACAATTTGTAAACCAGCGTTCTACGTAATTTTAAGGTGAAAATATTCAACAGTGTGACGAGCGACGTGCCCGCTTTCTGCACAGAGCCAACGCGCAACATACGTAATGCACGTATAAAGCCTCGACGATTCCGAAGCTTAATGACGCGCGTACACGCCAAACCCTACACAGCCGATATCATCATGTCGAGGACATTCCAACTACAATGTATTGTGCGGTACTGCGTGTATCACGAATGCATTTCGAATGCCATTGTACGAACAACAAACTCGAGTCAACTTGCTAGTTCGTGAAATAAAGATATTCTTACTAACAAGTTTTAATAGTATTTTTTGTAATGTCAAGAAAAAGACGTAATAATAGTAGTAGCTATATGGTTTCATTAAATTAAAATAACTTTCGAATGTAAATTCCTGTTTCGGGTAATACTAACAATTTGTTTTTTTTTCGTGATTTCCTAGTGATACATAGGCAATAATGTAATATGCTGGTGGAGAGGGTGGTTCCTAAAAACGAAATAAATAAATAAAAATACATAAACTGATTCAGCCCAAAGTTACCGATCAAAAAATAATATTGCTTTCTCTTTTTGGTCATGTATGAATGTGGTACACAAAAAATGGTCAGCAAATTTTCAAACTCATTTTATTCAGTTCATCATATTCGTGAATATGGTTTACACTTGTTTTTATTTTTATAAGCTATTTATTTCTCACATTTTGTTTTTCTACATCTTTGAGATTAAACGTGTTTATTATAATGTTAATTAAAAAAAAAATTATCTTATTTTTAGATTTTGTTTTCGTAAAATTTATTTTTTTATTTTTTGTTTGCCTTATTAAACATGGATTTTTTTATTATTCAGTAAATATTAGAATTGTTAGCGATTTGTGTATTATATTTATGCGTGATATTTACAAGTAGGTTTTTTTTTCAATTAGAAGCCAATGAATACCTATATATTAATTACATAGGTATAGGTAGGTACAATTAAATAAAATGTTTCAATTAAAAATGTATATGTGAGGTAAATAAATTCTAAAAAATGTAAATTTTGAAAATTAGAAAATGATTGTTAAATTAAAAAAATTGATAAAAAGAAGTAGGTGTAAATTAGGGTCATCTTTTTATGTTGAATTAGAAATAAGTTACTTCGTTGACACAAGTATTGTAGTTGTTATTGCTACCAAAAAAATGAGTATTGTTTATATTGACAAAATATTTTGTAGCTACCTAAGATGTTTTTTCAGCAGGGCCGAAAATTGGACATGGACCAAAGTTTTGTTACGCAAGTGCCGACTTCGAAGCAACCCACCCGCGTGACGTGTTTGAAAATGAGGGCAAGAACACAGGGTTTTCCTGAACGGCGTATAGTCTGACGTGCGGAGTAATAGCTCCGACAGCGAGCCGGACTCGTCACCTCCAATTAAAAAGACCTATTCGCGACGAACACGCGCCAGACGGCGCGCGCGAGAGCCGCCATGACCACCCGACAGGCGGCCATCTTGGAAGCGTAAACACGGCGCTTCTTCGAATCCGTCTATTGTTTGTGTTTCGCGCGGCGATGAATCACGGCCCGAGAGAAGCTCGAAACAAACTGGCGGCTACCAAAATAAATATTCCATTTCTGCCGCGAATTACGTTAGCTTTCCGCCCACTCTGAACTCTCTCCTTTCCCCTGCCTTTTGTCATTTACTTTCCTCGCCTCAAATCTTTGAAGGGTAACCGCGGCCAATGTACTTTAGTCTGTTGCAAACACAGCTACGACGTCCGAAAATTTAACATTAAAAACCTTTCATTTTTAAATTTAAAATTGGAAAATATTTTTTATATAATTTTCGTATAATACATCCTACATGAGCACTAAAAATGCTTATTTAAATACTCAAATGTGAAAAATATCAAGAAAAACAATTTTAAACACCGATACGATATTATTTGGTCAATGTTTGGAATAAATGAGCAATAATTTACGATACAGTTAGATTCTACTTTTACCTAGTTATATCAAAATAAATAGGTATAGAATGAAAGACAATGTCTAGTCGACATTGGCGTGATAAGAGAGATCAAGGGTCAATTAGTTGAAAACGGAACGTCGAGAGGTTGCAATGTTTTGAGGAAACGTCAGTAGCCTACTTCAAAAAATCTACTCTCTCACGGCAACGTCCACCACGTTTCCCACTTGCGGAAAATCCTAGTGTTACATCGCTGATAATAGAGCCCGAATAGTAACGCTGTGGTCCTAGCATGTTGTTTTTGTGATAGCTTCGCAAATTAAGTTTTGGAATAATGTACATTTATTTCTTCAAATCTGTCTACTAAAGCGTCCGGACAGTATGATAAATGTTTGTTGTCTACTTTAAATACTAACTATTGAAATCCATCAGGAAATTTTACTTGCAAGATTGAATTACAATAGATCCCATAAGGTGACTAAGAGTAATTTCATTAATGAATACACTAGAAAGTACATATTAATGCTTCGTACAGATTCAAAATATGACTTTTTCAACAGTTTTCCAGTGAAATTCCCCAGAGTCGCAGAAATTTGTAAACGTTTCATGTTAAGAGTGTTGGAATGTTATTAACTAACACTTTCCCAAAGGTACTTAACTATTAAAAAACAAACAAATCCTTATCTCACGTTTACTGCAGCATTTCCTACTACAGAGTGAGGCAAAAGTGTGTATCGGTTTTGAAGAGCTATTAAAAAAAATGGAGCAACTTACAGAAAAGAGTTTTTGTTTATTGGAATCAGTATATACTCGTTTTTTTTCCCTTCAAGTTCTGAAGATCACATCAATAAGGTAGTGGCCATCAGCAGCGATGCATTGATGAAGGCGATTTCGGAACTCTTCGACCGCGTTTCGGCACAGTTCGAGGGGTACAGCGGTGATTTCTCCCGAATTCGTACCTTCAGTTCTTCCAAGGTATGAGGACGATGTTTTAAAACCTTTTCCTGGAGATAGCTCCACAGGAAGAAGTAACAAACGCTCTGAGAGGTGACGTGGTGTGGCTCGCACTGGCCGTATCTGAGCGTTTGTGAGGTCACCACAAGGAAAAGGTTTTAAAACATCGTCCTCACACCTTGCAAGTAAGAATTGAAGGTACGAATTCGGGAGAAATAACTGCTATGCCCCTTTGAAATGTGCCGAAAAGATCGAAGAGTTCCGAAATCGCCTTCTTCAATACATCGATGCTGATGGCCACTGTCTTCCTGATGTGATATTCAAAACTTGATAAAATACACCAAATTTCTTTAAGTTTCTCAGTTTTTTTCTAATAGCCCTTCAAAACAGATACATACCTTTTGCCCCATGTTGTATAAGTATTTTTAAGTTCGATGGTAAAGGCTGTATGTTTTTACCGTAATAATAAGTTAAAGGAAATGTAAAGCCTTTCTTTTTTATTTTTTATAAGGGCCAGGCTTATGTATCTAGCTGGAGGTTATTGGTTTTGTTTGGAAGGTAATTTTTACGACTAACCAAGGTGTCCATGCTTCGAAAAATCCATACAGATATCAAAACTATAATGATTAGTTTTTGTTAGAACAAACACTCGGACAACTTCAAGTGAACGTTCAGCGAAGCCAAGGCGTGCGATGGAATACCCGGCCACGTGTGTTCGACGTGGCGCGGTGTCTGTGGCGCGCGCGTGTGCGCGGACGCTCAAAAGCGCCGCGGCGCAGCTCGCGAACAGCAGCGCGATTACGCCGCTGGCAGGGCCGTTCCGCGCCAACTGTGTGCCCTGGAATTAGCGCCGCTAATGCCTGCTTGAAAGATATAATCCGGAATTAGCCGATGAACACCGCCTCGTCCCAACTGCCTTGCGCGCAGCTGTACCTGACCCTCGGCAGCGCGCTCAAACCCCTGGAGGGAAGTGTTGCCCGCAGCTACGTCTTCAGCCCGGTAGCTGTTGAGTGCTTTCTTTAAGAGGCCACTCCAGTGTTTCAGGGGCACTACGCAACCCGCGTTAACCTCATAAGATACAATGCTATTTTCATTTTGCTAATAACTAATTAACTAATATATATTTCGAAATGATGCTTGCTTGATATGTAAGACAACGATGTCCTTATGAAAGCCGCTTTCTTCAAAAACGTGCATAAATTATGGTTCAAATCTAGACAATACACTTATGCATATTAGTAAAGATTAGAATAAAACCATAATTCATGCACGTGTTTGAAGAAAGGGGCTTTGATAAGAGCATCGTTGTCTTACATATCAAGCAAGCATAATTTCTAAATCTATATTAGTTAATTAGTTATAAGCAAAATGGAAATAGCATTGAATCTTATGAGGTTAATGCGGGTTGCGTAGTG
Source organism: Bacillus rossius redtenbacheri (assembly GCF_032445375.1). NCBI lineage: Eukaryota > Metazoa > Arthropoda > Insecta > Phasmatodea > Bacillidae > Bacillus > Bacillus rossius. The sequence continues at coordinate 53,034,489 of NC_086332.1, read as the reverse complement.
CCCCTGAAACACTGGAGTGGCCTCTTAAGGTTCGCTCTCACATACCATCTTGATTTTTTTTTTTTTTTTCGTATTTTCGTCATTACTTTATCAAAGGCATTTTCGTAAAATTTTAACTCGATACCTCCTTTGCATTTGATGTTCTGCCACAAATATGTTCAACAACTATTCACATTGTGTAATATCATGGTGTAAAAAGTAGCGCAAGTAGTGACAGTTACAATTTCATTTTTAGATATTTTTTATCTGGTTGTGCTTACAATTTCGTATACGTAGATGATCATGGGAAGTTGGTTGAATGTGATTTTTTGTGAAAAATTAAGGAGGAGATGTTATTGTTTTCTCTGAGGTAGTTTCTACTGCACTAAGAAGGTTTGATTTGGAAATGAATAGGTATTATGTATTTGATAGTGCGGATATCGAGAGGAGATCTTTCAGAAATTAAATACTAATTATATACCTCTGTACTCCGTATTAGAAGTTATACGATCCCTTTCTCTGCTAATGAGTGAAGATCTGAAATCTTAAGTGAGGAAACTAATTATCATAATTTACCTGTGTTAGTAGGTCCAATATTTTCAAGTTAGTTTCTTTTTATGAGCTTCATTAATTGCATTTTAATGAAATCTGCATGAAAGTTTGCTGGTGCGATGATGTTATTGACATAGAATTGTGTTGGCTATTCAAGGTTGCTTATTGTTTGCGATGGTAATTTGTCATCTTTCGGCAGGAACATGGTGTAGTTGGTTAATTATATCCACAGGGCTTCTTTTGAATATCTGTAAATTATTATTTGACGTACATATGAAAGAAATGATGTACCACCAATTTCAAGAGCTGTATTTTCTTTTACTCTCGAAAATGCATTTGGCCGTTGAATTGATTATAGAATTTGAAGTCATATTTTTCTATCGTAGATTTTAATATTTTAGCAGTGTTTTTGCGTTGAAGCTGAAACTGGTTATTGGAATTGTTTTCTTTTTTCTGCTGTACATATTGGATGCAGTTTAGGTGTGTTTCTGAAGCAGAAATTTTGATGGATTTAAGTTTTTGTTTGAAATACTAGTTATTGATGGAAGTGGATTGCCGTAGGTGGTTAGACTGTAACAGACGAGAAAACTAAGGAATCTGTCGAGGTAGAGAATCCGTTGTTGTGAAGTATAAGCCTCTGCAGTTCTTGAATATGTTATAGCAAGGTAGGCTATGATTCTCTTAATAGCTTGTGATTTGTTGTTGTGAGAGGAGTGGAAAACGATGTTGGCTTGACAATGATGGAAGAAGGGGTTGAAGGTTGGTTGCTTTTTCTCTCTAGAGAGGATTCTGTAGTGTTGGAATTCTGTTGCATCACTTGAAATTATAAAGGTCCATGTGCTGGTTGATCACCATTGGGTCTGTAATTCGTTCAAGGTGATAGGGATGGGCTTGTAGAGGGTTGATTATATGTGTTTCGATCTCCTCTACCATGTTTTTCCAAGGTGAGTTTTCGTTGTTTTGTCTAATGTCTTCCTGGTGGTTTGATCTGGTGAAAGGAGACAATATTTGACGAGAATTGATTTCTTGTTATGTTTATTGGTATCTATTTTTATTATTGTTCATGATTTTGAATTGGTGTAACTTGTAACCGTGTAATATAACGATGTGGTACAGTTTAAAATTGGGTTGCCATCGAGTTTGAATGAGTTTGATTTATACAATATAACATTGTAAGGAAGTGTTTCTTGAAGAGTAGTTTGCCATATTCGTTGTCTGCTTTTAGAGATGGTGGAACATGGTTGTGGTTATAGGTACCTATATTTAAGGATTAGATAGTAGGAGCGCAAGTGTGGTTCAATATTAACGCACTTGCGTACACGAATTGTACATTAATTAAACTCTCGTGGTTTCAAATATTGGTGACATTGGGTAAGTATTTTTCGTGTAATTTTTTTAACTTTTCCGATCTTATCCGAATGTTGTATGTGAATATATGTATAAATGTTATGTGTGTGTGTGCATATATATATAATTAAGGTATGTGTTTGAGTTCAAGTCAAGATCGTAAGTAGTTGTTGCTGACTATGATCCAAAAAAACCTTTATATCCTACCCGATCTTTACATCCCCTTCTAAAAGTATTTTCCCTTTTGTGTGTAAATGCGATTGTTCTATTATTAGAATTATGTCAATGACGTATGCGCTTGTGTCTTTTTAAGTAGGTTAATTACTCATAAATATTTTAAAGCATATACCTATTACTTGTTTTGCCCTGACGAGTGATGGAACTGAGGACGGGAGTCTGTCATGTCAATAATTAAATTAACAGGTATTTTTGAAAAAAAAAAAAAATTTAATAATTTGTAACAGATTTTTTTTGGTAATTTTTAAAATATTATTTTATATAGTGGTGAAGATTGTCGACAATGTGGCGGACGCTTAGGTGACTATCTGGTAATTGACGCTAGTGCGCTCTATCGGGTAAAAAATAAACCAATATGTTGGTATCGCACTCAAGCCGACAAGAGAATCCTACATGGCTGAAAAAAATGAGGTTGCCATGACATCACACTGGTAAAAAAAGAAATGCCTTGGTATTAGTGGTGGGTGACTGTCTCTGGTAGTAATCATGGGGGAAGAATTATTTAAATTAGCACTCGGGAATCGAACCAACAACTCGAAAGTCAGTGGTAAGATTTTTTCACTAAAATATAATTCAATTTTTATACTTTTTGTTAGGTTGTGTTAGGTTGTTATTAATTATTATATAATTCACCTATTCTTGGAACGAACCGAGGACTCAAAACTCAATTAGGTCTACGTGCTTTTTTATTAAGTTTTTAGTTAATCTTTTTTGTTATTTTTTCGATTTTTTTTATTTGAAAATTAAATTTTGGCTTTCTGCAAGACTCGAACCAAAATCTCTGAATTCGATAATGTAAGCGCATTTTTAATTTGTTATTATATTTTTATTTCATGATGGTGAACAAGATGATATAAGCGGATAACGATAGGAATATTATGCCACTTTAAGGAAAACTATGCCGCTTTAAGGAATTTAATGTTTTCAGATGTTTTTCAGAGTTTTGGTGGGGATTTATTTCCTCAAAATGGGAATTGTTCTCTCGAAAGTGAGTTGTTAGTTTTTTGGGTCATTAGGTTAATTTTGAAGGTCAAGGTCAAGGTTATCCATAATGGCGCAGTGAGGTCACATTCCAAGATGGCGGGCCCAGCAGCACGGCATCACACCCTAAACCCTGCCACAGGAAATACCAAAGTATAGCTACAACTGGTAGGCTAGTAACAAGTAGAAAAATATGTAAGCAAATGAGTTAGTTGCCTAAATAGTTGGGTAAGTGGTTAGGCAAATATTTAGTTGAGTTGTTTAGCCGATACACTGTTAAATAATTTCAGTAAAATTTTGTGAAAAATACTGGTAATATTAAGGATATCTTCGTAAACCTATGTAACAGCCTATATTAAGTTAACTTACTTTGAAAATTACCTCTCAAATATCATCTCGCAGTATAAAGAAAGCCTAAAGAAACTGTTTTAAAGCCTACAGCTTAAAAACCCCTTTTCTTCCAAGTGCAGGCAACGTTTACTTTTTACAATGGAAAACAGAACTTGGAAATTGAAATTCTGTAAAGTTTCCGTGAAGTTCAAGCTATACGAAAAAAACTTTTAGCTAACATTTATTTTTGAAAAGTCCGTAAATTTTATAAAGCTTCTAACCCTATAGATATGGCACGATTCCTGTGAAGACATGATCATAACTCCAAGCCGGAAGTGAATCGAACGCTGGACTCTTGGGGTAATAAACCAAGTGTTTGACCTTTTTACAAGGTGGCTGAATGGTTGACCACTAATAATTGTTTTTATTGCCTTTCGTGGTAAGATCATCTAGAAATATATAAAACTATATCAGCTTTACGGAAATGTCAATATGTGGCATGCACCAGGATGACATATAGGTACTATGTGATGAATCCTCAGAAATAAGGACGTAATATTGGCAATTCTTACAAATGGGCATTGAACTCTACAACGGATCTAGGTCGGCAAGTTCGCCTAAGACAAAGAACTGGTGTGTTAGATTCTTCCAGCATGTAAAGTCTGAGGAATAATTATTTGTAATCGCACATTACGTTTTCTCGTTCGTTTTTCATGCAACTGCAATTTTCGGCTTTAAAACTATGTTTGCCGTATACGAAGTTTTCTGAGACACTACATTTTCCAAACAGCTGTTTTATCCGCGGGTTAATGTTTATATATTTAGCTTGAAACGCGTTCCGGTGTAGTAGTTGTACCAGACAGACTAACAAATGGAGTAAATAATATTAACTCTTCCAAATAAAATAATGTATTCCTATACGTTGTTTTTTACCCTAATTTTTTTAAAGAATTATCACTCATGCTGTAAAAATCTTAAGTAAGCATGAAAATAAATTTACTGTATCATTTACGTGACAGTCACCTACAGTCTAGTGTCTCGAAATGATTGGCGTTTTCTCGTGACGCAAACTAGTGCCGTAAATTATCTCGTTCAGCTGAGGACATCTTAACGACTGAAGAAAATAAATCAAGCATTTCTTGCACGTTTTTCTCTTCGCCCCAATATTTTGATATTTATGTATTTATAAAAAAACTCAACATCAGTAACGCAGATACGTTTTGTGTTAAAAAAAAAAAAAACATAAGCATAGACTTGCAATATTTTGGCCAATTTTCGACAGTACATAATATTATAATGTTATTTTATTACAATTTTTTTCCCTTCAATTATATTACTTAATAGAACACACAATAATTTTAATGAATCCTTGTCAAATCACAAGGAAGAAGAAAACATTATTCACACATTTGCTTCAATTTTTATTATTTATTTACAGTCAAGTAGTTTGTTACAAATGTTGATAGATAAATAACGGGTTCACAAGTAGTATCAAACACCAAAGATTCCTAGCGTCTCTGTTAATGTAATAATATTTATTTATAATTAGTGGTATGAATTACATGGAATACTCTAAAAAAGAGTAAACAGGTAAATGGGCAGATGAGTAGGTTTAATAAGAGGGTGTAGGTAGTAGTGTTAGTACAAATAAGATTGTCTGTAACATAAAAATGTGTATATATTACTGTATATGTATGCATATACGCTTAAAGTTATACCTATGTAATATCCAGGAATTTCAGTTTCAAAACGTACCGGAATTAATAAGATAACCAAGCGTAATATAAAAGCTGCAGTAAGCATGGTCAATGAATTTTAAACTAGTAAAATTTATACTTTTATTTCACGGGTTTCTTTACGCCTTTCACCGTTAAAACTGACAATGATGTCAATGATGAAATCAACTTCTGAAATAAACCATTGGAAGGAAAAAATTACTGCTCGTAGCTGCATAGTGTAAGTTTAATTCGTGTAGAATTAAAGTGGTAGAAAAATCAATTACTGTTTTATACTTGAGCAATTAAAATATATAACATTGTGTAAAATTATAGTGTGTCCATCCAATGAAGTCAAAAAACCAAGTTTAACAAATAGGTCTAGTAATTAGTAAACCACCAAGTTTCAATACACTCGGAATGGGTGCCATGAATAAACAATGTCTCAAATCAAAAGTGATTTATTATTTACGTATCAATTATGTAAACAACGTGCCCTCCATTCAATAGGTCATCAAAGAAATACCAATATAATTGTAAACGAATTTACATTTCATCTGGATGGAGTTCACCTCAGGATTCAATGATACTAACTTTTGCCCGATTCAATCAGTACCGAACACCATCTCAATCAAAAATTATTGTAATGGAAATCTTAAATATTTACTTACTAAGAAACTTTTATTTAATAGTAAATATATGTGTACCTATGCTCAGGCTTAACTCAACGCATGAAGAGCGTAACCTTTGATTTTACAGTACTCAAGTTAAAGAATAGGTACAAATAAATTAAACAATGTGTGAAGCAAAATGTAAAACTCTCATTTCATCAAGTTTAATAGTTAATTATATCACTTGGCAACAATTATTATTAAAATTATCGTTTTCAAACAAGATGTTAACAAAATATTATGGCATGGGTTTAACGAACATGGCATTACCTTAGGTTCGACATTAGGACCACAATGGAATATTATCTTTGCACAAAAACAGACAATACCTTTTAGAAGAATGTGATATCTACCAGCAATACTTGATGTTCCTTAATGAAGACTCGACATATCGGATGGGTACACGAAGAAATTAAAACAAGTCATGAACAGATCATACTCTTGGTCATGGGGTTCAGCTGGTAGCTCAGCAAAATGGTCCAACGATGAATTCGATTGCAGGTGGATTTTGAGAATAAACAGGCGAAGTCGCATCCTCCATTCCTTCCTTTGGTATACGGAGTGGACTCGTTCTTAAATGATGTACTCGACGTCTTGAAGTCGAAGGTCTGTTTCCAAGTCACACAGCTAATCTTGGCTGTGTAGCTGTGTCTCGTTTAATACACTAATAGAATAGTCTTTTACCATGAACCACAGTAACGAAGTAAACTTCAGGTTTCTTTTGCATAATAATACGTCGATTCACATTTTATAAGGATTATTACAATCAATGGATTAGATATGTTAAAACGTCTTACTGACTATCGTAGAATTACTCAGTATAGTTTCGTAGAATATATATCAAAGTTTTCAGTCATCCTTTGATTTTTTTATTACATTATTCATCATCGTCGAGTTATAGTTCCGATCCGAAGGATGGTTTCTTACCGACTCATTTTGTTCTGGAACCTTTTCTTGTTTATTCCAAGCCAAACATAAGCAATCAAAATTATAGTTCCTAGCACAAACAGTTTTCTTTACATTGAATAGATTTGTGTCCATTATGTTGTGCTATTGCCTTAGATCAGATATTTAACACAATTTTCATTTTTCATAGAGAACACATTCATAGATAATCAACAAAGTACACAGTGGAGGTTCACACTGGGGGTTTCACAATTTATTGTAACAAACATGGCGACAAAAACCTTCAAGAAGTCTTACAGTTGTCTCACTCTCTACTTTATTCTTTATTTGGCCTCCCACCATCGCCTGACCGCTCCACTTTTAGATTTTTCGTTACCCTCCGCTCTAGACTTACAATACCAGTTTTGAAGAAATTTCACTTCGAAAATTAAGTAACGCTCCAAAACACCCAAACATTTAACAGACATTATTAAAATATTACATTTCATAAAAATTGTCAATGAATCTTTGGTATCTCTCCTAATTTTGAAATGTACCACATTAGTATGGTAATTTTCCCAGAAAATTGCAAAAGTTAATATGTTCCATCATAAGTTTAGGAACAATACCAAAAACATATTACAGTCTTATTGGTATGTTAGCGGAATAACCGGTGTGTGTACCTTCTTGGCGAGGGAGGTGGGCACAAAGTTGCGTCGAATAAGTTGGAAGTCACGAAGACATTTAAATAGGGAATTATTTGTAAAGGGAAATACAGAATGTTAAAATATTTGGCGTATAGCAAATACGAATATCGTAGCGTTTGCGGTACTCAGACTGCAACTTTGCTATTGAGAGAGGGTGAGAATGGGTATTTTAACGGAGGGAGCCGTCGCAACTAATGCATACTTGGTCTTATAAGGTACCTAACCGTACAAGGTTAAAAAAATCTGCTGTCAATGTGGTTACAAATTTTAAGGAAACGTCCTACAGAATTCAACGTATTCGAAATTTTAGTGAAATAATTTACAAAAGTAATTGCGTCAAAAATAATACAGTTTTTAGGTCTACTTGTTAGATACACGCCCTTTTATTTAATATATACCGTGGGAACAACACAGTGATAAATTTAGCCTTCGTACCCATTACCCTACACTCAAATTACATGAAGAAAAACAATGCTATAAATGGCTTGGTGTATGCAATAATTATAAAATCCCTTTGTTTCCAACATTTAACTCCGACGTGAAATCTAAAGATTGAAACTAGGATTATATGGAGAGATCAATAAAATTAATTTCTTATTTTACCTATTGAACTGCTTTATTTTTATTGTTATAACCATTTAAATAATGAATTCACATGATTTAAAAAATCCTTTTTCGCGAGTTTACGCTCACAAGGAGCTATAATTTTTATCAGCACGATAAATAGTACCAGCATTTGGCAATCACAACGGATTATTAGCCATTAGGAATTCTAGAATTTGGTTTGCTGAAATAGAAAACATCCAACAAAATATTTGTTAATGAGTGATGAATTCCAGTATTAAAGCTATTTACGAAAAGATTTAATAAAATAATTTTGGCCAACTGTGAATGTTAAAATTCAACTATCCAGTGCATAGGACTTGATCGCACGACAAACATTTACTGACGCAGGTGTACATTCCTCCCTTCAAGTCCGACCCCCACGTTCACACACACACACGCGCACACACATACACACACGCCCACTAAACCAGCCGCCCTTTACACTCGCGCATTACAAGCCTTACACTGAGTATATCATTTCCATGAATGACCATATCAGCGCCGCCTCGCGCGAGAATGATGGCTACAAGGAGAAAATCTTACAGCAGGGATTTCTCTCTCTTTTCTTTTGTGTGTATAATTTATTCTGTTTTGTTTTTTCGTCGCCGCGTCTGTGTCTCCCCGGCCCCTGAGACACTCCCCCACCCCCCTTCCCGACCCTAAACAAGACTCCTAGCCGCGGACAATCGCCGTCGTTGTCGGAGCCACCTACCTGGCATGCCCTTCGCCTCGGGAGTGTCACGGCGAGACGGATGCCGCCCGGGCGACCGGCCAGTCGGAGTTCACGTCTCAGCGTCCAGGGACACGCCCTTCTTGTTACACCAGGCGCGAGGGGCTCTTAGCATAAAGTTCGGCCCGAGATACACGCTCTCGAGGGCCCCGCCTACCCGGGCACACACACGGTGTGCAGAGCTTCAGAACAAACTATGCCGTTTGAAAACTACTCGATACATCCGAATGGGGTAGATATCAGTTTACGAAAAACGTTAAATAACGCGCTGAGGGCAGATGGGTATTTCTGCTTCCGTATTTCGATTTTCAAACTATTTTATAAAAGTGTAAATAGCTGAAACACTTGTTTTCAGAATTATTTTTTAGAATAAGAAACGCCGGTACAGATACTTGAAAGCAGCCAAGCGCCTTGCATTACACCTGCATCTTCATTTCTCTGCCAACTTATATTAATATTACCGCTCCAATTTCATAGTTGCTCTGCGCAAGACGAGAAAACTGCGCGCCAGTTCAGAGGCCATACCGCGTTAGAAGCACTAGCGAGCGTTGCGCTTATCTTCTGCCTCACTGACACAGATAAACCGTTGACTAGGCGGGCCCCTTAAAGGGGAAAGGGATAGGAACAAGAAATACGCCATTTTGGTTTCAACAGTTTTTAGGCCATTAAATATATTTATCGTTAAAAATTAAAAATGTGGCTTGGTTAAAGCATAGATAATCATTTAGTGGAATGACTGTAGTTAATAGTGAAGTCATGGCGTTAAGTAATAAATTCATTTATGGAAATGACTTCCTCTGTAATAATACTTACAATAGGCACTTCTTTATAGTTTCAGGTCTCAGACTGTCTCTATATGTACGCCTTAATGAGGTTAAAATTTAAATTTCAAACAATTAAATGATGTTATGGCGAAAAAATTATTTCAACTTATATGGCGACTTTCGTTTATCTCACCCCTTTAAGTTAAAATAGATTATATGTACTTATTACTTCTTCTAAATATAATTTATTGTAGAAAAATGAAAATATCTGTATTTTAATCAATGAAACCTTATAATTATTTGTTTAGAAGAATTTTAAAACTAACATGGTATTTATAATTAATGTATTATATCATTCAATTGTTCAGAAACATTGAATCTCCATAATATGATTTCAATTATCGATTACTTTCATCAGTTAGTGCACACTTTTTAAACGTTTAGGTTCTATAACTTCAAATTGACGTACGTTTTGGATTTGAATAAAGAGCTTGAAACCTAAAAAGACTTAGTAGAATCAAGCATGCTGGACCAAAAATTTTTTTTTGCTTAAAATTTTAAACGCCAAGAAAAACACAAATCTTCTGAATTACTTTTCAGAAAGATTTTTTAAAGTGTAACTTCTTTACAGCCAGTAACCTCAATAGAGTCGATGACGTCATAATTAGAGTGGTATGAAAGGGTAACACTTAGAGGACGACTTAAGTTCCACAATCAAGAGTGGGGTGCTCGATGACGGGGAAAATGAGGGAGCACTTCTACATGTGAAGTTTCACTTCTAACGATCGTGGCGACTACGCAACCATGGTTTATCTGCCTTGTTTTTTGTTCATTAATAAAAGAAGGGACGTTTTCGGTATAAAAAGAGAAATTTTCAGGCGCTGTTAAAGCAAAACGTCGGGGCAGATGGTAACATCCATGCTTTAACCACATCTACCACCCTTACTCTCCCGATATTGTCAGAAATACATGTATTGTGCACGAGAGCCAAGAAACTAGCCAATCCAGAGCTCCTGACATACTTTTGCCAAAGACATAAGATAACAGACTCACTGTCACTATTGCGGCTACAGATCAACAAAAACTGAAATCAACCTGCACTGTAAAAATTGTACTTTTACAAGGATAGTACTTGGAAACCCAATTGCCAACGATATCACTAAAATTGAAAGTCAGATCTTTGTACCATTTGGGCTATATGTATTGATTTTGCAAGTAATGGCTTCCTCTTCTTCGAAGACAGTTTTCATTGTCTTGTGAATTTGTGTGTTCGGATTGATATCCGACAGCATGTTCTCCAATCTTCAGAGCTAAGAGTGGCAACATCCACACCAAGGAAATAAATTTGGCTGTGATTGGACTCATTTTATGAAGGAGGGTGCACGTGATGGACGTAAGGTGATGCACCTGGCCCTGAGTTTTTTAATATTCTGCGATGCTATCTACACAGAATGAAGCGAAATAAAACAAAGAACAGCTTTCAAGCTTATAATATTCTGGCGGTAATTCGACATTGTCAGAATCTCCAACGAGAAGTTCCAGCAATAATTCGGTTCCTCCCCAAAACGAGGTACTATAATTCTGTCGTCGGGCGAATGTACCCGGCACCTTCGTCAAAGAAGAATAACGCACCGCAGTACTCGCAGGTGCTGTTCAGACGACACATGTCATGAGAATCAAAGAATTTAAAGTTGACACCTAAAGAATGTTGAAAGATTGGTGCATGAAAGCTTCTTGCCTCCTGAAAGTTTGTTCTACCAAATCAAAATAACAGAAAGCTGCGCATCGTCGTAGAAGAGGCCGTAAAGCCGATTTTAGTATGGTTTCGTCCAAAGACGTAGCCAGGTTGATTTCAGTTTTTGTTGATCTGTAGCCACGTCAGTGACCGTGAGTCTGTTATCTTATGTCTTTGGCAAAAGTATGTCAGGAGCCCTGGATTGGCTAGTTTCTTAGCTCTCGTGCAAAATACATGTATTTCTGAATATATCGGGAGAGTAAGGGTGGTATATGTGGTTAAAACATGGATGTTACCATCTGTCCTGACGTTTTGCACCGGCATTTTTAGTTCGCTCAGAGTTCGTAAATATCGGTTTTCATTTCATTATTGTGTTTCCGGTTTTCCAGAGTGTTACAGTTTACATTTCACATTTCACGGTTACAGTTTAGTATTATTCACTTTATTGTAGGTTAATAACGTCCAGTACATGTTTTTAGGAAAATTGAAAAAAATTCTCATTCTTCAGTACAGGTATTAATTTTTCTTTGGCATGCCCGTTAAACATATTGTTACGGACCTGGCTAACGGCCCTGCACGGCCACGTGCGGTCCACTGACTTGAGGCATACCACGTGCGCCTTGCCGGATTACAAGGGTCGTCATTACACCCCCTCCCCCGTCCGCTCACCGTGCATCGTTCTGCCTCGGCGCCGTTATCTATCGCTGAGCGGCATTGGGAATTCCGCGGGCCACCGCGCGGAGTGGCGATAATGGGCCCCACCCTTCTCGACTGCTCGGGCGTCGGGTCGGCCCGGGATGACGCGACTCGTCACAGCTGCTCTCGTCAGGTCGAGAAGGGCACCCAGGTACTTAAGCAGCGACGGAGTTCCGAGGCGGTGAGTGCCGCGAGTGCGACGAGAGTCAGCGACGAGGCCGCGTGAGTGCCGAGTTACAAGAAAGTCCCGCGACAGTTCCGAGCGGATTCAGAACGAAGGGAAGTGCGACATCGGCGAAGAGAGTGAGAGACCCCCCCTTGAGAGTGGCGCGACGCGGAGTTCGACTGGATCGTGAGAGTGCGGCGACTGAGTGGCGTGAGACTGTGTGTGTGGACAGGCGCGTGGCAAGGGGCGAATCACTGTTGAGCCTAGCTCCAATGACGCGTGCGAGTGGAACTTGACAGACACTGAGTGACTTGATAAAAATTTTTAAGTGCCAGTGATTTGTGATCGGACTTTTTTATGTACAATTATTTATTATTAATGTAAACATTAGTAATCAATAAAACTGCAATAAAACTTAATTGGGCTATCCCTTATGAACCATGTTATCTCAAAATTATAAATCGAAACAATATATTGACGTTCGATAGTCCGGCATAATCGCCAATCTAGCATGGCCGTGTTCCCAAAAGTGCCGGAAGTACTGCTTTTTTCTTAGCCTGTACCTGACGCTGAAGCTCGTGTATTCTATGAAAGGTATCTTAAACGACCCTCAATTGATGATGCTATTATAGTTTTAAGCTTATTTAAGAGTGACAAAAGCGTTCGACACCTGGATGCGCTCGCCAGCCTGTCGTAACTGTCGAAACGAAGCCCTTATCTGAGGAAATGAATTCCCTCTTGCCGCGTTCTTACGCAGCAGTAGTGGAGAGACGTCACATATAACGTTTGAGCTGCTCCTTTATTGAACAGGTTGAAAGAGTTTTTATTTTTTATTTTTATTTTTTTTTAAGTTTTATGCTTGTCTTATTGTGTGTCTGTGAGATTTGTTAATGGCTTCATAGGGGCACGGGAAAATGTATGCGTCCGTCTAACACATAAATCGAGTACGTTAGCAATAAAATTCGTCCCCTGATGATTGCACATTCGCAAGCTATTAGAAACCTTTCCTTCTTGATTTTTTTTAATGAACGAAGCACTCTTAAAAACATTCGCGTATCTCAAGGTTTACGATATTGTAAAAAGGCCACAATGATAATATCTGCTTAATTATTGAAGTAAATAAGCCTAAACGAAACTATAATTAGGGATTTTAATTAGTGAGACGTTAATAAGTGAAAATTTAATTGACGAGCTATTATTGTATGGTAAATCAGACGTAGGAATGAGCTTAGTATCAAGGCTCAGTTCAGTTAATTTAACGATACATTAAAATAATTTTAACATTATTCACCCATTGGGATTTTAATACTATGGTAACTGAATATAGTTTAGAACACTTGCCTCTCACCAACGTGATTTGGGTTCGATTCCTTGTTCGATTCCTAATTACAATCATGCTCAAGGCAGAACACGAAGACAAGGTTAAAATTTTAGTCGTGTTCGAATTGCAAGATTTTGTAAATAAATAAGTCACGTAGCCCGATTTTGTAACTACAAAAAAAAAAATTAATTATTTTGTGGTATTTTTTCGTATTTGTAACTAATAAAACTAACCAAATTTGTCATTTTCATTTTACTTAATCATTAAAAGGTTTGTGTGTTTTATGAAATTTAATTTTAACTTTAAAGTTAGGCGTGGTGATCAAAATTAAAATTTTATGTAGCTCTTAGCTAAAGAATTTAATTCAAAAAATGTTTTAAGTTCTATTTCAATTAAAGGTTTTTACTAAAATTGTGCTTCTAGTAAAAACAAGTAAAAATATTTAAGAATTTTGATAAATTAACATCAAAATTTGAACCGTCAAACTTTTTTTATTAATGTTTAGTGTTAACGACATTGTATTATTGTTGTGAGTGCGAATCACCTGAATGATACATGGATCCGAATTGAAACAAATCAAATCACCTATTAATAAAAATTACGGATTCTCCAAGAGCGCGATGTCCGCCACAACACCCGGGTAGGAACGTCTATCTCTTTCTACTCCATGCAGCGTGTCAGGACGGGAGACGAGTACAGTTTGGACCCCTTATGTTTAACACTCCACTCTTCTTGTGGTGCTTCACGCGCACACGTCAGCACGGCAGGTCATATGTGAAACCAGATCAAGGTCTAAAATGTGGCAGCAGCTGACAATAATGACAACGGCTAACTTAGGTGGACTAGTTTGAAGGGTAGAGCCTGCTGTCAGAAAATATCACGAATTTAGCGGATCTCTATGCCAAGGAAGAAATGCTTTTTCGTTTTAAATCCAAGGTTAAACCATTATTATCATTTCAGCACTCTTGAAATGGGGTGGGATTCCCAGAATCGGTGACTGAAGTTTCGTTTGTAAGCTGTTAAAAGAATTCTTGTGAAATTCATTTTTTTCTACAATTCATACAAGATCTGTATCGTAGGTTTCTATAAAGAAATTTAGTTATTTTTTTATTACTTTTTCTTTCCTGTTTTTAGCTTTACATGGTAGGTTACTATTAACACACAAATTTTCTTGAGAATTATTTGTATTTGTTATCAAATATGCAACATGTATTTTCTTCACTGCGATTTCTATTTTATTCGTTATCTATACAATCGCAAGTAAGCAGAATCCAATTTCTCTAACCCCCATATTTTGTTTCTCATGTACTTTTTCAAAATAAGCTAATACCGTGCCCAACCGTTGCCGTCCAAAAGTTGTTTTATTAATTTGGATTAAATTTTTCCTTCTTTTTTTTTTTTGTTTGTTGTAGGAAATTTTGTGCAATAATACTTCTGATTTAGGTATTAGTCATCGACACTAAAAAATTAATTAAGGTTTAATCTTTGTTTCTATGCAATGGAATTTATTAAACGTATTACCTATGCAGTAAATGAAAAAAATACAATCAAATTAGGTGCATATCCTACTAATTTAGCGTTAACGTTTTAATATATGATTAAGCCCCTGCCGTTTGTGGTAATTTCCCGAGTAATTTCTTACAGTGTGATTATTTTTTGTTTTTGTTTGTCATATCTGTGTTGGTTGCTTCCTGTTATGCTCTCGGCGCGTGGTGTGGCCAGGCGACCCAGGGCGTCCTCCCAGGCGCCGGAAGCGGGGTCGGGTAACCCCGTGGTGGCGACCACCGGCCGTCCAGTCCTCCAAGAGCGCCCTCCGCCAGATAAACCTCGGGCGAGAGGTCTGACAAGATGACTGGCAGCTCGTCTGCGGCGGCGCGGCGGTACACGTACTTCCTGGACCGCGTCGCGTCGCGGTCCGTCCGCGCTCGCGCCTGTACCGCACGGCGTGGGCGGCTCGCTGCGACTGCCTTTCCGTCCCCTCCTCACCACTCCTCCGCACTCTCACGCTGGTTAGGTTTCACTGCTTGGATACACTCTCAGAAACTGTTCCTAAATTCAAATTGGCTTCAACAGAAATTTTACGAAGTAAATTAGCCATGTTTATAAAAATTGGAAATAATACAAAAAAAAAGATATTTGGTTAAATTACGATACACGTTTGTAGGTGAATAACTTTCATTTAATGTTTAGGAATTTTTTTTTTACAGCGCGCGAAAAATTGTTTTACTTTGTGTTCCTCACTAGGAGATTTTTGGCGACCGTCTAAGTTTTCGAATTGCCCTTTCGCACACTGGATATAAATTAGTTACTTCAATTAATAAAAACTTCATGAGTGGACCTCACTGAGTGTAAGTGAATGGGATGGTGAAATTCACTCCATATTCAGTGGAAAAAAACTGACAAATTTTGGGGGAAACAATTTTTGTAGTTAAATCTGGATATTTCAGTCACAGAAAAAATGTATAACGGTTTCACTGATGCAAATGAAAATGTTTCGACTGATTTTTCGTCAGATATATCTGCTTTTAAGCAGCATCACTAGTGTTCATTTAGAATACGGCATTGCTAATGTCGGGGTTCACTTCAATCACGGGAGTCAATTGAGTAAAAGTGTGACGTAAGCCTCTGTGTTTACATGCATTACTATTTAGAAGTAAATAATACCCCGATCCCAGGTTCAAAGGTAAATTCGAATGAATAATTTCGTTCATAGGTCTAGCACCTAATTCTGATTCACCGCCCGGAAACAACTTGTCAAATATCAGTGGTTAACAATCCACGGAACCGCCGACTATGTTCAGTCACTGCTTCATTCCCTCAAGACAGCGTGCGATTGAGAGAGCTTCAAACAGTGATAAATACTTATTTCAAATGCTTCAAGTTCTGGATGTATGGCCGACTGTTTAGTTGGATGGATTTCCTGTTCACGTTTTTACACAACCATTGTCATAACTCTTCCTAGTCTTGCTTTAGCGTAAAAGGATATATAAAGGAGCTGAAAGTAAACTCTATTAGCAGATCAAAACCCATGTATGTATCGAATGAAAAACAAAAGAATTGCCTACGACAAAATTATATTAAAACCATACGCGTAGCAATGAGGCTGTACGTATTCGGAAATAATTATATTTTCGAGTGCCTCCTTGCTCTAACATCTCGTACAAGCGCACAGCAGGTGTTGGTTCTTACAACAATTTGTTCTCATGGGTGTTGATTTGAGGTCACTTGCTATAACTGTTTTAAATTCTAAAGATTTACAAATATAAAAATAATAAATTACTGCTAATTATGTCTAGTTAACGAGATGTTAAAACGTATTTCTTAGGAATTATTATTCCCTTAAAATTTTTTTTAACATGATTCTTAGTATTGGGTTAAAGCAAAATATAGTTAAAATTTCAACTTAATCTCAGATTTACAAAATATTTTACTTACACTTATATGCTTAGCGCATACATAGTTACTTTATAGAACAAATTTTCAGAATATCATAACTTGGTGTTTTACACTGGATTTTATAAGCTTATTAAAAAAATAACCAGAGTATTCTCAACGTAAATATAATTAATTAAATTGATAGTTTTCTATTATTTTGTGTAGTTTTATAATCACCTTCACCTTTTGAACTTTGGAATCTGTTGCTATCTTCTTTTTTATATTTCAGTATTCTTTCCACATCCTCATTAAGGTTACACGGGCTGATTTGGAATCTACATAGCAGGGCTTCGTGGTCAGAGTACTTAAGTATTTCTTGGCTTCTGGGTTGAAAACACTTTTATGACAACGTTTAAGTGCCCTACGTTTCGGAACACAATGTTATAGACATATTCAAAGTCTGGTTAAACCAAGAAGGTCTGATGCTCTAGCACTATGTTGTAAAGGGGGTAAATCACAGTTAACTGCGAATGGTTCATATGAGTGACCGTGATTGGAGGAGGATTTGGCCAATCAGGTTGAGTTCGCTTGGTTGCTGAAAGCAGCATTGAACGTGCGACTGCTCTTAGTGGTGGCAGTACCAATAATTCCAGATATTATTTAAGACTTTTACCGTTTCAAATATTATGGGCTACATATAATTCTAAGTTCATAATCATTAACAGATACCTATTCAGATATATATACCTATTACATTCAGACATCATAGGTTCTTACGGCTGTACGCAGATTTTCTTTGATGTGATTTTATCCTTTAATAAGTTATTCTATTTTTCGATTGTAATTTTTCATTCTATCAAAAATTATACAATCATACATGACTAACGTATATGAAGTCCCTAAAAAGAAGCCGAATTTGGTTTGATCTTTACAAATTCACACTTGTTACATAATTAGTTTCGTAATAAAAGATTAAATAGGTGGGCAATAAAGCGACATACTCAATTTTTAATAATGAATAAATCTGGGTCACAATTTTTGTTTTCATCATATTTTCTTTTTCAACATATGAATTCGGGTGAGTCTGCAAACAATTATTTTAGTAAATAATTTTTATTTAATGTTATGTAGTCACGAATACTTTGTCACAATTGCAATTTGTAAAAGCCGCATTGACGTGTTGTAACGAGTTAAAAAAAAGTGACTATTTTATTTGATAAAATGTAAGCTAAATGAACAACATATTATATAATGATGAATTAAACACTTTAAACACGTCCTTATTTTTGGCACCTTTGTTTCACTTCCTGCCCCCAACGTGGCTTCCTTCAACACTTATTTGCGTAATATATGTATTTTAAATATATTTTTAAAAGCTGGCCAACTGCTTGGTGTACTGCACTGGTCTTCTTTGATGAGCAAGGTGTAGGGAAGGTACATAATACACACAGTAAGAGCACCAGGCTTTGCCTGGAGGGAGAATGGATATACACTTTGGTGAGAAACCACTTTCAGGGGAGATGGTTGGTATTGAACTAATGAGCTCTTAAATCTAAATTACTTTTCCCGTTCTACCATAAGATCTACGAAACCATGTATTATTTATTCTTGGTGTATCAAATGAAACAACGCTGTAAAATTATAAATGCTCTTTAAAAATGCTGCATTAGAAATTTCAATCAGTGAATTGTATCTCACTGTAAATTAAACTACAAAACACAATTTATATTACTTTTTTATCACTATATTTCCTGATAACCAGTACCATAAGTATTTACAACAATCAGTAAATTAATGCAATTTTAATTTTAAATTTATGATGTCTATTCACTGCAATTAGGCTACAAAATATCATAACTTTTCTGCAAAAAGTATCAACAAATTTAAAAACTGTACGTTCCTATTTATTATTTTACAGTGGCACAACCTAGACGAATTAAAATATAAGCACACCTACTTGATACAGCTGTAATAATTCAGAACAAAGTCGGAAATGTAACGCGTATTTTCCCGACTTGTGTCTTTGACAGTCAACACTTACCAGTATTTTGGCTTGATGAAATGGGGAGCTGTCACTGGATTTGGGTGTTTATAAAAAAATAAGGTCCGTTACGCTTTAGAGTTTCTTATCTTGACGTTTCCGTCCCAAGAGCACGAGGCAGCGTCTGTTTCCCAGGAAGCCAGCCAGTAAACAAGGTTGCCAGCGCCAGGTATCTGCCTCACCAGATAAACGTCACAGAAAAAGGAACGATGTGATAGGCGACAGGGGCCACAATGGCATAACCAAAAGTCGATCGTTTCAGATTCAAAGACAAATTTAGGTCACAAAGTGTGCAGATAATAGACTATCTCCCCTATTATATTTTACAACTTAATTTATTATTACTATTATATTTCTTGCAGTATCCATTCTGCAACCGTCAAGTTTAAATAAATGGATTTTTCACGCATGAAACTATAAACACTGTGATAATAATTTCACCAGTCCACAAATGTTGACAACAGAAACCACGCCTTATGCCATGTTGAAAGAAGAGACATGGAATACAGAAGTTGTACTGCAAGCTTTCACCCAATATTTGAAAACTACGAAATAATATAACGTCTACCCCACACCTTAAAATTGCAGTAGGTACATTAAGAGTAAATAATGACCACTGTCTCCAGATTGTAAGTACCCAACTTGTTAATATTAAAAACGTTTTTATACCATTTTTAATTATATTAAGTTTTAACATATTTTTAATTTTACGATTTATTTAAAGGATTAAATTAGACCATAAGTTAATGTCTATTGACGTTAATTTCATATTTGTAACCAATCTGACATAAAATAATATTTCAATTATATACACTAATTATTATTTCACTTGAGAAACAATTTGTAGTAGTCGGTCACTAAAAAATAATAAGTCATTCCAAAAAATTTGTATTAATTGTTCAGACGAGCAAAAAAAATTATTATTAAATGTTATAAAATTATAGTTTACATATAGGCCTATAATTGAAATCTAGCTAGTGTGAATCAATTATGACTCCTTAGAAACAAAAAAAAAGTCAGATAATGATATTGATTCAATACAACAGGAAAAAATATTTCAAAATATCTAATTCCCAATTTTACTTTACAAAATATGTTTCAGATACATTTTAATAAATTTTTATTACAATACAAAGTTGTATATAAAACATTTCTATTCACTGGTGTTTATCTGGCCGAAAGAAGGACAGTGCTAATAGCATAAATCCATGATTGGAAAGAGAAAGTAAATGCCTATTTAAGGATGAGACGCGCTATAGGGTGCAATACCCCTTAATACTAAATTCACTCGATTGTGCTGTATTCAGAGATCCAAGCCATGCAGTGAACAACACTTTGAACTCGCAGGAAGAAGCATAGTGGCACAACTGAATTCACGCTCATGTGAATCGTCAGCTACAGAAAGAATGGATAAGATTGCAATATAAAATCTGCAGAAATGTTTTGAAGCTTGAAGGAAATCTACTGTATTTAGATTTCAACAACTAGGCCTATATGAAAAATACTGAAAACAGTACAATTTTATTTTTTATTATAACATTTCAAAACGTGAAAGTTATTTCCATAATAGATAGCGAATTTTAAATCTCATTCGTACCGAGGTTTATTATCGAGGTATTAAGAAAAATACATGCATAATATCAGTTTACACCGGCACGAAATTTTAAAGTTAAAATAACCTGTTAGGCACACATCTGAACGCAGGGAGGATTAACGCAAATTTAGATACTGGAGAATTTCGTATTATTACTTTAAGAGAAAGTTTTGTAGTTAATCCTGGAAATTAATTTTATTTTTATTTGAAAACCAAACCTTATTTACAAATGTTAAAAGATAATTATACTACTCGAACTTAAAACAACAAATATCGTTTTATATACGTAAGTTTCCATTATTTAATACGGAAATTTTAACTTTTGGATACAATTGTCAACCTTAATAACCATAAACATAACGAATGACAGGACAATATAAAAGAATACGAAACCAAAAACCGACATTGTAAATAAAAAATGTATAATTTTACGCAAACTGTATGTGGCAGCAGAGTCTCCACCGATGTTTGTGTAATTTTATACCCATCCTTTTGGTGTGGGTGTAGTTTTACACAAGAGTAAAAATATACCAATACGTGTTGGTGTAAAATTGCACTAACATTGGTAGAGACTCTGCTGACCCTTAAATTCAGTGTAAAATGACAATTGCTATTGTTTGGTAAATATACCATAGCTGTTAGTGTATTTTTACTCCGTGTTGTAAAAATTTACAAACGCATCCATTTGTAAATTTACTACAACTGTCAGTTAATTTTACTACATCATTTACTAAATTTACATTAACACCGAACATGTTAATTTGCAATGCTTCCAAAAATATTTTATTTTTGTATTTTATAGACTTTAATAAACAATGTGTAATTAATATTTAATTTTTATTTTATCAACTTTTAACTATACAGTTTTTACACGCCAGCTGTTTCTTACCTGTATTTTGCGCTCGTCTACAACATAATCCATTGCCTTATTTGACCAGACCATTCAGGACTCGTTTACTTCCGCACTGAATTATTGTGATTGGACTGCTGCAAGTATACGTGCACCTAAAATAAACCCTACCTATCACGAAACACAGACGATTCTATAGTGTTTTAACTCCCAGCTAGTCTCAAAATCTTTTCGCGAAAAATACATTGCCCTAATTATTAGTCAAGTTTATTAACCATACAACCATCGCGTACAATACCAGTTATGAAGAAATGGGAATATGAATTTCGTAACCTAATGTAAATTAAATGAGTTTTCGTTTTTATATATAGTAAAATAAATTGTGCTTTTTTTTTTTTAGTTCTTTGGTCGTTGTAAATGTGTTGTGACAAATTTTACCCACTTTTACAATGATGTAAGTGTGTATATACAATAACAGAAAATACTGACATATACGACTTTTATTAATTTAACACTTGTATCTGTAATTTTACATATACATCCAAATGTTTTATTTAACACAGAAGTTATTATAATAAAATATTTACATTTGTGTATTTTAACCGAAGCCTAGGTATAGGACAATGTGGTTATCTAGAAACATCTGTGTAAAGTTACACAAACTGTAAATGTTTTTAAAAATTACACTACGTGAAATTAAAGTTGCTAAACGATTCTATATGTTATTTTTCGATTTTTTTTTAGTACAGGTGTAAAAATTAAAAAAAATTGTTAATTTACACTGCAAGTGTTTTTTTACACAAATAATATTTTTTATAACGTAATTTTGTGTGAAATTACACGATTTTGTGGTAGTATAAAAATGAGTAAAGATATAATTGCTAATAATGTTTTAAAATGCATACAGTTTTTGTAAATCTACACACTTCCCGTAGGTGTATATTATCACATCATATGGTGTTATTTTACTTCATTTCAATGAAATTTTACTAAAACATTGTTAGCGTTAAACTATCAGAGGTGTTGTTAATTTACACGGAAATTGTGTATTTTACACCAATTATAAAATTTTTATAATTTAGACCTTCATTTAGTGTAAAATTACCTGATTTCGTGTAATTTTGCACAAGAAATGTCTAAAAGTACACTGATAGATTGTTTCTTTCCCCTTCGAAAAAACATGTCAAAACCAAAAAAAAAAAAAAAATACACTATCGCTGAATGTGTAATTTTACCATATTTTTTTTACAGTGGACACAAACTGAAACATACCCAAGAATAAACTTTCAGTCATATCAACCCCACATACATCCGTAAAAAGCCAAATAAATATTTTTTTACATAAACAGAATTCATATAGATAGGATAAAAAATCCTTAGCCGACAACTATCAACAAATTAAAACTACTAATTTCAACTTAAATAGTTTACTACAAGGAAGTGTTTTAAGAAAATTCTAAAAATAACAAAGTATGTTTCCTTTGTAACTTTATTCATCTTTTATAATTAGATAAACGTCCCTTTGTTCTTCAGAAAAAAATTAATCGGAAATAAAATAAAATAAACAAGCGTATTACAAAAATATTTTTGTGATAAATTCTCAGAGGATGTTTTTGTTTACGTACAAACAAATTTTACCATTTATGGAAGACTATATAAATACACACACACATATACACTTTATATAGAACTGCTTATTAAGTTTTCCTTGAAGAGAAGTATGAAAATTGTATTCAAAAGTGAATACTTTTAAGTTAGTCTAATTTTCGTCTCTATTTGCCTAAAATTAGACTTAACGTTATTATTCATTTTGGTTTATTCGAGAAGGAGTAAAAGTCTTCACATTAGAGCAGAAGACTCTAAGAGGATGACTTTAAAACCAATTATCTGAGCTTAAAAACTCTCACGCCCGAATGGGGAGTCAAACCCACGACCCCACTGTTAGTATTCAGGTGGGTGTATTGAGTGACCACTAGATCAGCAAAATTATTACTATTTATTTGTATTCGTTAACCATCCTATAATGTATTATTGTGAATATTACTGTTTGAAATGTAGGTATTTGAATTCATTTCACTGGTTTGAATGTAGTTACTATGAAAACGGGCTCTAATTTTGCAGTCTTGAACACGAAATACGGTTAACTTCATGGAAAATATATACACGACAATTAAGGTGAATTTCCCAGTCAATGCAGAGGTTAATGACTTTCATTACATGTTCAGGAACTCTGTCGGATTTATTTCGCATTGTTTGATACAGTTTTACTGCGCCAAGCTGTTTGCGGTCGTAGGTACGTTGCTGCTCATAGGGCTGAACCACTTGCGGGTACCGACACATGAGCCCCCTGCCTCGTGAACGATCACGACCACAGAGTACCCTTACAGCCATGGGGGTGGATACCCCGGAGGGGGGGGGGGGGTTAAAAGGGTTAAGGGAGGGGGCCCGGACCTTCCCCTGGAATTAAGACCCCTCACTTCACAAGAAGCTGTCTGCAGTTGTAAAAGCGTGACTGTGAAACGGGTTTGATATCAATACTATGTCTCGTGGAGAACTTCGTGTATAGCCTTTTTTAAAGGTTTCTGCTTGTTGCATACGTGAGGGTTGAAACATGGGGAGTGTACAAACACGCAAGCACCGCATCCAGGGAAGACGTGTCGGTTAACCCCGGGTGCGAATGCGAGCAGCCACACGAGGCGAGCATGTGCGCGACGAGGCGCTGTAGGTCGTGGTTCGCTCGGGCTGTGGACTGTGTGAGATCAAGCCAGCCGCTTGCCTCAACTCCACAGTCGCTGCACTGTCTTCCCAGCAACCTGGCTTGACTCGCACGCGGCGCCTCCACGGGCTTGCAAGGAAGGACGCACAACAATCATCCGGGTTTGCATTGCATTTAACATAAATCTGAGGTAATAAATTAGTTGGGATGCCAAACGACAACTCAGACAGCATTTAAGTAGGTCTGTTTGCTCTCATTTCTTCTTACTTCGTTTGCCACATCACAGGAAGAGGTAGTCTATTATTGCAACCAATATTACCCTTTTAATATTATCTTCATTATTGAGTTATGTGATATTAATTCATTTAACATGGGTATAAAAATATTTTACAGGTGATAAGGGGTGTATAAAAGGCAAGGGGTATGGGGGATATATCACTCCCTCGCCCCTAATTAATCCTAAAATAATAATCATCATTTTATCAACAAAAGGGAAAAATTTGAAATCAAAGATTTCCCACCTTTCACCCCCCCCCCCCCTTTTTTTTAACAAAGTATTTAATTATGTAAGAGATTGCAGTAAGTTTCATATACAATTATTTTTTATTTTACTTTTGTCATTATTTTTTGCAGGCATTTTAACGCATATAATCACATCCCAGTCATTAGCATATAATTACATAAAATGTTTTATTTTCTCCAAGTTAATTGAAACTGAGAGGATTAATACCAAATTTTGAAAACAAAGATATTTAGATGTAGGTACCTGTTACTAGGATTTACAGAATAGAATGCTGATATTCCGTCGTTAACGTGTCACGTTATTAAGTCAGGCTTAGCCACGATAACAGTAATATTATACCAGAATTAAAATAAGTTTTACTATTTATTAGAAGTATTTTTTCCCGTAATTTATTATTGTGGTGTTAGGACCAGTTTTTAAAGAATACTGCTGCGATAAAAAAAAACTCTTTTGGCACAGTCTACAGGTGTACGTAGATTTCGAAGAACCTGAATATTCTAGAATTGTTCTGGAAACTTCTATAAACTTCTGGAACATTACAAAATTAATGTGCATTTTGACATATTCTATACAGAAAAATATTAAGAATGTTTTCAACTTAATGCATCCAGTATTGAATAGCTTTGAACGATTTTTCATATTAAGTCTACTTAAGGTAGTATTGAATTTTTTGATCATCTAATACTATTTTTTATCTCTTGCACTAATAATTGGGCGTATATAAAATTGCTTTGGACCAATACTTACGATCATATTTGCATGGTTTGAAATAAATTCGAATAATTTTTATAGTAATGTAGTTTAAAATTCTTAAGTTATATTACTCCTCCTTTTCAGTATAATAGTTCATCTCGTTAACAATTATTTCAGCCAACAGCTTAAGAAAATGTTTAGGATTTTTACAATAAATTATAACGGATTTGATAATACACCTAAAAAGAAATTTAAGATTATTCTTTTGTCTTTCAACCCTTGTAATCCTCCCCCCTCCTCTTGCAGTAATGGTTGGTTACATAAAAATTTACTTCATACAAACGTTTTAGTCCAAATTAAGGAAGTTAAAATAAATAAGAACGGATTTAAGTGTAAATGGTACGGAAACTATGAATTTTTTATTGTATCCCTGTTTTTTCATCCCCTTGCTGCAATGGTTCGTTTTATCAAACATTGTTTAAGATAAATGTTTTAGAAAACATTAGACGATTTAGGAATAATGTGAACGGAATCGATGGGTGCCTACTAAGAGAGTATTGAATTTTTGGTCCTGCATCCTTTGTTTTGTTTCCACCTCTTGCTATAACTGTTTGTCGTACCAAATTATTTCGAATGAAAGATTTAGATAATATTTTTAGGTGTTGCATTAAATAAGAACGTATTCGGCAGTGTACATGATACGGAAATTATGATTTTTTTTTATTTCACACCTTTTTTCACCCCATTGCTGTAATGGTTCGTTTTATCAAAAATTGTTTCAGTCAAAAGTTTTTAGATAACATTTATATTTTGTACAAGTAATTTGAACGTATTTGATAGTGTGCCTACTAAGGGAGATACGAAGTTTTTTGTCTCCCAACCCTTTTTTTCCACCCGCTGCAGTTATGGTTGATCATATCCAAAATGTATTCGGAAAAAAAAATTTGGTGTTACTCCTACCAGTCACAATACGTTCAAATGTATGTGATATTTGTATAACCATGTGAGTTATAGCGATTTAAAAAAAAACACCTTCCTCATACCTATCCTTTTGTTGGAATTTTGCTTATTAACGAACTCGACCAAGAAGAATTTCCATTACTATATTTTATGTAAATGTTCGGAAGTAATTAGTACAAAACTAGGCAGTTATCGTGTCCATTATATATATATATATATATATATATATATATATACCTTGGAGTTGACGATAGTTTTGGAATCTATGGACCATAAAAATAAATACTATATTACTTATTTATATAAATTTTCCGTAAGGCGCTCAATGGTAACGGCTACAATAGGTAGCCATTCTTCGAAATTATTTATTGTTTTTTAGGTTCATTTCAAAGAAATACTAACTATTGTTGCCTTTATGATGGTGTGACTTTAGGAAAAATTTTATATAGTTTTTTTTTTCATGGTTCATAGACCCCAAAACTATCGTCAACTCAATAGTTTATATATATATATAAATTACAATTTTGTGGACACGATAACTGTCGCGTTTTCCACAAAACACTTCCAAACTGATACATAACATCTAGTAGTGGAAAATCTCGGTCGAGTTCGTTAATGGCCAATATCCGACCAAAGGAGTAGAAATGGGGATGGTTTTTTGAAAAACCGAAAAATTGCTCTACTCCCATAATATGGAAAATATCACATCCGTTTAAACGTATTATAACTCGTAGGAACAATACCACAAATTTTTGTCTGTAAAAGGTTTTGATACGACCAACCATAGGTAACTGCAAGGGGTTGAAAAAACAAGTGTTAGAAGACAACAAATCGTAGCTCCCTTCATAGCGTCAACATCGAATTCGTATGAATTGTGTATTATTCTTATAATTTTTATCTAAAACTTTGGTCTAAAACAATTTTTGATTAGACGAACTATTGCTGATTTGGGGGGTTGAAACAATGAAGGGTACAATTAAAGAAAAAATAATAATTTTCGTACCATGTACATTGTTAAATCCGTTCTGTTTATTGTAAAACCTTAAAATTTTATCTACAACTTTTGTCTGAAATAGTTTTTCATACGACCAACCATTACTGCAAGGGGTGGAATAAACCGGGTTTGAATGACAAAAAAAATTCATAACTCCCTTTGTAGACGCACCATCAAATTAATTCACATTGTTTGTAACTATTATAATTTTTACCTATAACTTTTGTCTGAAAATATTTTTGATTAGACAAAAAATGAGAGATTAGAATTTAAAAAAAATCCATAACTCCCTTAGTAGGTACACTATAAAATGCGTTCAATTTGTTCGTAAATCTTATAAATTTTGTACAAAATATTTTGTCTGAAACCATTTTTAAAAATATAAACTGTTACTGCAAGGGGTGGAAAAACCTGGTGTTGAAATAAGAAAATAAATAAAACTTCCCTGCCATGAACTATTTACAGAATTAATGACTATTTTTGTTTATTTTTTTAATATTGTTGAAAACTTTTATTTAAAGTAAATTTTATGTAACAAATTATTACAAGGGGTGGAAATAACAAGGGTAGAAAGACAAAAAATTATTACTTTTTTAATTGATATTATTTCAAATCCATTATAATTTACTGTAAAACTCTTAAACTTTATCTGAAACTTTTGGCTCAATTATTTTTTTGATGAAACCAACCATTACCGTAAAAACAGGGGTTAAAATTTTAAAAAAATATATTACTTCCTTATTAAAAATTTGTCAGAAATTATTAATAATCATCTTAATATTACCTTAAACCTTTTATACGGCCATGTATTATTGCAAGAGATGAAAAGTAGTGATTGGATAACAAAAATAATTGCAGAACTACCTCATTAGGCATTAAATGAAATTCCTAAAGACATTCAATGCTGAATGCATTAAGTTCAAAACATTCAAAATATTTTCGCTGCATGAAATATGAGAAAATGTGAAATCGATCATTTTTGAATATTAGCGAACATAGAGATTGTTTTGAACATTATGTTCTTAAAATGTTCCAGGTGTTTATAGAAGTTTCCAAAACATTTCCAGATGAAAAATAAGTACTTCGAAATCTACCCAAGCCTGTAGTCTGTGCCAATAGGGATTTTTTTTAAATACAAATCAGTATACAAAAAGTATTTGGCAACGTTCCAGTAGAAACGTACTGACAACTATCGCTGCATCTTAAAAAATATAGCAGTCGTATTAATTTTCTCGACTGCCGTGGCATTCATGACTTACATCTTCTAATACGAGAATACATAAATTATTATTTTTTATTTTGCTAGTGGAAAAAAAAATTGTTGAGGCCATAAGCCACACTCAATAAAAATATATTCTTTTTGCAATAGTGGTAGCCAATGCACCGAATTTAAAAATTATTCCCGTCTTATTTACATACCTTCGTATACCGCTAACAAATTAGTTTGGTGCAAGATCCACAACAGAGTTAAATGAATGAACGAATAACTTACTCACTTGTCAACATAAAACACCGTATAGTGACTTTTTATGTGTTTCTGCCTTTTCTGTAGTAAATTATAGAAATTGAAAGTTTATAATAAAGTATCATGGTTAAAATAGCAGATAGGTAGCAGCAGATTAATTATATAAATAGCAGTTAAGGTAGAGTAATAGTATAAGTCGGTTATATGTTAAATATTTTTCCGAAAATAAAATATTTTAATATACTTGTTATATGTAACTTACGTTTATTTCACCAGCGCTAAAGCATAAAACTTTTACTACAAACAATCCTAAAAGAGGAAAACGTCTCTCAGATTCTAAAATCAAAAATAAAGAGAATAACCAAAAATAACACAGTAAAAGGCTCAATGTAAGTCAGAAACAACACCGAACAAAAAAAAAATGTTCTGTGTAAAAAAACTGTAAAAAAATTAAATACCCATATCAAGATCAAAAATTCCTTAAATATCGAAGCTCAATAGAATTTTTGTTATTTATTACATCTCTATTCCAAATATTCAGCAGATAAAACTAATATACAAAAGAAAAATGCAAGAGTAAGAAGAATATTTGGCAATGGAAGTATATTTAGAATTTATTTTTAATGCTAAGCAGTGAGCTATTAATAAACTGCGGGTATTTTAATTTTCTAAAATATTCAAAAAGTAGGTACTAGTCTACGCTAGAATAGTTATAGTAAAAATCCATTTTTACATGTTCTAGTATGTAATAGTTATTTGATAATACGCCATTGCCTATCAAATTTACTTTTATGATGCAAAAGTGCACATGATAATTAGTTTTATTCTGGAATAGTATTTATATTATTATTGATATTTTATCAAATTGATGTTTTTTCACTAAGTATTAATAATTATTTATTTATGACTCAATATTTTAATCACAATCGACCTGTAGTAGGTACATATAAATTTGTAAAACAGTAAAAAAAAGTATTTTAACGGCTGAAAACTTTCTACTACATTTAAGTAGCCCTACTTGTTTATATTATTAAATAATCATAACTTTAAAAACTATTATGATTTTAAACTGGCATATATTAGTACTTTAGTCCGTATCATATTATTAAGTCATGTCAAAAAAAAAGGTTTCCGTAATTTAAAGGCTTCTTCCCATTTTTCTGAAGCGCGTGATATTGCCCGAACGAATGCGTCAATATACACGAAGTTGCGGGTAAAATGACGCAATGTAGTAAGTATAGTTTTTGTACATCCACTGAAGAAAGTATTAATTGAAAAATGCGTACAAGTATTATATATATAATTGCAACTCAATATGTAGTTATTGAACCTAATTGTAAGCTTTCATTTTAAGGTGCGCCATATTACCCCACAAGTCCCTACTGCATCAAGATGATCTTCGTCCCAAATGTCTTGATGGCAGTGGACACCAACAATCGTGTAGCGAGCGTCTAGGTAGCAACACAGACGAATCACCCGTGAAACAATTCTACATAGTTACACATTTTAATAGATTCAAAATAATGCTAAATATAATAATTTATCGATATTATTGGTCGATACTACTAAAACAATTACAATTGCTGCCTGCGATTCATGCGAACTACAGGCAGGTGACATCATGGAACAGTGGTAGCTATAGTAGTAAAATGTCGAGCAGAGTTGCGGCTGGAGTCAAAGGTAGGCTCTACTTATTAAGAGGACTACCGTGGACGACAAGGCTCATAGGTTCTCACTCTAAGGCAAACCCCCTGCATTATGAAAAATAGTTTATTCCTTAACACAGACAAAGATAAGATAAAAATACAGATGCAAAATGTATTAAAAATTTTCTTTAACTCAAAGCCTTAAAAAAAAACCCTATCGTAAGTTAGCTTACCTCTTTTACCACATACATACAACATTTATTTATACCTTCCTTTATTCTGGGCGCAACACCCTGGAGATTTGTTTTCTCCTATTCTTCACAGCATCCGACGATCAATGGTATAATAATTAAGGTGTTTGTTCTTTGAATGATTCTTGCAACGGGGAAGCTTAATTCAAATAATTATTTTTTACATACGCCATTGCTAGTTTACGTTGCATGTCATAGAGGAAACCCTCCCCCCCCCCAACCCCACAAATAAAAAACGGACACAATGCTGTTTATACACATTTAACATTTGTCATCGGCTGATTTGGGCTTGTTTTCTGTGTGTCTGTGTGTATTTATCTTACTTTGTCACTGACAAAACGTTTTTTGCTGGCTTTCTGTGTATCTTTGTAGTTATTTTTTCTTTGTCCGTTCTAAAGATTTTCTCTGTGACATGAAGTGCAAACTATCAATGACGTATGTACAAACGCATGAAATAAATGAGTTAATATGTTTAAGTAAAAGAGAAAGCCTTCGTAACGTTAAATGTTTCGTAAGATTAATTTAATAAAATTTGCAGTAATTCCCAAATGTACATACAATCCAGCATGTGATTTAGGACTTGTGTTACGATACACAGGCAGCTTCTAGGAAGGTGTAGCGGGCCGCGCTGGTATTGCAGCGGTGCTGGTGTCGACTGGGTTTTCCCGCGGAATGTCAGCTAGCGGGGTGCAGGGCAGGACATTCTCTCGACCGGGCTGCAGATAAAACACTCGAGTGTTTGGCAATTAAAATCTCTAATAACGTCGTGAAAAAAATCACCCGTGGTTCCAAACGATCATTTTTAATCGCTGCTTAATATTTGCAGAGACCGCCACACGAAGATCGTAACACCAGTTGCTGTACATTTGTGCATCGAAAGCGAGATAAATAATTTTAGATTCAACGATATTGTCGGGTGAGATACGTCAAAGTATAACTCCGTTTGAGTAACTGCAAACAAACATTTTATTTTATTTTCAATAAGCTATGATAAGATTGTTTTATAATAACATAAACTTACATGGCTGACATCCCCGCACAGGATCAGATGTAATAAGAGGGTCGTTACATGTTCTGTAGCTATATTACGGTAGTAGGCCTAAGTATAATAAATGCATATTAAATTTTATAATTACTTTCGATTTCACTGTACACACTTTTTTTTAGTATGTGCAACATTAATATTCATGTAAAATTACAGGTAAGTATTTGTAAATTTTTACGTTTACATGGAAACAACTTGTATTGTCCCAGTACCGCCAATAGTAAAAGTTATTTGGAAAAAAAAAAGTTCCCTGAATAGGTTTACGGTATTAATTGTGCACATCAATAAACATAATAAAACAAAATAAAATCCTAATATTGAGTATTCGATTATCATACCATTGGTTTAAAAATTTACTTGAATGTAGCATCAATTAAAATATAATATTATGTGCCAATTTTCTTAAGAAATAATCAGTATTAACTCAAAAAACGTATTTCATATATTCACAAATAACCAACAATAGCCCTGTGTTGTACAAAGTTACAATTTCTTTCTTGTAGTATTACAAACTTGGCAAATGCTTTACAAAGTTATTTTTTGTAAAAGTACAGAAAATAATTTTCCATGCATTTATGAAATTTTATTAATCAATGATATACCTAACTGTTAGAATTATTATTGCTCTAGTTAAGAGAATATCAAAAAAGTCGTGAACG
Source organism: Bacillus rossius redtenbacheri (assembly GCF_032445375.1). Taxonomy (NCBI): domain Eukaryota; kingdom Metazoa; phylum Arthropoda; class Insecta; order Phasmatodea; family Bacillidae; genus Bacillus; species Bacillus rossius. The sequence goes on along the minus strand of NC_086332.1, from coordinate 53,002,255 downwards.
AAGCTGTGACATGGAAATCAATCACGCTCAAAATCGGCGAGTAAGTTACCTGCAGAATGTATGTACCTACTGTTTGGCTAGATATCAGTAAATGGCTATGATGTTTATCGACCAGTTATTTAGTTGTTTACACGCAGTTACCTTTTTATGTACATCAGCCATTTAATGATGCTTTTTTTAAAACCTTGAGCTTAGTTTGTCTATATTAAGTTTGATTAGTAACTGTCATTAGCGCGATACTGAACCAAATGTACATTACAAGAGGCCTATACATTATAGATACGTGGGCAAAATTAATTGTTGAGATTCGTAACCATTAATATTAAAAAAAAAAAAACATCACTGAATTATTAAATAACGTCATGTTTGTAGTGACGTCACGTTACAGTCTGATGCAAGATTTCTTAAGCATAATGTAGGTTCATATGTAATTTGAAAAATGTGATAAGTCGGTACCAAAAAAATCTTTCAGAACATAACCATTTAATCCAATTATTCTTTATTTCGAAAAGTAACATTGAATGAATTTTTACCCACAGTTCTTATTTTTTTTAAAAATATTTTTTTTTTTTGGAGAGTGGGTCTGAGCTTTAAGATGGATATTCCAACAGTTGTGTTCAACAATAAAAGTCTTAAGAGTGTAAGCCAGGTTTGGTCACTGCACTCATCACGTTACTCATTGGCGAATATTTTTCATTATGTCACATGCAGATGGTGCAATCTAACCTATCTGACCTCCAAAGTGTCGAGTTTACCAGCTGTGATCAGACACAACCTGACGTCGCAGTGCGTGACACGTCCGCGTGTGCACTCCAGCTGCGACAGGTCAGACAGGCGTGATTGCGGGATTGCGGCAGGCTCTCTACAGTACAGTAGACTAGACCACGGTCAGGCCACTTCCTGTCCTTTGCCTTGGCGTGTCTCGTCCGCTTAGTGGAGCTCGCGGCCACCAGCGAACTGACGGCGCTAGTAGCAGTTCAGTCTGTTATTAACATTGTGTTCAATGGGTATATCGTATATTATATACAGGCCACTATCTCAATTTTCGAGATTTTTTTTCATTCGTTTGGTGCCTGGTAAGTGCCTTATCCGTGCCAAGGCCTTAAATTTACTCAGCATTTGTCAGTTAAGCTGAAGTTGTAAGAGACAATGCCTCGCTCTTGTATTGCGTCTGGTTGTAATGAAGGTTACGGCCTAAACCGTCATGTTTCTGCTAAATAATAAATTTTAACTCTCACACATATTAATAAATGGTAATATTTTCCATCTGCAAAGTAATCCTCCCTATGTGTTAGCTTTCTTTACAAGCATTACATGGGTGAAAATTTTGCATCAAGCATACGTGAAAGTGAAAAGTATTCTTAAAAAAGTATTTAAATATAAACCTAATAGGTAATGTTTTAAAATTAATTTCCTTTCAAAAATTATTTTATAAGCACAAAGTGCAACTTGAAAATAATACCTATAGGGCTACTTAATATAAAAAACTGCATTCATTCAAAGAAGGAAAATAATACAATCAATAGAATACCTAAAAATGTTATCACATGTAAACAACGATCTTGAATTTAAAAGCCAAAATTAATAGGATTATCCGTTCGCCTGTAGGTTATGACTAAACAAAACGAACTTCTGCTTACTTACATTAAAAATAATTACTGGATCACAAAAATCACATTTGAAAGATTCAATTGATTGAAGATTAAAATGTATCTATAGCAAACGAATATTCTTGATTTAAATACGCATTTAACATTTAAAACTGGCTTTCTTGTAGGAGATAAGTACCAGTTTTTTTGGAATTCGCATTCTCAAAAATCCAACTTTTAACGGACAATTGCGGCAAAGTTAAAAGTTACAGACATGCATTGAACCCCTTACAAGCTCCAAACTAAATTAAAAATCCTGAACTGTAACCGACGTTTAAAACGAAACCGATTTTTCAAAAATATACCCATTTTTGTACTAAACTCATATTAAACATGATATTAAGACCGGGTTGAACTACTACCAGCGCCGAAGGTTCGCAGGCGGCCGCGAGCTTCACTAAGCAGAAGGGGAATGAAGGTAAGTTTTAGCCAGACCTATCTATATGATCACGGCTTAGACTAAACTGCTTGCTCAATCAACACCGCAGAAAGCGTGCCACGAACTAGGTACAGGTATTCTCATCTCAGCGACGACGAATCTCGTGGTCCCTGCTTTGCCCGCATCGAAACATGGGCCCGTGAACATTCCTAGGCAACGAAATGCCACCTTTCCCCCCCCCCCCCCCCTATATTAATGATGTATACTTAGAATTTGGGTGAGCCTACTTCCACCTGAGTGTGGTAGAAAAAAAAGGCGTTTATGAGATGTTATTGAAATTAAGCATCTTTACAGCCGAAATGATAACTTAAGACAAATGACTCATTAGAGTGTAACGAAAAATGCAACATTCAGGAGGAGTGTTGAGCACTTTACTCCTTACTTTTGGGCACGCTTGTTAGTGCAGCGACGCTAAAGTGCTGCATTTTTCGTTACGTCGCTGGCACTGCGACACACTCGTCCTTCTGCCCGCCGCTCCTCGCTAGAAACACGGCGACAAACACACTCACGCCGGCTCCCAGGCAGTACAGTCCGTAGGCACGATGGCGTTTAGTGTATTATTAATTAATTTTATGGTAAAACAAATTTTCAACTATATATATAATTTTTTATCGTTGCAGTGGATTATTGAGGTGTGAAGTTGCACTCGCAAGGCGCGCGGCGTGGCGACCAGTTTAATTTAGCGGGGTTTTGGCGCTGCTGGGGTGCACGGGCGAAGAAGTGACCGGCCGCCGCGGGCTGATCGATCGATTGATCGACCGCACTTGGCACGTCGACCGCCGTGATCGATCCTGATCGGAGCCGCGCGGGCCGTTCCCGGGGCGACACGCGTGGCTGCCGCCGGAGTGCGCCCAAGAGGCTGGACGCGCGCCAGGCCGGCCGAGTGACCCACTGTCCGCGCGCCTTTTCCCGCCGAGCGGCCGTCCGTCTCCCGCGGGGGAAACAAGCATGCGCGTTATTTCGATCACTCCTGCAGTTGGGAAGTTCCATTTAACTGCAAGGGCTTGGACTTTTGACGTGACAACGTCTAATAAATCGATGAACGCCGGCTGCACGCCCGAAAAAGTGTCCCGTCACGCACATTGTCCCGTTACGCAAATTGTCCCGTTACTTTGTGTCCCGTTACGCCCATTGTACGCTTGCGCCGCATCTATCTCTCTTCCACTCGATTGGAACAACCATCGATTTGACTTTTTCGAGGCACATTAAACTTGAAACACTCCCATTCGTTTCCAACTTTTCTTATCATCGACCTATCCTTAACAGAATAACACAGATTGGAAGAAGTTAAATAGCAAACATGTATAAAAGTTATAGTTAAAATAATCTCTTCGTTAAAGTAATAAACATATTTGAATTAGTGAGTGCAAATAAAAGTAAATTTATCTATTAAATTGTAGTTTTCTATTCACTACTTCTTTGTATCCATACAAAATAGTGATAATTCAATTAAAAATGATTCAATATTATTCATAAAAGTATGCAATCATTTCATCAATGTTTTGTTATGACGTTGTCACGTTAAACTATCGTCCGTAAACAGAATTTACAAACAACCAATTTTAATTAATTAATTACATGTTTACTCTTGCCAGTAATCAAAATGAGGAATGAAATGGATTAAGTAATTAAACAATTTAAGCAAACAATTTTTTTTTTTCGCTAAAAAATCTGATCGCCATTAGACTGCAATATGGTTTGCCTGCGCTAGAGATGGTTTTCTCGTAATTGGCGGCCGTCTGTAAGAGAAGCCCTTGCCCTATTTGGCTGGGCCACTCAGAACGCATTTGCTTCCGCACTGAACGACAGTAGACATGTGCCTGAAATAAACCCAGCCACCCACGAAACCCAGACAATGATACAAAGTTTTAATGCACAGCTGGTCAAGAAAAATTAAAATAAAATAACATCTTGGACATACGCCATTGCCGCATCGTGTGAACCAGCATAAACCAGGGGTGGCGTAGGTCCAAAAAGTTTGCTGTGTTCGTCCGTGCAGTCTTCGTTGTGTCGTCCTGATTATCCGTTTAATTTCATCAGTGGGTTCGTCTGCATCCTTGTTGTTTGGAGTTGTTTTTCTGTATCCACTGGTTTGGTTGCAAGGTCTCGTCGTTGCCAGCCTACCGTGTTCCTCGTGCCGTCATTTTTTATGAATAAATTCCTGGCTTGTTTATCCATATGTTTTGTATTCATACTTATTTGTTGTCATTTAACGAGTTTTTTTTTTAAATTATAACGAGCATAAAACAGAGATGGCATGGGTATGTCCATAATATAATGTTAAAATAAGTATATTTTCAAAATATCACGGTCACGCAATAAAACACTTTTGACGGCTTTTAAAACAATTTTTTAAACATGTTTATTTTTTAATTAAATGTTATAGGCAACTACAGATTTTGTGGTCTGTCTAGGTATATATCTACATACAAAGCGCATCAATGACTTTCTTTTCAATAGGATTATATATTTTGTTAGCCATAATTATTAATTGTGGTTATTAAATAATTGGAACATGCTAAAAGGGCCTCAGTTGCAAAAAAAATGGCAAAGTGAGTTAAGCATGAAAATCGCATGTTATAGGATAGCTTCAACTATCTTTGCTAAAAAGGATTGAGTTACACGTACGGGTAAGCTAATAATAGCTACGGAAAGGCCTAACGTTGGCTACTCTAAAGGGGTTGCTTGAACTGAGTCCCTTTTAGCATGTACCGTTTCATTTATCCTAAGCTGTGGAGGTTTGAAGAGTTTTGATATTAATTATAGTTACCTAATACTATTTAATCTCTGGGAACTTTCGAGCATATCGACTGAGACTGTAGGCTTTTATTTTAGTGGAACACTATATATTAGTTTTTTAGCCTCGGGAGAAACAATTTTAGCAATAAAATTCCTAGCATAATTTTACGTACCTGAAAAGTTCACATTTTAATAATGGTTTCCACAAACCAGAAACTAACTATAAAAAACAGTCCTTCTGAATGAAATATTGATAGCTTAAAATTAATAAAACGCACTGGAAAAATTGGGTTTGTTAAAGCCTTGTAGGTATTCCTTGTAAGCTATACCTATGTGACCTCGTTCTTATTTTAGAATGCGAGTGAATCGTAAGGTGAACATATAAAAAAATCATTTAGGCTAATGCTGAAAATAAATTTAGTGAGACTAAAATTTTTTTTAAATGATTACACCGTAAATGTTTGTATTGGCCTACCTACTTATGAATGAAAGGAAATAAAGGCTAGTAGTACTAAATTATTTATTGTCATAAAAATGGTAATTGGCACCCTGACAGCAATGTGCAGCGAAACGTCGGATAATTCGAACAACTGAACGCAGCAAAATCATGACAATTTTAGTACCTACCTCAATTTTATTACTTTTATTAATTTTTAATTAGGCCTATTATTTGATGGAAAACCAACGTTTTTAAAAAGTGTTTTTGAAAACCCTAGTAAATATAAGGTCATATCCTTACATAATAACCACTTCCATATATATTTATAGCCTAAATTATTTCTAAGTTTCACACTGCGAAATTTTTGTTATAAAAAGTATTTAATTTGTTTTATTTGAGGTGATTTGACCATATTTTTACTACGATAATGACAAAAGAATACCTATGATTAAAATCGAAATGTGGTCTTTGATTTTTGAAGAATTATTTATAAGAATGAGATGAAAATGTAGGAAAACTCGTGTGGCAAGATTTTTTTTTTTTTTTTTTTAATTATTGGGATTCTGAGTTTTGTTATGTGTCTTTAAGGCGAGCTCCTCTTGAAGCGGGGAAGATGACGAACGGCAGTTGCACTTGTCTGGAGGACTGCGGCGCATCGCGACGTGCGGCGCCGGGCGCAGCGCTCGGGCGGGGAAAATGGCTTGCTGGTGTTGGTTCGTGCGATCCGTCACAGCGCGGCGCTCGCGTCAACTCCCCCGAAGTTGGCGGCGGCGGCGAAAGAAAGACGGAAGACCCCTTTTTTCGAGGAGAGGGGAGGAGAGACAGCGACCCGCCCTCCCGACGCCGGCCGGGGCCACACGAAAGGCATCCCGCCAGTGACGTCGCTCCGTCTCCCGACTGTTTACATCGCGAGGGGCGGGGCCCGAGCTGCGCACTATCCTGTCTTCCACGGCGGGAGGGCGACGCGGGCCCCTCCTCCGCGTGTCGGCCCCTCCCCCCGCGCGGCGGGGTAGGAGTGGTGGGGGTAAAAGGGGGCAGGCGCTCCGCGCGGTCTGACACATGACGGCCCTCTCTCCCCTCTCCGAGCAGTCTGGGCACCTCCCCTACTCCGCCTTCCCTCTCCCTCGCGCGACGTCCATCTCCGCGCCGTCCCTTCCCCCCGCCAGAGCGCAGTGATTGACAGTTCACAGACGACTGCGGAGCGCGTAGGTTCTCTCGGGGTCCCCGTCGCTCTGCTCCTCGCGCGAGACTGGTCGGGGAGGCCCTTCGCCTTCTCTTTCCCTTCCCCGGCGGGGGAAAAAAAACACACCCCCGCAGTTGGAGCTCCCATTTTTTTTCCCATCGCGGGGTTGAGCCTCGGCTATATGTGTGTGTACGCCAGGCGGCCCGGAAGCCCGCGCACCAGAATCGCCGCAAGAGCACAACAACCCGAAGAACAACAGTCGCCAGAGTTTCGGACCCGCCGCGTGTACTTGTGCGTGTGAATTTTTTAAAACATAAAAGCTCGCCCCACCCCTCCGTGCTCGGATATATTTTTTTTTTGTTAGTTCGTGGTCGGTAGTTCCCCGCGACTGTGCTGCGCGCGTGTGAGTGTCGGAGCTGCAGCAGCGAGGGCTCGCCATGAGGCCGGGCCGCGCGCCGCCGCTCGCCACGTGATTCGCCGATGGACCAGGCCGCGAGCCCCGGGCAACGGGTCGACGGCAGCCGCCAGCCCCGGTGAAGCGCGCCGCCCCCCCTGGCGCGGCCAAGTGTGTGCTCGACGGGACTGCGTACTGGTTGTTGTTGTTGCTGTTCGGCGGGGGTGGGCGGTGTGTGTGTGGGGTGTTGTTGACACCCGGCCGGAGGGTGCTCGCAGTGTGTCAGTGCAGCAAGAACGGCGACCCAGCAGCTCGTCCACCTCGGCAGGGCATTCATGGCTCAGCCAAGGGTAAGTCGTCCTCCTCTCCCGTGCGCGCGCAGGGACCACAGAGGGGTTGGCGCGGGGGAGGGTGGGTGGGGGCGTACCCCTGCGTCTCAGCCGGGCGGGTGCTGTGTGTGTGTGTTTCTCCCGGGCCGTCACCATCAATCAGGCCCGCCGTAATGAATGTTGCGAGCAGCGGCCATGTTGGAAAAGTTGGGGGCCCCGACCGGCTGCTGGCGCCTCTGCCGGCCGAGCCTCAGTCTCCCGCCGGCGCCGCCCTCGCCCGCCGTGCATGGTAGCCTGGCTTCCGAGTGAGTTAGTCGCCTGTCCCCCTCGATAATTAGACACAAATAAAACTGAACGTGCCCGCGCAACGCGGTGGTGAAGAGCCGAGCCTACATCCGATGTTGTTGCTATTGGTCAATCCTCGGGGCGCATGTAGGACTGACGACGTGGCGTGCTAGTGCGTCTGCAACTTCGATGTGAGGCAGCTGCGAGTTAGGAAACTGCCCAGAAGTAGCTCCGGTTAATGTGTAGAGTAGCGACCGAGCGACGCGCAAACACGGATACAAAAATGTCCAGTGATCACATTAAGGTCTCAGAAACACGATGTTATGTTTAGTAATAACGTGTGAAATGAGGTACAAAAATAATGAAATATCAGGCATTTTAATTTTTACTCAGAAATATCCATTTTTCGTTTCATAGCTCCTACGTGGTGCTGACCTAAAAATTAGGCCTAAATATTAATATCTTCCGAAAGTAAATTACAAGGTGGTTTTTTGACTAGTTAGATATTTCCCTTGAATTTGAGATAGTTTTCAGACTGTATTTTTTCACAGATCTGAACTCTGAAGTAAAAAAAACACGGATATTTGGTCTTTCCATGACTCGTGATTGTAAATTTTTTACTGTCAGGTTAGTTTGTGATTTCTATACAACGAAATTTCCGTACAGTAGGAAATGTTAGCCTATTTAGTTTTAAAAAATCCTGTTATAATTTTATTATGGCGTATCAATTATATGTTCGAACAACATTTTAGAAACTTAATTTTTATCGGTAGCGTCATGTAAATTTCACGTATAGGCCTGCGTTGTTTACTACGAACTATTAAGTGATCTCAAGAAATATCTTAGCAAAAAAAATAGCCTACACATAACTTGATCCTATAAGTATAAACTGTGACCTATTTTAGTTCCTTAGGAAAGTAGGACCACTCAGTATACCATAGTGAAATTCCTTGTTTCATTTTCGTGCGTCTAATATTAACTTTGGTAAAAAAAATACAATTTTCTTGGCATAGTATATAACTGTTATAGACATCGCTTACGCCTAAGTTTTTTATTTTACACTTAATCGGAGCAGGTATAAATAATTAAGTCAACTAGACTAATAATAATGTATAAATCATTAAGGGAAGTTTGATTTCCTTTTATAGTATTACAAATATAAAAACCATTGCACTTTGCAAGAACATTGTTAAATCACTTTCCAACTAAATGATAGGTATTAAAAAATGCGAACGAGTTTTAATTTACATAATTACGATCTAATAAACTGGGTAAACTTTGTGCAACATTTTGCGTCAAACATTGCTTAAATAAATATTATTTGTAGAACCAAATAAATGTGCGTTCTTTAATGTACTAATTATTATAAATAAATAAAATTTTAATTAATATGAAGATAAACATTTCTTCATAGTAATTTCTATTAGGATATGTTTTATTATCACGTTATTTCCTAGTAGGCCCTATGTGTTTGACACCACCTGTTAACTGTAATTTAAAACGGAAATATTCTAATCTCTCTGAAAAATTAGCATAGTGAATGCATTTCATAATCTACCTAGGCTTAATGTAAGCTCACAACAGCTTTAACTAGAACTTGTAAAACATTTTTCAGAAATATTTTGGGACAATTATATTATAACCTGAATTCAATTTAGGAGAAGGAAGTTTTAGGCGAAATGCAGGTATCACCACATTATTCGTGCTTTCATTTAGGACATCGTATACCTAGGATATACATGGATAATCAGAAGTAGAAGGATGCTGCATAACTTTTAAAAAATTAAATAGCCTACGGCTAATTGCGTGCGTGTAATTTTAGTGCGGCTATAATTTTATCGGTATACCGCTAGGATACAAAAATGTAAACACTGCTAGTGTCTGTATATATCATAACGTATTCTATATCTATGCGTATTAGGTGACGTGTTTAAAGAACTACGGTATTTGTGTAATAATATTTTTCTGTTACAAATTATTCCCCTAGTCCGTGTAATCAACTTAAATTTTGTCAGTTGTGCGAACTCTGTTGCACGTCATAAAAAATTATACAATTTTTTTTCACTACCTGCAATCCTCCCACGGTCCAAGTTAAAGCTAAATTTACGACTAAGCGCGTTTATAACCACGCACTTTGACTTAATCGGTTCGGCGTTTATAATAAGTTTATCAGATGGTCAGTCATAAATAAGCATTCATATTAGAAAAGCTCGAAAAGAAAAGAAAACAAACTTTAACTTAAACCGATAATATTTACTGATTTGTTACAATAACTTTCAAGTATATAATTACAGTTATTTTCTTTCATAAAAATGTATCCACGCTATTTTAGAAGTATGGTATTTTTTCTAACTTGGGAGTGCAGGGAGTACGCAATAACTAGGTAATTAATTTATTATAGCATTACTAAACCTTTATAACTTTCACTATTGGTTAGGTTTTTCGATGTCATGTTTACGAATCCTCACAACAGTTATTGGGGTGAAGAAAACAATTATGATATTCAATAGAAATTATTATGATCCAGAGAATTGAGCATAATATTTTTCACGTTAATGTCGGGTAATATTAGCCTATCCGTAATAATATTGATAAAGAAAAATAATAAAATCGGCAAACATAATGAAGTATATATGACAAAAGAATTATATAACCTTTCGGATGATTAAGTGTTTATTTTTATTTAAATTCCAGTTGCTTTTAACCCATAGGTACATCTTAATATAAGTTTCAGACAGAACTAGATGATTTGAACTTAAATATTACGGTGTAATTTGACACAATTGTTATTCACAACAAAAAAGTTTTCTTCGGAAGTTTATTCATAAATTAAAACATTTGTAATTTATTGCGAGTTCTGTACAAATAGGTGTCATATTTATACCAAGTGCCGTTACAGATAATGCAATAAATATTTAGAAGTTAATAAGTATGTAGTATTAAACCAAAAGTTTAACGCTTATTTACCTAACGATATAAGCGACAGGTTGTTTTTGAAGCTAGTAATGTTTTGATTTGCAAAATAAACTTGAAAGTCAGTCATAAGCTGTATTTACGTAAACAAAGTAATTCGAGGATTACATCACCTGAATAATGAAGATGGGTGCAAGAGTTTCGATACCACTTAGGCTTATTCGTTTGTTAAAGTATTTCGTGAAATTAATTTTTTTAAATTAAGTGACCCGATATTTTGTTTGGAATTAAAAATTAAATACATCAGTGTATTGTACTTTAAAGACTTTTAAGCAAAAGTAATTTGTTAGCCGACAAGCGTTGGTCAAACACTTCTGAAGACTGTTTAAAATCGCGTCCCGGCATAAAAATAATAATTTTATCGAAATACTACGTTCTTCTCCGAATTTGAATGTTTTAAACGTGTTGATGTAGACAGGCTGGCTAACCGTGGTCTTTATTTCCATCGCGTGGGTTGTAACTGAATCGTTAATTATTTGGTGGTTAACTATTAAGTGTGTAGTTAAACTCGCTCTTACTGAGAGAAAACATTGTCTCTGAACAGGTAGTCTGTTCGCTAAAGACGCTTGTCGAGTGTTGATTGGACGAGACAAGGCCAGGTCTGTGCTGTACGCAGTTAGTGTACTGGCTTTCGAAATTTAGTGAACAACGCGTGGAACTCTCAGCTACGTGTGCGTGGTGTCGTCTCTGCGCATTAATTTCCAACAACTCCACGGCGACCGGAAAACATTGTGTTGTTATTGCATTTGTAGTCGTTGCTCGAAGCACTCTTTTTTTTGGTGTTCTTTGTGTTAGGTGCATGCGAACATGGGTTTATGAAGTGCTAACGTAAACATCGACGCCTGTTCGACCCTAGAAGATTATTTTTACGACGCACAGCTAGGGATTTTAAAGTGATGGCAGTTAGCAAAGTAGCCTTTAATCGTTTCGTTTAACTCGTTCTAAGGCTTTTAGACGAAGATTTAATTTTACTACAATGTTTTGAATTTGTTCACATCTTTTTTTATCTTTGAAGAGTTATGAATTTAAATAAATGTTTCTGTTTTTTTTTGTCATTGGCTACACTACAGCACTTCTTAGATAAGTTGAAACTAACGTTTAAAGATAATGCGTTCCTAGAATGGTTAAAAAAATTTAAGATTACATTATTACTTATAGCGTTCATTAGGCTGCCTCCAATAAGAAAAGCATATTATATTTCTTCACGTGTTTATTAATTTCAGATGATACTAGTTTATTTGATAAAGCTGTACTTTAATAAACTGTAATATTACAGTAATTTTTTAGATTGTAAACAAACCCCTAATTTTACATTTCGTAACTAGAATCAATCATTTAGGTACAACAATTTATAACGAAATTAAAGAAAATATATTGCAATCTGGAAATTGAATAGTAGGTAACAAAAGCATAATTCAATCGTTCACAATCGACAAAATCTAAAAAAAAAAAAAAAACAATAATGTAAATTCAAACAAACAGTAGAATAGTGTGTTTTAGTTTACTGTATAAATATTTCGTGGCAATTTATGTAAAGTGATTAAAAATATATGTTTAGGTTTTTTTTTTTTTTTAATTATTTTGACTACCATTGACTAGCACTGCAGATTTTGGCGAAGAAACATAAGATTTGCATGTATAAAAAACCATTCGAAGTTACAATAGTTAAAAAAAATTATGAAATATTTTTGAAAAACTAATCATGTTGTACAAAATGGTCTTTCAACTAAAATTTTTGTTTTGTCATTAACACATGAATTTTTGAGTTTTTTTACTAGCTTTAAAGCGTCCAAAACAAGCATAATCATTGTTTTCGATATTAGCTTAACTTGATGAATATTTAAATAAAGTAGGTAACTTAGTTGACGAACCAATATTATATTCAATAGCATAGTAGGTATGTATACGTAAAATATCCCATCCAAACAAACGAACTCATTAACACGGTCGCCGTCTGCTTAGGTATATTATAAGAAAGTAAATTGTAATAATTCTGGCTTTAATAATCGTGAACACGATTTGCAATTAAAAACTTAAAATTAAAGCTTTTCGGCGGACATGTAGTTGGGGTTTTCGTACAGAGGGCCATGAGAACGATTTTTGGCGACTAAAACCGCTGATTCGTAATTTTATTTTTTTTTTGCGGTTTTTTTGTGTTATTTCGTAATTACATGTAATTTTAATGTTACAAATTAATGTTTATCATTTGGAAACCCCTTTTTACAATTTCTTTCATATTTAGAATGTTAGCGGGATTGCCACAATTTCTCGTAAGATCAACTAAATTTTTTTAGTAAAAATCACAAATGTACAAGTAAAGGTAAATAAAATCTGTGTAAGCCGGCTAAAATAGTGAAAGAAGATTTTACCGGATGTTTGATATCATTTAAGTTTTTTTTTAAGTATAAATTCAGTTGTTATAAATACATAGGTAGGTATATACTACAGTGTCAGGACAATAAGTTTGTCTTCGGCTGAAAGGCTTTGCGCGGAGGGGACGGTTCGCGCGCCCCGACATGCCTCATGTTTAATGTACGAGCGCGTCGAGTCGGCACGTAAAGCACATGTAGTTCTTTCGGAGCGCACTGTGACCTTGTAACATCCTCTCCGTGGGAAGCCCTGCTGAGTGAGACATCCCAGCATCGGCGTGGGTTGTTCCGCGATCGACGCACTGTTCGATGATTTCTTACAATAGCGTACCTCTTGTATTATCGTGCCGTCTGCTAGAAAGGCATCATTGCGGGACATAGGTATTTAAGCTGAATAAGTTTCTACTTCAAGTGGTCTGGTATAGCTTGATCTGACTGTGTGGAAAGATCGCTATTTAAGGCTGCGGTACTTTTTTTTTAAACTAAGAATTTAGAGCTTTACGTCTGAGTTTCAAATGAAGTACTAGCAAGGTAAACGTCCGTATTGTCATTTTCACGGCGGTTTGCTTTAAATTAACGTAACAAGCACAGGCTATAGCGAACAACTCTCACTATATAGTTTGTCTCACGATTAGTTTGCAATATGCTACATACAGAGTAAATGACGATTAATGTTGCCAGATTGATAGTAGCCGGCTGGTTAAACATTCAACATTTTATTTTGTATACCATCTTTAACTAAAAAAAAATTTAATACTTTTTATTTTTACTATGTTTTTAGATTTTTCTAAGACCATTTATGATGTCTTTTGACAGTATTATTACAGAAGTAGTCATTCTTATAAAAAAAAATATTCAATGCTAAACACCATATTATTTCACAGGAGACTCTATCTTGAACAGTCTGTCACTATTAAGTTTTAATATAAAATGATAAAAAAATTGTTGATGAAACAGTTGAAACAAAGATGGCGTCTTTCAATTACAACTCCGTAGCATTAAAAAAAAAATGATTTTATCAGATGATGCTTGATCAAATACAACAGGAAAATTTATTTCCAAAATTCTCATTCCAAATTTTACTTTACGAACTACAATGTTTTAGATACCTTAATTTATTTTTCAATACATTACAAAATTGTGTCTAAAATGCTGTGCTCTATGGCGTGTATCGAGCAACAGATCTCACCGAAACAAGACATCTTGCATTGGAAAGAGATTAAATGCCCATTTCAATGCACTGCGTGCCTTCCGGCGTGTGCACGGTATTTACGTAAAATATCTAGGTGTTTTTTCCCCCCTGAAAGAATGCCGTAGTGGCGGCGGGCGCGTTGTTTGCCGGGCGGGGTAGCTGGCGACCCGCTCGGAGGACGAAGCCCTAATCTGCTGTTTACTCGTGGACTCGTCGGCCAACAGCGCGCGCGTGTGACGTGGACGCGGACTGATACGAGTCAAGCTCCGCGCGCCGGTTCACGAAGACTCGGACCTGCGCTTGCATTCCCGTTCCTCGCTTGTTCTTCGCGATATCGGGCTTGGAGAAATCAGCAACACGTTGGGGTCTTAGCAAATCCTTAAAGTCTCGTGCATTGGATCTTTTGAAATAGCTATGAACTACAGTGATTTAAAAAAAAAAAAGTAACATTAATTATATTAGTTCAATTAAACGTGGGTATTGATGCTTACAATATTAAAATTTTAAGTTGTCCAGAATTTTCACTCCACTAGGAAAGTAGAAAAAGCCAGGTTTATAAATAGCCAAACTGAAAAAAAAAAAAAATTTTATTTTTAAAATTTTTTATGTTCTTATATGTAAACCTAATTCATCCAAAACAACCAGCCTTTTGCGGACGTGTACCGAAAGCGTGGTCAGGTATGAGAGAAAACTAAGTCAACTGGTTGAGATAATCTATGTAAAGAAATTTTAAAAAATGGCATATGTTGAGTACTTAAAATATTTTTTTAGAAAGTGCATCAATTAAGACACTGTAAATTAGGTATTACATACAAAAGGGTTGTTGTTGTACTTGCTGATGTGGATCATGGAAAGTAAATATTGAAATGTATTCGTTGAAAATTTTTTTGCCAAGCATAGCTCAATTTTGTTTTTGTAAAATACAAATTTTCAAATAATGGACTTTGTCGTTGTCGCATTCGATTTCTTGTTCATAAAGTGTATTTTTGATAGCGATAAATTGGCCGAAACGCGTGTTCTACATCTGTCATACTGGCTTTGCAAGACGCACTCGGACCGGACGAAAATAGTTGTGAAATAATCAAAAAACTGCAGCCGAACGAAGGGTAAAATTCTTAGCGAAATTGTACTCGATACTAAAATCTGATTGAAATAAAAACGTTAAAGGAAAAATAATTGCAATGCTCATACCTGTTATTGTGTAAGTATAACGTATAGGTAGCTGTTTCAACTTGTAATTTATTTTATTGTGCTATGATAGAATTTAATTTTATTGCGTGGAAGAAAACTTTGCCCTTGTTTACGCGTCGATCCTGGGCCTTAATTGGTTTTAATCACACGTCCAGTCCGAGTTGATTCCAGCTTTGATCTGACTGATATGCCTGCCTCTGTTAGGATAGTTTCATCTTGCTTGTTCAAAGTGATAACGAAATAAAGTATCTTTAATCCCTGCGCTCGTGGTTGATATCGCTGAATGCGGTTCAAGGTTTTTGCAGAATGCTATTACCTATTTTGTTCACATGTAGTTTATTAAAAATCAGAAATTTCTGCAATATCTTCAACAAAAGTGATCGTGTGTTACACTTTTTCTTTAAAATATTAGGGCTTAATTAATCTCAGCTTATAAAAACGGTTCGTTAAACTTAAGCATCTGGGTTGTGGGAAGTTTGTTCGGTATTAATAGAGACACTGTTCAAAACATTATTGTTTTCGTAAGTGTTGTTTGTGCATTAGGCAGGTATTACCTACAGTAAAGTCTTGTTTCTCACAGTCACTGTGTAATGGTATCATCTATGCACCAATCAGACACTTTTTTAATTTAGATAAAACCACCAACTCTATCGGAAACGTCCTTGTCTTGTATTAATGGAATTACTTTTTTTTAAGTTATTGTAGTTTAATGGAGACATTTTAGATCATCGTAGTTTGTTTCTGAGTATAAATTGAATTTGAGGGCTGAGAATGGTCAGTTGCTAAATATTTTTGGATATATAACCATGTTGTTATTCTTTTAGATTGGGATATTTATTTGTAGCATATTGATTCCAATTCCATATTTTTTCTGATAACTTTATTAGTGTATTTATAAAAATATCTTTATTCCGTATAAAATACAGTTAAGAATAAAAATAATATAAATATACATTTATCTAAGGCTGATAAAATTTTAAACACATAAATGAACAGAATTGTAGAATAGGCCACATTTCTTATTG
The DNA here is from genome assembly GCF_032445375.1 of Bacillus rossius redtenbacheri. Taxonomy (NCBI): domain Eukaryota; kingdom Metazoa; phylum Arthropoda; class Insecta; order Phasmatodea; family Bacillidae; genus Bacillus; species Bacillus rossius. Next base: position 52,986,048 of record NC_086332.1, on the reverse strand, counting down.
GAGTTAGTTCTGTTTAGTTTCAATAATGAACTTAAAAGTTGTTGAACTGTTATAGAAATAAGTCATTAGTACGATGGAGTTGAATTATTGTTACTAAGGGAAAGAGAGAAGAAACATGTTTTAGAAAATTCGCATTTTTTAAATATTAGAAGCTATTTTCCCGCGAAAGTTTTAATTTTGTAGTCATGATAAAACTGCGCCGATTTGTTAGCAATTACTTTCCTTTAGTAAATTGTAACTCTGCGTTGGTGTAGGCTTTAAGTATTGGTTGGAAAAAAAAATGATGATCTTGAAATATTAGTCCCGTTTTGTGCAGTTCACCGCACGATTTTTTTTTTTAGAGCAGAATTAAAATTTTGTAGCTACTAATATTTAAGTTGATTCTGTATATGCAGCTACTTCTCATAAACAACTATTTTCGTTACAACTAGTACCTTAAATACACATCAACCTGCATTTTCGTGTCACGTGATGGAATTTACGCTGACCAACACAATCGTCCAATGATGCAAAAAAAAATTAGTTCCGTGAAGGCAACTAGCGTTGCACTGTCTATCCACATCGCTTCTACAACAGCAAGTCTCGAACGATTTTTACTCGGGAAACCTCACGTAATTATTTATTGCAAACATGCGCGTTCGCAAACACTGGCTTGTCAACTGCTTTGCAATCGCTCTTAATCTTTGGGTAAGTCTTGCATTGTAATTTGTTAACACATTTATTTGGAATGCATCGACTTTTCTAAACAAATGCAATCGATATTTTTTTACAATGAATGAGTATTGATTAAAACGTTAAAAAGTTTTAATGGTTTTTCCGAGAGCTTGGCATGGCGCGACGTAATATAAATGCAACACCCGAAGAATGGATTTTGTTTAAGAATGCATCCGCAGGGAAAGGTAGTTGGGAGTGATTGTAAGTGTCAAGTATGAGCGTGTCGTGATGACAGACGGAAGGTTTGCGCTCCGAAAACCTGCACATCCTGCCGCCCCTCATGTTTATGAGTCGGCAACCTCGTGGTTTGGAGCTCACTATGTACTTGCGAAGCCACCCTGCGCGCGACCATGTGACACGCAGAGAACCACATTTTCTGTGTCTGAATATTTCATGATGCATGCGGATCAGTGACAATACTACAGCTGGGAATTCAGTTGGCGAGCGACTTTTGTTGGGAAGATAAGTCCTGTACGTAACTCTAAAACCATTTGTCGAATCACATTTCTTAACCATAAACAAGAATTAATCAAAATAGACCATTAGGAAGAATTTTTTTTTGGCAGTTTTGTTGAAGCTGACGTCTTGGAATTTTGTGGTATCGGGCTAGACTCAACGATATTACAAAATTAATGAACAAGCTTGTGGTATTATTAGTTTACTATCTAATGTCACGTTTTTCTTTCCATTCCTTCAGCATATTATTAATACTTGTATGGATTTTGTTATTATTCTACTACATACAGGTTAAGTCTAAATTAGACCGACAAATTTCTATTGTAGGTTCATCACGACAAAATAACTTGAAAACATATACGACTTACTGTGTAATGCTTCCCAAAAATTGTATCTATACGTTTTTGAAGTTGTAGCTGAAAAACATTTTTTTTTGTAAATAATTGAGAAAGTATTTAAGATTGAACATTAAGCACATTTATTATGTTTAGTTGAAGTTCTACAACCATCGCAATTTTTTTGTGGAAAAATTATTTCATTTAAATACACTCCCAAAAGCATGTGAAAAATCACCAAACTAATAAACCACAAAATAAATAATAAAATTAATAACAAAATGTGTAATAATTTTAGAAATTCATAAAAAAATGATGTTCAGTCTTAAGTACGTTATTTATTATTTACAATAAAAATTTTGTTCAGCGCCATCTTCAAACCAGCCTTGGGAAGCACTTCAGACCCTAGGTCGTATAGAAGTTTTCTTATTTTGTCTTAATAAATCTGCAGCTTGTACATATCGTTTGTAGTTTTTCAGAGGGAGTCGCCCAATAATAAGAGTTTTGTTGGTTACGACACTGGAGGAAAAATAATTATTTGGCCACAACAAAATATGCTGTCAATAATGTCAACACAAACTATTTTGTAGTGTCAAGTAAAACTAGTAGGCCTACGTTTGTAGTATCGACAAAAAATCTTAGAACAACATTAGTAACAACAAAAATATTTGGTACTTTATGTAGCTACTGACAAAATATTCTGTGGTTACTAAAACATGTTTTATTTGTAACTATGAGAAGGTTTAACCTAATTATGTCTTGGCTTATCTTTCCATGTTGAGTTATTGCATTTTCGAGGAATTTTTTTGTCTAGGACAATTTGTACGTGTGTTCCACTATAAAGTCATTGTATTTTGGGTTTTGTAGAAAATATTGTCTTCAAATGCATGCTACATGTTATATGTTTGTTATTTGTACTAAGCCATTTAAATTTTAATAATTTATAATTTTTGTCGGAAAAATGCGTCATCACTCGTTAGACGTTCATGTCCTGGGTCTCCACAGCTTGGGTAACAGGCTGTACACAGAATGTCCGCTATAGTATTTTTTTTAAATTACTTTATAATAATTATAAATTATAGCAAAATAATATTGCCGATGAAGCCGAACCTTAAATACGCAGATTGCTTTTACTCACAGCAGTCTCTTCAGAATGTACACGCTTGGTTGTCTCGAGGCTTGTTTGCTATAAACCAGACTTTTTTTTTTGCCACAAATAAAAAGTTTAAGAGACATGCCAATTTTTTTTCTTCAGATATGGCCTTGTTCAAAGATTATGTTGCCGCAAACAAAAAAGCGAACTCGCAAGTGCTATTACAATAGTTTCTGTTGCTATAAAGAAAATATTTTGTTTTAAAAACCAAATTATTCTAACCGCAAAGGAATGTTAATTTAAAAAAAAAACTAAGTAAAGCGAAAAAAAAAATACTAATTAAACATTTTTATGATTTTAAATTTAAATAATGTTGATTTATTTCATTCGAAAAAAAATCTTATTTAGTTTTATTATTTTGCTGTAAAGAAAGAGATTTTACTGTTTTCTAATTCTCAGTCACATTAAAAAAAAACAGACACGATAAAAAAATTCTAAAATATGTTTACAAGGTAGTTAAAATTCTTCACTAGCAACAGAATGATCCGTATGCATAAAATGTTTAAGCTAAGTTTATTACATGGCAATTGTTGCAGCTTATTGATGGTCCTGTATTAAATGCCAAGGAGAATTATGGGTGCAGAATGAATGGAATGGGTGTGTGCAATTACTATGTAAGTAGCGTAATTGAAGTTATAACAGAATAGAAAACTTTTTTTTTTGGTTCTAATGGAAGTTCAAAGCTAATTCCTTGCTGACGTGTTGTGAACATGCTTGTTTAAGGCTTGATCTTACACGCCATGTGATTTTTGTCATTACTTTTTTAAGGGCTATTTCAAAAAAATAACTCGATATCTTTCTTGCATATGTTGTTCTGCCACATAAATTTTCAACAGATATTAACTTAGTGTAATATAATGGGTGTCAAAAGTTTCATCAAGTGAATATCTGATGGAAATATTTGTGACAAGATAACAAATGCATGGGCGGTATCGAGCTAGAATTTAAAAAAAAAATGTAGGCATTAATTAAGAGAAATTTAAAAAAAAAGCTACATTAAGTGTGAGACAGACTGTTAGTAATTAAATCATAAATTAGAGAACGAAATTCACTCTCCTTTCAAATATAAATCGCCAATAATGTTTTTGATGTGTTTTGAACATATCTGTTAAACAATACTCGCTTCATGATAACATTTTAAAGATTGCTCGCAGCGAGTTTCTTTTGAGGCTGTAATCTGTTTGCAGCTACCAGAGTGACTGGTGCCAAATGTTGTAAATGTGACAAAATGGGAAACTGGCAAGGAATACGCGAGACGAGTGATGCCAGCGAACCTGGCGGTGTGTAATGTACTGAAGCTTTTAAGCGCGTGTAACTAGTTGCAGTAGTGGCATCTAGCGGCGTCAGGGGCGCAACAACTAAATTTCCAAAAGGGGGGGGGGGGGCAATATACCTTTTTTTTTATAAAGAATCATCGATCCCCCCCTATTGAAGCGGGGGGTCCGGGGGGGTCCTCCCCCGGGAAAATTTGTATTTCAAGGTAGAAAATGGTGCTATTTAAGCAGTTTTATTATCTAAAAATTGATTACGCAACACTTTCTTTGTCCCCGTTTGCCCCCACTTCAAGGTTTCAGAGGGGGGGCAAAATACCCTTGCCCCCTCCCCCCCCCCCCTGTTGTTGCGCCCTTGAGCGGCGTGGAGTGTGAATTAGCTTGAAAGCAGTATAGCTTCGCCAGTGGTGAATTGGCCAGGGTTGCCCATGTTGTGGTGCCGGTGGAATGAGCGCGCGTGTCTGCTTGCCCCCGCAGTACGATGACGGCATCCACCCGTACATGGAGAACCCGCCGCCGCCGCCGTCGATGTACGACCCGCACGCGGCCCACCGGCCGCTGCAAGGCATCGCGCACCACTCGCCGCACGTGGGCCACGGCATGCACCAGTACCACGCGGCGGCCAACCACGTGGCTCCCGTCGCCAACCACGTCATGGGCTCCGTGCCCGACGTGCACAAGCGCGACAAGGACGCCATCTACGGGTGAGTCGTTACTTTCCACACGCTGTTCGACTTGCCGACCTCTTGAGTAGCAGTGCGTGTACATACACGTTGCATAATTATCTAGCAGAGTTGCATTTTTAACATTTTTCTGCAGTACGGCTAAGGGGAATGTAATTGGATATAAATCTGGAGCTTTTTAGGTTTACAGTCTTTTTTTACTGCCTGCTACTTAACGTTTAATTTCGCTCAGAAAGAAAAAAAATTTAATTTAAATGTCTTTTTAAAATCATCAGAAGTTTTGTGATTTTAAAAGGCTGAAATAAATTAAATAATTTTTTTCTGAAAGAATTTTAAACCATACCATGCGGTAGCCAAATGCAGTGCCTTTAAAACCAAAATCATCAGTTGTTTATTCCAATCGCTTCTCCTTATCCATGGTGCACAAAAAAAAAATTAAGTATTCATCTTTGCTAGCCAATGATTCAAAAAGTATGCACTATATATAAACATATTTCATTTTTTGTAAGTTCAGCCACTCAAAAAGTCTACAAGTTTAACAGTGTTAAACGTTAAAGTAATAAATGTCCTGGAATGGGACGTACAGACTTGAATTTACGAAGAACGCTGGTTACAAATTATCTTCGTAAATTTATAGATACTAAGTTGAACTTAGTTTAAACATGAACCAACTATACTAATATTGGTGTATAGGCAAATAATTAAAGAACTGGTTGTGACTACTGCAAAACACACACCTATTTTTTCCACGTGTACTTATGTTTATCCTGTTTATTTATAAACTGAAAACTGCAATCGGGAAGTCGAAATACGGCGTAGTTTCAGTTATCTGAAATTACGAAGAATTCTTCGTTTATTTGAGGTGAATACTTGGTTGAAAAGTCCAAAAATTTACTGTAATTTCACACACCTCACACACCCTCCTCGCTGACACGAACAAATAGAGACTGGAAGAATTATACTTTCGTGAGGCTTCTGCTATTGGTTCACTGTTCATCTGGAGGACTCTGGGTCAATTTGAGACCCTCAATCAAAGAGGTTAACCCGTTCAGACGTCAGCAGACAATGTAGAGTTGGCGTTTTTCCAAGTATGCAGAGAATTGTGGTCTATCCTAGGGGTCATAGAACCGGCGAATTTTTACATTCCTTACGTATAAATCAACAAGCTGATATCTAGGAATTGGAAAAATTCTATGTACTCTGGAAAATTTCATTTCATCATTGGCTACTAACTCGTGAAGTCTGTTAACTGGCATACTCGTTATTCAATACTTCTTTTGTTGAGAGTGTTCTGTTACCTGTGGTCCAATCATTTAAGCAGCAAATAGTAAACGCGTTTGGAGTCTATCCTATCGCGATATGAATCCGCGAATTTTTCTGATCTCTACTGATTGTTATACAAGCAAATTTCAAAACTGATTTAGAATCCTGAAACACCTTTATAACTTTCCATATAAAATTTACGAAGAACGCTGGTTATAAATTATCCAGAGATCTTTGTAAATTTACGGATATCTTCGTAAATTTACGTTTACATATTTTACTCATTCGAAAACAGGAATCAACAAGAATATTTAACCAAACATTCATAAACTTGTTAAGTATATTGCGAAAAAACGCTCTTATTCCTTCATGTGCCTTTACCCTGAATATAATTGTAATTGTAAACGAAACTCTAAAGTTGAAATTCAGCGTAGTTTCTACGAAGACCCCGTTATTTAAAATTACGAAGTACTATTCGTTTATTAGAGGTGCTTCTTCGTTAAATAAATACGTAAATTCACTGCAATTTCTAGCATTGTACTGACTAAACAAAACGTGGAAGTTGAATTACGGCTTTGTTTCTACGAAGAACCGGTTAACTTAAATTACGAAAAACAGTTCGTTTACTTCAGGTGAATTTTTTGAAAAATAAATATTTGCTGTAATATCTAACAGCGTATTTATTGCGAAAAAAATTACTTATTTCTCCTCGCTAGCGATTCTTTCCTTGTGATTGGCGGCCGTGTGCAAGAGAAGCCATTGCCATATTTGGCCGGGCCATTCAGGACTTGTTTGATCACAATGAATTGTGTGCTGACAGTAGACATGTCCCTCAAATAAACCCAGACAACAACGATACAAGAACAATGCTGCAGTGTTGTAACACAAAACATGTCAGAAAATGTTTTCGCGAAAAATACACGGCCCTTCTGGTGTAGGGTATGTCGAGGCGATGACGTCGTCAGGGCGTTACGGGACGTATTAACGATCAGGAAAAACCGTGTTGTTAACTGCATTACTATTTGGTGTCATGATTGTTGCACTTCCACTTTTGTGACAAGGCCTTGGGACTGCGTAACACTACTAGAAACTGAATTGAATTGCCCAATTTTTTTTTTTTTTAAACACGGAACTTACACATAACCTGTGATTTTTACTGTACGCGCATTGACACTAAAGCCCATCAAATCGTGAATGTACGTAAAATATTTTAGCTATCAAGTTACTGGCCGATAAACACAGATGGCAGCAGCGCTGTATGCAGCTAACGTATAACTACACTGTCTGTGAAGTTTCATTAGTTATTTTTTTGTAGTAAAAATGTTATGTCAACATGATCTGTAATCTCAATACTTATGGAGTTATGATGATGCGTAAAACCGCACCAATGTGAAGTGCGCTCGCTCGCATCATTGACCGGTGGTGGTCGCCGCAGAGCTCGCGTAGGTGAGCGACGTAACGCGCGCAGTTCACACGAGAGCGACAGAACGCATTGCCTCCGAAGGTGGTGCATGTTAAACATTTACCGTAAATTCAGGTAACCATTAAAATTACTTCCGTTATAAGTTCCTTTATTTATCACACTTCGTCACGATATCGCCTTGTATTTCGTCCTACCGAATATTTCGAAATCACCAAAAAATAATTTTGTAACGTACACGAAGTGGCGGCTTGTCAGTATCGGTAGCTAAATCGCGATGTTTCTCAAAACCACCTAGATTTGGTTTTCTCGCTATTGTGATAGGTAGAATAATGGCTGACATGCCGTAGCTAATTTCAGGCGAATCAAGGATGTAGTAACCTCGTCTTCATCGGCCCAGAAAAAGTGCGAAGCACCTCTTAACGAACATAGCCAATAATAAAACTAATTGTGCCGAAAATTGATACACTATGATAAAGTCTAAGATGCAGTATAGTCCATAATGTAAAGATTAAAATTTTCTTTATAACACAACAAAGCCTTTCAACGTTTGGAAATTTTATCGAGCATCCTGGCAATAAACCAGTTGTGAGGCGTTTATTATCCTAAAATATATTACAAAAGCGAAAGTTTGTGTGAACGTGTGTTACTCATTCACGCCCGAACCGCTGAACGGATTTGGATGAGATTTGGTACACAGCTAGCTCATAACCTGGATTAACACATAGGCCACACATTACTATGTATAACATTTTATTCCTAATGGAGCGAGTGTGTGTCATTTCTCTACGTTCGCCACACGGTCATACACATAGTGAGGTCTGACAATTTCCTACCCTTCTTGGTGAGACCCCTCCACTTAGTGGAGCTCGAACTAACGCGCAAATAACAGTTCAGTTTGGAACTTCGTCAATAGATGGCGTTGCCTTGAATTTTAAACGCGCTATCGTTTGGGGTGTCTGTCACTTCTGAATTTTCGTTCGTTTGTCCCGTATGCGTTCCTATACCATTCATCCGTTTGCGATGAAATTTTAGTGAGTTGTTATGCGCATGCCCGCGAAGGTTTCTGAGTTAGCACAACTATTTTACAATAGGTGTCGCACTAATCGTTTCAACAAATACGTGTATTTAATATAGTTTACGGCAGTTCATGTGTTTTCGGTGCATGAGTGCATACTCATTACAGAATTGAAATTAATTAAATAGAAACAGCGATAATTCACAAAATTGAATTGAATTAAATACAAACAGCGAAATTGCAATTCTTGTGTGATGTAAACAGTAGTTAGCCCGAGAGTCGTTTCCACAAACGTGTTTATTTCAAATTGTATTGCGGCAGTTCGTCCTTGTTTTCTTTGGGAGTACGCATGCATGACGCAATTGAATTGAATTCAATATAAAAGAGAGACAGAGAGATAGAGTGATAGATGTAGAGTGAGATAGGGACAGAGAGATAGAGGGAGACAGAACGGGGTATAGAGAATGAAATTGAGTTAGATAAAGAGATATATAGAGCTACTTAAAGGTATATATATATATACAGAGGTATAGCGATTGGTATATAGAAGAGAGATAATGGGAGATATAGATGTATATATGTGGAGATAGAGAGGTAAATAGATGTAGGTATAGATAAAGATTATATATATATGCTTTTTGTATGTGTACCTACTTCAAACAAATTACAAAACAACATTGAATGAGGCATTGCAACGCATGCCGAGCATAAGCTAGATAATAGAATCTTTTCAATATCAGTAATATTTCATTTTTTACACTTTTTTCTATAGTGCTTCATAGAGACTACATTACATGCAGACCATCCATTTTAAGATATATAGAGGTAAATAACTATACAGTGGCAGAACAACATCTCCCGGGTTCTGCCAGTGATAGAAATTATTTTGCATACTTGACATTCAAATTGAGAAGACAGCTACTGTCTACATCTGATTTCGAAAAACGTCCCCTTCAGTCTGTGTTCAGTCCTGGCAGCTAATTATTAATACTCTACAATGCGAGACTAATAGTTATCTAGTTCCTCCATTCGAGATTAAAAAAACCCGTCGACAATTGATTTTTTCAAAACATTCTATCGTCACGCACTTTCGATCACATTACCTACTTCATTTGTAGATTCATAGAAGGCAGTTTAGTCGGTGATTGTATGAGCGTACAGAAAACCAACGTTGAGTTTCCAGTCTTTCAGATATATGGTCGTTGCACGAACGGGACTCCGTCGACTTGTCACTTGCTCGCGATAGTGGCCACCTACGTAATTTGCGTTGTTCTGCTCCAGGGTAGACACTTGCTGATTGGCTACCGCCACGTTGTAACTCCTTTCCTGGTTTTAAGTAACTGTTGTTTGTAAGAGAGTGATTAATATTACTTCAGAGTAAACCAAGTAACCCGTGAGACAATGATATGTGATGAAAGAGACCATAATAATTCGCGGATTCATTTTGTGATAGGCTAAATTTCAAACAACTTTACCTCTTGGTACTGGTTCACAGTTCATGGGAAGAACTCTGGGCCAATGAGGAACTTTCAAACAATAGTATCAAATCACACACCACCAAGTTGAGACACCGCAAGTCAACAGCCAATGAACAGGTGCAGAGGACTGTGGAGTCTATCCTGGAGTTCATTGAAACCGCTAATTTTTCCGGTCCCTACAAACTAGAGACCTGCAAAATTCGCGGATTCATTCGGTTATAGGCTAGAATTCAAACACATACCTATACCTCTTAGATAATTTTGCTATTGGCTTACTGTTCATCTGAACGAATCTCAACCAGTTATAAACCCTCAACCAAAGAAGGATCAAATCACAGACAAACCAGCTGAGACGACTTAAAAGTCGGCAGCCAATGAACTTGCGTTATTTGTCCGAGCGTACAGGGGTATGTGCAGTATATCTGGAATGCCCTCGAAACCGCGAATTTTGCAGGTCTCTACTACAAACAAAACGCATTAAGCTTAGCGAGCAGCCAATGTTTCGCGCGACGAATCATCATGTCTGAATATTGGCTAATTTATTTACTATCCTCCTACTTAGTTGTTGACTGGTTCTTGGTGCATGCCGCGAGAGAGTGCAGTGTACAGCCGCGAGCAAGCCCAGCACGCGTTTGCCCCCCATTTTTTTACCCAGCAGACCGATGCATGTATACTTTAATAGGGTAAAGCTGGAGATTGTGCTTCAATCACGCTACAGTCATGCATGGAACCGTAAGAAACTATCTAACATTCGCATGTACAGTACAGTTAGGTAAATTCTTGCAACTATATCCAGGCTAAAAAAAAACCTCATTGGAACACCTACTTACCATGATCATTTCGCGGCTTACCTACTGCTTGAATCTCTGTGTGAGTGACGGGTTTTAATGTAAACTACTAATCCGGACAATTTAAGTGTTAATTACTTTGCAGCACTTGTATGCATATGCGTATTTTTTTGTTACTTGTAAATTAGCTCTTTGGTTTAATTTTTTAATGGTTAACTTTAATTTTTGGTTAAAGCTTAATTATGTTGTATATCTTAATATATATTATCATTTATTATTTTTATGTTCTTGTATTTGTAAAATTTCAATGCGTGATGTAATAACAGAAAATGCGGTTACTTATAAGAAAAGGTGTTTCGCCCTAACTTCACCATCAGTAAAGACCATAATAAATAAATAAAAAATAACTGGTTGCTAATTTAATGGGGGAAGAGGTATGGCCGAGGTCTCGTTAGCAAGTCACTGAACCGCAAATAAATCCGATTAGCAATGGGTGTATCGTTTGTAGAGACCCAGGAATAATTTGTGTTTTTCATTGGCTGCTGCTCTAACACAATTTTCACCACGCGTAAAAAAGGATTATTTTATTATTGACGTGTGTTATACAAAACACTAAATGTATACGCGCTTTAGAACAATGTCCTTACAAAATAAAAGGCAGGTATCAGTAAAACGCCCGTTCTTATTTAATGACAGGATAGAGTGGGAAACTGCTCTTACGCGTTGCAATGGCATTTCACGGGCCATTTGTCTCGTTTTGGAGTACTGGCTACCAATAACAAAGTTGACAGACGAACATTTTATTTAACAATGTGCAGTCAGGACAGAAGGTACTCTGTGGCAGCAGCTACTGATTAAATGACTCCCACATGACTATGTATCATCAAGTCCAGAGTAACGGGACTTCTAACTCTTTACACGGCAAAACATTTTTTTACCTTTACAACGAAATTATTTTTAAAACTTATTTGCCAATTATTTAATCGTGTTGCTATAAGTAAAACACTGAACTTTTTTTTAATACATAATTGTGAGACAACGTATACTGTGACTCTATGCCTATGTTTGCTATAATTTCTGATACTACGCTAAATCTTGCTTCTTCAGATTAACCATATGTATATAGTTTCATTTCACAGGACTGTACAATACACACTGTTGTATTTGTAGATTTACAATAGCAGGTCTTTGCAGATTGCGTTACCAAAGAATATCTTTGTAAAATTAAAAAAAAAAAGAATTTACAGTGTAGATTTGTTTTAAAACATTTTTAATGTCTACAAAACTGGCGTGGCCATTATTATGGCAGAAAATTACGGAGACGCCGACAGACTAATTGCTAGAAGGCATATATGTAAATTAAATTGTAAAAATGTTTCAAGTGAGTGAAATTTTTGGGAGCACTACTTTTAGTTACTTGTTACTCACGGATTGTCGTAGTGGTAGTGTTTTCTTTAATTAAATGCTGATTTATGAATTACGTTACCTATAAACACATGATTTTTTTTCTGAGTTAAGTTAACAATTTGCGTGTTCGATGTCCTATTGGCTACACTTCTCAGGTATATTTGTTTAATGTCGAGCTCATTTCATTCGGTAAATTTTCTGAAGCCTCGCTGTTTCTTTGGGGCCCATGCTTTTATTGGCAAAGAGACAATATTTGTAGGATAAACAGTGCTGTCGTTATAGCAAAGGCATTTAAATCCGACGAGTCTTTTGAAGTCTTTAACTTGGCAGCAGACGTATTCGCAAATTGCTATGATTTCTTTACATTGCCCGCATTATTAATCCCTCGGACAGGAAAAAATAAACGTCAAATAAAGGAACCATCAAACTATAAACCACACATTTTAAGCGGAACATTTAATTTGGTTCGTATAGGTTTTATACTGAGAAACTCGTTGCAATATTAGAAACTATTATCGTTTAATTCGTGTGCATACATAACATGTAAAATTTGACAATGCCTTAAACAATAAATTTTTGAGATATTTTACTATAAATAACTTTGAAACACATGACTAACGTGGACTGCCTTTAATTGTGTTACAATAATTATATTCTGTGTAGTTGCTGTATATTTATCATCAACATATCGATAAAATGAAACGAATAGGTGGAACATTCTTCAAATATTTGTAATAGCCATATATGTATATACATTTAAACACTGTGTGTATCGTTTATTCAGAAAAAAAAATTTGTTTGTGTGTCAGAAATTATACTTCTTCTAATAATGTGTGTATTAAACTATAATACGTTTTGTGCTTAATTTCTAAACAAATTTTATGTTTGAAAAATAACAATGGTTATACAGCTTTAAGTTGTTCCTTTTTTTCTATAAATAGTTTTACAGAAATAACAAATTTAATTTTACTTAATCTTTAAGGTTTTCCGATATTTTGCTAGTAGAAATATTATGTTGCCTCTACAATTCACCCAAGTACGAATTTTTTATTTAGTTTTTACGCATGATATTGTATTTGTATCGTCAGGTAAGGTGTTCGTGAGATCATAGATACAAGTTATATAATACTCTCTCATTTAAAAAAAATTAATAATTTGTCAAACTAAATATATTTATTAAATTATATAAATATGTGAATATTTATGACGAAGGCATTAGTTCTGTCACGTTATATAAATAATGTGGCAGACGCATTGTTTCTTTTTGTTATTGGCTCTTGTCAGTAACGTCGATAATAACTTTGACCAATCACTCGATATCCAAAATATTTATACGAAAATGTACCGCGTTTGTTATTTTTACCACCGTGGCACGATTATTACTGTGGTCACTCCAATACTTTACACAGTATAATGGTTCAACCTTTTGACGAACATCATTCAGATCGATAGCTAACCGTGATATCACTAAATGTTTTGCAGGATTAAGGAATTGCAGTTTTAAGATTCTTCTCATGAACAATTATTTCCTACTTTTGCCATTGAAGTTTATGTTTATTCTAATGTTTATTATATTATCTGAATCTCCTCGAAATTAACTGGAGCTCGATCAACAAACACACAAAATTGTCTACGTATCTACTAGTAGATAATACATGTGTAGCCCGTAGTCAATGCCGGAATATTTTTACGAGATGTTTAAAGATTTTCTTTCGGGTGAAGTGTCCAAAATACATTATTAAAATATTAATTGATATTTTAAGAAATATTCAGAATAACTTTTTTATGAGCGAGTTGTCTTGTTATTTACCAACCAAATCATGTGACGTGTCAAATACAAATAAACTGACACGACATTATCATATAAATGCGAAGAAGAAAAAACTCTCAAACCATTATTACACTCGTGTAGTATGATAATTGAATTTCTATTTCAATATAATTATTTAAATGGTTTAATAAACCGTGATTATTCTTAATATTGAAGCCTGACCTGAACAAAGAATTTTTTTTTTGTAATGTAGATATTCGCAAATAATTACTTATGTGGTTGGTCCTAAAACACCTAAAAAAAATTCCCGTTTTAAAAAAAAAGTGCTTCCGTTTCAACAAATAAGCAATTTTTCAAAATTAGTTCATCCTAAGAAACATGTTTCTGTTATTATTTCTAGGGTGACATGTAAGAAAATGTGTAAGTAATTTTTATTTTTACTTGTGCTCTTTTTTCCTTATATGGACTGAGAAGTTTGACTTATTCTTTTGAAACCCAATATCATGTTGTAAAAAAGATATCTGCTGCTGACTTGCACTACTAAGACCACATGAGCAGGCTCTTCCTTTTAGTAGACTTACTGAATCCCCAATTGGCAATTTTTACCTAGCTGTCTAGATTTGTTCTTGGAACATGTCAACGTCGCAACTTTACGAAATGGTGTTGTTTTTTTTTTTTGCTAGTATAAAACAGTCTACTACGTGCCAGACTCAGTTGCTTATGGAAGGGAACTGCAGGCTGTTTCCGAGAGTCAGATCGTTGGCAAGAGACATGATGTGAGCGACGCGGTGGGCAGGCAAACGTTTATATTTTTCTCTGGGGCGGATAGCGAGCTGAATGCCCCCCCGTCGTCGCGGCCTCTGGACGAAGGCTCTACTGGGTTGTCGCTAGCCATGGGTGGCAGGGAGAACAATGTCCGGGGAAGGGTAGTTTTTGTTCACGGGTAAGAGAGGGTCGGAGGATTAACTGTAGTTCCCGTTCGTGCCTGCTGAAGGAGGGGGGGATGTGTTTTTCCCTCCCCAGCGGGGGGTCGTGGAAGCCACCCCCGGGTGGCTGAACGCGGGCCAGTTGCCAGGCCGGCGACGTCGCGAAGCGAAGCCCAGCCCTTCACACCTTTAGAAACTCATGAGTCAGGGAGAGGAATGGTCACAGGACTTACAGGAACCAAAATTTTAGTACTCACAGCCTTCCAGGTTTGTTGACATACGAGGACAAATTAGCGTGGTAACAGTTGGGAATGTTATGTAAACAGATTATGTTACTGGTACTGAAGTCTGGTAACTACTACCACTTTGTAAAATTATTGCAGACCTGTTTGAGTTGTCCTTCCTCTGCTCACGAGCTCTTATAACAAAGGGGGCGCTAAGGGCGACCCCGGATCTTGAATCGCACGTCCCTACGCGCCTGGCTCAGATTTACAAAACGGTAACCGTTTTAACAAACGGTGCTCTGCGCGAGGCAAGAGACTGGTTTCAACGCATTCTAGCGGACGTTTCGCAACCATCGATACAATTGCTACTGCAAAAATAAGTTCTACAGATAACAGGACCATCGCACAAAAATAAAAACTTTTTTATTATTTCCTCAAATGCTTTTTAAGTTGCGATTATCTCTTGTTATGACCATTAAAGTGTACAAAATGTATTCCAGGATATTTTTGCTATTATAGAACGTTTCATTTGGCACACCAGCACGCTTGGTACGTCCCCGGTGATCACAAAAGTAACTACATACGAGTTAATGACACCAGATGCGGGTCCGCCATGTGGATGAAATCAACGAAAAAGCGAGCTCTGCGCATGCGCGGAATTTGGGCTACAGATTGGCAACAGATGGGACACCAAAATCCTGGCCGCGTCCTGTCGTGCACTAGGAATACGTAGCAAATTCAGTACCTTAATCCTTATCTTTGTGTCTTGGAATATTGTAATACCAGCAGTGGAGCCTTATGCTGAACGGAATCCGCACCGCGAGCTGTCGCTTGGTATTTGAAAAAACAAATTTTGCAATACGGCAGCCTGTACGTCTCAACGAAATGTTCTACTAGAATTTGGCGTGTGGTTTTTGCGAGGAAGCGTGGGAGATATGAACGCGACATATCGGCGGCGTTAACGCTGACACACACGCACGCGCGCACACACACACACACACACACACACAGAGAGAGAGAGAGAAAGAGAGAGAAGGGGCGTCTAAACGTTTTCGGGCTAGTGCACCGAGTTTACTTTGCTTTCGTCCCCGCCGCCTCGTTTTCGCCTCCCGTCGACGTAACCCAACCCGGGCGCTCCGGCTCGCTCCACAGACGAGGGAACAGTAGCCTATATATAGATCGGCAACTGCCATGTTGACAACTGAGGCTCCGCTTATCGCTGAGGGCACGGATGCATGAAAATTGCGTCGTACCACTAAAAGTGGGATGGTGCTCTTCAGAATAGCAGGGGAAATCGCGCTCCCTTATTATTATTATTTTTTATTGTTTAGCCCCGTTTGACTTAACTACGCTTCGGCCTTCGACCTCATACTTCTGAAGTCTTCAGTTTAAGCGGTGTTGGTTAGATGAATGAACGTATTATTGTGTTATTGGTAGGGACCGGAAAAATTCGCGGGTTCAATGACTTCTAGGATGAACTTCATAGTTCTACGTACACTCGGTCAAATGCCACCCACTCATTGGCTGCTGTCTTGTGAGGCGTCCCAACGTAGCAGCCTGTGATTCGATAAAGCTTTGGTTGGGTGTTTCTCATTGGCCCAGAGTCATCCAGGTGAGTTGTGAGCCAATAGCGGAGGCATCACTGAGGTATAATTATTTGTATTTTAGCCTGTCGCGAAAAGAATTCGCGAATTTTTCCGGTCTCTAGTTATTGGATCCAGTTGACAGTAACCGAGACGGAGAAAGGCAAGCAGCGTGCTTTGCTTATTGCATGGATCAAGAGAAAAGAAAGAAAGGATTACATGAAAAGCGGATGTCCATAAAACTTGAGTAATAGATTGCCAAAGTTTTGTACACTTACAGAACACGTTCAGTTCGCCCAAAGACCTCACCAAGGGTTTGATAAGTCTGGTAACATAAAAAAAAAAAAACTACTGTTCAAGCAAAAATTAAAAAGTATAAAATACGACTGCAATTTCCAGCTTCTTAAATAGAAATAGAAAATAAATCCAGATTATGCGTACTTTTGAATTGCCATATAAAAAAACCCGCAAAAGACAGAATATTGTAACATCAGTTGACCATCTCAAGTTTCATGTGTAACATGGTTTTAAGTTTAAATTTTGATTAGTTTATCGATAAAAAGTCTTAAGTGACATGTTAATACACCACTTCTAATTTTTTGTGTGAAAGCGCAGTTTTTCCTACCTGTTTGCTGTTATTAATCATGTGAGGGCGCAACTTACCTGAAACCGCAAGTCGAGCGCTCACAATTATATGTAGATCATATTGCGAAAACAATTAATTGGCAGTTGATAATAAAATAATAAATATATGTTTTTATAATTCCACTTGCACACAGAAAAAATACAAACACGAAACTCATATATTATATTTAGGGGAAAAATAAAAAGAATAAACAAATATGTACGTCACTTCCGCTCACAGATCTCGCTGCAGGAGCGCGCAGCATAACAGTGCCTCAAAATGTTCACTTTCTCCACCAAAGCCTTATAGTCCTCAACCTACGGATCGACTCTCATTTGTTTTCCCACCGTCCACGGCCACGGATGTCACTAGCTAATTGTATTCAAGGAGGGCATGCACTAATTAGAGTTTGTAAGAAAATGCAAACTGCGGTCATTTTATTTGCTCGCATAAAGTTAATTTCCCTCATCTTTCTATCAGTTTAAGCATGTTATACAAAGATACTACTCTAAATGCAGAAGAACGTTTGAATGCCATTATAAACTGCTTTATTTAATTTCTAATTTCTGTAGGTATGATCCTATAACTTGACCACTGATCACTCTTTATCTATCTCTGTTAACGTTAAGTACGTTTGTAGGTTTCGTGTTTACACAGAATAAATAAATAAATAAATATATATATATATATATATATATATATATAATTCCGAAAAGCGAATTTCAGACATATTCGTGAATGATCGGGGTTCATTGGATCCCAATTACGTAGCATATGACCCTCTCCCTGCATGGTTAATCCCCAGCACATAATACGTACAGGCTTTTATCTGTACTGCTACAAAAAATGTTCGCATTAATACTGGGTTCGGATTCTTGCCCGGGAATTTAAGCTTTTTGTTGTCCCAGTACTTACATTTGTTAAAGTTCTTTGTAAACTGTTCTCTGAATAGCTTTCCAGTATTAACTGCGCACATAAATAAGAATGATAAAAAAAAGGAAAATTGTTGAATATTCTATTATCTTTCCCATTGTTTAGAACACTTATGATTGTATTAAACATTGATCAACATGTAATAATTTTCTAAGCGTGACTATACGTATTCAGTATTGTTTCCAATAGGCATGCCTTTTAAAATTTACAGTAGTTTTCTTGAATATGTTACAATTTATTTCTTGGCAAGTGGATTCCAAAGGAATTTATGTTAATGTTATAAAAAAAAAAAGTAATTTGTGCGGTGGTGTGGGGTATAAAAACCGTCTTCCATGTTGTTGGTCAAACAACTAAGAATAACAACATCGTCGTCAACGTCCTCATTGATGTGCATGCGGCGAGGAGACCTCAGGTTGGTTCCGAGACTCGTTCCTCCGGCAATTACCCGTGCGGTGTCGAGTACTTGTGATTTTAGTCAAGTGAAATGCTTTTGACTGGAAAATCAGTCAATGAATTCCGTCTACGAATCAATATTACACTATCATTATCAGAGCTGAAGGTATAGCTGATGATTTTTACCCAACTCATTCAACGCAAATCACTTACGTAATCAGTGAAATTCATCCAGTGCAGAAATCATAAGTTTTTACTCAAATTTGACTATTTTTACTCAATTTTACTAAATTTTTACCTTTTTTTAATTTGCTATGATATCGTTTAAAATTCACTTCCTATTGTGTGAGATTGAGGTTTTTGACGACCGTGGTAACCTGACGTGTGTGAGCCTCAAGGCTGAACTAGGGTAGATTCAAATCAATGGAAAATTCACAGGCTCCTCATCCGAATTACTTAAATTCTACTGATTAGCAACTCAGTAGCAGGTCGTGAATTTCAGTCCCAACCAGGACTCTTGAATATTAATATATGATATCGTTTGGTTCCAACATACTTACGAACTGTATAACCCTAAATAAGGCAAAATCCGACTTGCATAGCAGGTAAAGTAAATAAAAGCAAAAACCTTTAGACTAAACAAGTTTAGCAATAGGTACCTTTCTCCTCATCGCCATGAATTTGAAAGTGGGCTTCAGTTTCCTTGCTGATAAATGTCGGCAAGGTTGGTAAAATACCTACATACTTTCGGTATGCAAAAGATGCTTTAAAACGTGCTTAGCAATATTTTAAAAACCACAAAGGAAAAAAAACTTTGGCTCGAGTGGATGATTTCTACAATAGGCGTATGTTTACGACTTGGTAGAAATGACCTGATTGTAAGGTTTTCCCCCCGTGGTCAGCCACAAACACGTGTCTTATCCAGATGGCAGTTTTAAAGACCATTGCTATCGATTGCGCGATGCTCCGACACGCTTTATGTTCCTAAGTGGTCGAGCTGCAGCTAGTGTTTATTTTGGGGTTTCCCCGTTCCAATCGTCTTACCCATCATGTTCCCTGCCTGTTGCGACAAGCATCTTCCTAAAGGAACAAAGTATGGGTTAGTCGACTGTCGAAAGAAACGTGTTGGGACCTAAAACACTTCTGTTTATAAAACTCAAACCATGTACATTAAAGATAACTTAAGATGACAAAATGGCAACTGTATGTAAAACTATCATATTTTTGGTTGCGTTGGTAATTTACACGCATTTATGTCTACACTTGTTCGTATTGCGATAAACTTAAAAGTAGAATGAAAAATCTTTTCATATCGTAGGCAATAAAGAAAATTTTCATAATTTACTTATGCGCACAGTTCACTATTAGTAATGTAATATTTTTTTTAGTGTTTTATGTTTATTTTTCAACAAGACTAGCGTCCCTTAGATTACTTTTTCATTTGTCAAAATTGTTGGGGAAAATACAAAAAGGAAATTTAAACCTAATAATTATTCACATTACAAGCAAGCAACTGTGCGACAACAAGAAAATAAATTGTTTATAAAAACCTTTCCAGATAATAATGTGGTCACTCTACAATTTTTTAATAGTAATGGTTATATGCATGAACCATTTCTGGTTATTATGTAGGAAAAAAAATTTCTCTCAATCATTTTGTTTGGTATCTACTTCGTAGAAAATAATTATTTATCATATAATAGTTATAATTCAGCGTGGAATTATAATTTTTATAGTATGCAAGAAAAAAATGTGATGTTTTAAAATTAATTTAATCTAACTGCATGTTTTTTCAGAACTAAGTTGACTTGTTTGGTATTCAAAAGAAAAATTATTAGGGGATCGCTACTCAGAAATATTATTATAATTATTATAGTAACATTATCTTTAAGTAGCAATTCTTTTAACACGAACGTTATAAAGGATATGTTCATTTAGTTAAGTTTTTTTTAATCAACAAACGGTTTGGAATTGATCACACTAATCGAAAACACGTGTTCTTTAAGATTTATAATGATGTGATCAGTGAGTGTGTATATTGTTTGTATAAATTATTAAAACCTACCTGCATTTCTTAAAATGAAAAGTACAATTTTTTAATGTGCATTAATGTATTATAATAGCTAGGTACACATAATCTTGTCAGCAACTACATGCAGCTCTATTTTTACGTAATAAATGCACGTGGAATTATAATCTCTACAAAATAATTAAAAATAAGACCTAATTTTTTTTGTAGAAAAGGCACTCCCCTTTGCTTTGTGACAGTAGCATTTGGTTACCGACGGTGATGGACTCACTCCAAGCTATGTAATTTTAACATGGGTTGGTCTATTGTGCAATGTTCGTGATTATATCCAACGGCGTAGAACTGTATATTTTAAAGATGCGCAATGGAATGTCCGTCTGAGCGATCATAGTCGTGAACAGAAACGCACAGAATCGTGTGCTTTTATAGAACAGCCTCGTCCTATGATGTGATTAAATCAATATATAGGTAGTTACATGTCACGGAAAAATATTAGCTGTATCAAGATGACATCTATCTTCGCCCCTTAACTGCGTCTCGTATTCCGCGTTCGTTTATCCGCGTGCTAATACAAAGAGCACTTTGTGTCAGGAGTGAACAAGGGCCGAACGCAGGATAAAAGACAGCGCTGCGGCCGATGCTTTTAAGTATTCACGCGTGTTGCGAAGGGTGAGAAAGCTTGTTCAATTTCCCTTCTGGTGCGCGGGCCGTTTCTCCTTGTTTTCGCCTTGCTGCATAATGCAGACGTGGCGGGCCTTTCCGTGGACAAGGTTCCAGCGACGGGGGAACGTGTAAGTCCGTGTAACGTAACTGTTCTGAAATGTGACAGTTCTCAAAAGTAGTACCAATGGTCTACGTATCCTTGCACCATCGTCACCCTGTCATCGCTGTTTGTGAACAATTTCATCATTTGCTAGTAACGTTTGGGAAATAAATACCATTGGTAGGTTTTGTAACTGTCAAATTTTACACATACGTAGATCGATCCAACTCCTGTCATTCTAATGTGGGTGTCAGGGCGCTTCGAAGCAACTGTGCGTGGGCCTACGTAAATATTGGTGTATTCACACTGGTCTAACCACACAGAGTAAAGTAAAATAAAATCCTGCCAACTAAGATTATTCTCAATATTCTTAGTGAAAGGTGCGAAGTTAAATGTTAAAAAAAGTAAAGGTGATCAAATAATTAACGCGTTCTTAGTAACAAATGTTATATTAATGCTGAAAATCAAATTGTTTACAGATTTAACTAATGTAAGCTAACACACTGATAGCACTAAAAAAACAACCCATATTTACGTAGATACAAGTTTTTATCTATATATTTTAGCAAAAAAAAACCAAAATATTTTAATGTTGAAGTTTAAAATGTAATCCAAAGTCTCAAGTATATATCTTATATTGGAATTATATATTGTCTTTAATAAAATTTTGGGGTTATAATGTTTTGTTACCAGATGAGAGTTACGTAAAAACACTTATTTTTTTGTATAAATATCCATAGACTAAATCTCATTTTATATATTTTATGTATAGCTAATCGCTGTTGCACATTTTTTTCAACCAGTCTTAACGTCATGACTCAGTTTGATAACCTGCGTCATCAGAACGTTTACAGTTGGTAGAGGTTATTTGTTAAAATTTGAAGAAAATTCGTTCTTAGAGTTTATTTTATTATTCCGTGCATATTCGCTATTTACTAACCTAACATTTCAGTGCGAGTTACGATTGTGCTAAAAAAAGTTTAATATATTTTTTTTTTGTTAAATTTGTTAGCTTTTTGATTTAAGATACGAGCTGGAACCTGCCAAATTCGTTGGTTTTTTTCTGGTGCCAGGTAAGAATCCACATTAATATGTGCGTAGTCAAGACAGCCGAAAGTGTTCATTGGCAGCTGCCTAATTTCACTTTCTCTCCTGATCGGTAAGATTATATTTAGTTGTTTCTAATTGACTATTTTTCCTTCAAGACGCGTCCAATACCCTTCTTCTAGATTGTCACCCAATAATTCTGCAAGATTTTCTGGTCTTTAACAAAGGAGTTTTAAACAACAGTGTTAGTGCTCGAAATTAAAAACACTTTCACAGCAGTTCACAAACGGAATAATACGGGACTACCGTTTATAGGGTAATTTTAAAGCTATTTAAAGTGTGACAAGGCATTAGAATCAGTTACACTGTTAGGCGTAGGTACTTCACCTTTACGGGAAGTAATAAATACACGGATAGTTGTACAAATTAAAACATGTTAACAGGCTTTCTTTAAAGCTCTTTTTTTATTAGTTTACGTCCCTGGCTATTTTCCATCTGCAACAATATTTTTTTAACTGATGAATTGAACACACCAAAATGGACAAAAGCCGATGTTTATTATTTCATAATTAACATAAAACTACACTTTGGCACAGACTGATAAGAATTTTTTTACTTATTAAGAGACTTTAATAAATAATTATTTATAAAACGCGATTCAAGGACCATTGACTGCACTGTCCAACTGTGAATACACAGAATACAAACTTAGTAGTACCTATAAGACCACGGGGTAAGCAGTAAGAAAAAAGTGTTGCTTATGAAAACATGTATTGGCATTGTACAAATTGCAAAAAAGTGCGAAGGTGTTTCTGGTGATATTCACAGAACAAACATAAAAAGCAATAATTATTTTGCCAACACGTCTTAAGTTTCGGTCTCACATGCCAGGTTGATTTTTCGTTTCCTTCGTCATTTATTTTATTTATGGACTATTTCTAAAATATTAACTTGATACCCCCTTTGCATAGGTTATTCTGCCACGAATATTATCAACATAAATTCACAAACTGTAATATTATGAATGATTAAAGATGCTCAAACCTTTGTAATTAAGTATCATTATGCTCGCGTCTTTGTACACCTATGATAGGTGAATATCCATTGAAAACATTTGCGACAGAACAACAAATTCAAGAAAATAATTTAGTTAAAATTGCATGAATTGTCATGAAAATGCGTTAATCCAATAAGGCGCTTAGTTTCACTCGCTTGGTTAGGTTATGGCATTTTCATGCTGTTATATTTTATATAGGACAATTTCTAAGGATCTTCCATTGTATAATAATTGCATTTTGTGTTTTGCAGTGACTATTGTAGCCAAAATTTATTTTAAAAAAAAGTCATTTAAATGTAAGTGAAATGTTTGATGGCATTGGCGATGTGCGGAACACGTTACAGCATTGTTTTCTAGTTGTTTTCCACTCCACGTCGCTAGATGCCATCACTTTAATTAGTCTCACGGCACATTAAACACATATTGCATAAACATGTAGCGACTCTCCACGCCATCAGAGTCACTGACATCATTTTTGTCGGGTTTTTCTCACAATTTTCCTATGTTTTACCCATTAAAATATTTGCTGTAAGTTATATCTACAGCATTCTACATTTGGGTAACGCACACTGGCACCATAATTCACAGCAAATTATTAGAAATCAATAAGAAATCCGTGGACACGATGTATCTATTCCTTCGCACCGTGGATGTTAGGCGTTAGGGCATGGATTTAGGAATTGTCAGCAGACGGCACTCTGATTTAACAAACGCTACACTCCAGCCAAAGTTTTGGGTTGTCTACCCAACGTGGCTCAGACCATGGGCTAAAATAAAAATGGCTTCATCCAGTTACCATGTAATCATGCTGAAGTGGTTTCTACCTGTGGTCAAGGGCGTGCGCAGAATTTAATTAGGGGCGGAGAGAGGAAGTATCGAACCACTTTGCCCGCTGTTTGCTATCAAATTCTTTCCTTTTGTTGGTGAGAATGATAGATATTTTAGGATTTGGGGGGAGGGTTTATATTCCCCCATCCCTCCCCCCTGCATACGCTCTTGTCTGCTTTAGAGAGTGTGTGTGCAAAACTGGGGGGCAAGCTTGGTAACTCACATTATATTGCTTCCATAACCTCACATTAGAAATATTTCTTCTTAAAAATCTGCAATTAGAATAAAACAATTTAACGGGGCGGTACACCGAACAATTTTTTCGTACTTCTTCAAAAAGAGTCATTTGGAAAACAGTTGTCAAGAGATTGTCTGTAATACCACAAGAAAGATATTGTATCTTTGTACAACACATGGCTGTGGTTATTTTTGTATGTATGAAATACGTTTTTTGGAGATAATACTGAGTAGGTATTTCTTACGAAAATAGGCGCATAATTTTAGATTTTAATTGATGTTACTTCTTGTTCCAATGAAAATAATCGAATATTCCACAATTGGATTAATTTTGTTTAATTATGCTTATTAATGCGCGCTTATAATACCGAAAATTTATTCAGGGAACAGTTTACAAGTAATTTTAACAATTGGAGTTATTGGGACAAAAAAAAAATCAAAAATGCCCGGGTAAGAATACGCACACAGTATTACTGCGAAAAGTTTTCTTTAATATAATTGTAATGTGACAATTTACAAATATCTCTAATTTTTCACCAATGTTTTTGTTATATTTTACAAAAAAAAAGTTTCAGTGTAGAAGCCCAGCCTTGGCGTTGGCGCTTCGACGAAATTGATTTCCCCCACCCCACGGACTGGCGACTGGGAAGCAGCATCTCCGCAGCCCGTTTTCAAAAATAAATACCCGTCAGCTGAACTCGTGAGCGCGAAACCGCTTCGATCGCAGTGTGCCTGCCGGTCGATACGACTAATGGATCGCCTTTTCTTTCATTATTATTTTTTTTTTCGAAAGGCGTTGCGCGGGAGGAAACTCAGTCGATAACTCGCCAGGGGTGGCCAGCGGGGCGCCGACCACGGAGGTATTAGTCGATGGAGTGGTTCTAAATTTGAAGTCACTGTGGTCGGCAATTGGCTAGCAAAACAAACTGAAGCTGTATGAAGTCTTGATGCTTGAAGTTTGTTCAATAGCTTGAAAGGAACTCGCTAGGAAGAATCGTAAAAATAGACATCACGAAGTGATTATTGTAGAACAAAAATATAAACAACACATTAGCAAAGATAATTAACGTTTTTCTTTACTATAAAAATAACTGATTTACTACGCAGATAGAAAAAAGTGGGGAGGGTGTCATTATTTTGACACATAATTACAAATATTGCACAAAACCAACTCCATAAATTCTTACGTCCATCGTGCGAACGAATAGATCCATCGTGTTTATGGGTTCCCAATTGATTTCTAATATTTTACAGTGAATTATTCTCCCAGTATAATTAACTGTTTATTTTGTTTGTTAAGTTGGCTCTTTAGGACATTCATATGTAATTTTTGTTACTGATTCTGAAATTGTAAAAAATAATGCAAGAAACATTTATTTCTTTTACTTATTGTTAGTTTATATATAAAATTGCATATAACGTAGGGCATATCGTATTATCTTGTGAAAAATCTATTTTGTTCTTCTAATAAAAAAATCTCCATTTGAGATAACAATGGAAAAAACAAATTTTGTCTTTACTGAAAATTTATTTGTTTAGTAATTTTTAATATTTTCTTATCGGACACACGTGTCATACAGATATTTTGAGAGAGAAAAATTTTTTTTTGCTAGTCATAGTGTTTTGCTGTTTTAAAACTACACGTACGATCTGTGTGATTTATGTGGAATACAGTGTCCACTTGCCCTCCCAACATGTTATTATGAGACGGGATTAATAACTTCCCGTTACAGGAATAGTGAAAGATCATTTATCAAAACGGTAATGAAAATTACCAGTAGGGAGTCCACTATTGCTTACACTATTGATAGAGCATTCTATAACTTCCCAAGATTGATTCCATTTTTATAAGGGCTTAAAAAACACCAGATTGTTAAGGTAGAAGACATTTATTTTAGTGTTGCAGCCATTACAGAACGGCGTAATAATAATAATAATAATAATAATAATAATCCGTGAAAAATAGTTCAGTTTTAGCGAACGTTGTGCTCGGCGGCGAGTTTTCCTAGTTTTCCCGTTTCACTCAACATTCTGCATTCCATTACTGCTACATCGTAAGACTTACCTATTTTTCATATTTTTAGTAGAAAAGTGACATAAAAATCTGTGATTATAATATTTAAATCACATTCTTAGTAGCGTTAGCTTCAGCTACCTACATTTCTACAGATGGACGACCCTTAGTTTTGTTATTTATTTCCAGAAGACTGTGGACATGTGCACGGTTTTTTTTTTAGGACAGTCAATTTGTTAACAAGCCAAAGTCAATGAATGAAAATTGAATTAAATGTCTTATAACAAGGGATTGCAATGAATGAATGACAAAATAATTACAGTTTTACGTCTAGTTGACATCGGGATTCTCTATGGGGGTAAAACCCAACCAGTTGACGAAAACGTCCGCCAGGTTTTCCACCTACAAAACAAAGAGAGGCGAATGACCTTGCCAACCCGATCACCGCGGCCCCGTGGCAAGGATAGAACGTAACTGTACCCGTGTAAGTAGCGTCGCGCGTATTTCATCCCACCCAGACCTACCAGAGCTTCAGCTACCTGTATGGCTCTGTCGCGGGCTCGCGGAAGCCTTGTCGGCGGCGACTCGGCAGGACTTTACGACGGGATCCCTCCGCTTCCGGCCCTCGGGCGTGTGTTCGGAGCGGCCGTTGCGTCGGCGCGACGGAAACGTCGCTGCTCCGCGCTCCGAGAAGGGCGCCGAAGACGACCCGACGTCCACGGCGATTGATGCGCGAAGAGTCCGCTCGGGGACGTGGGTGCAATGGCCAATTGGAGACTCTTCAACCACCCTCCCCCTCCCTTTTTCTCCCAGGAGTCCACGCATGCGTGCATGCTAACTCCTTGCCCAAGGGCCCGTGTCTTCTCTAATGGTGGAGGCCCGCTTATCACCGCCGGGGCATCTGCAGCATTCGCGGGCGCGGCGATTGAAATTAAGCACCACCCCCCTCATTCCCCTCATCATTTCCCGCTAGGGCGTTGTTTTTTTTTATATATATTTCTTTGGTGTACCTTTCTCGTGGAAGCGCTCGCCGGGAGGTCCGCCATTCTCTTAGCAGCACGGGTTTTGTTTCTGTTTTTTTAATAGCCGGGTTTCGGCGCGGCGGAGGCGTGCGCTGCGCATCTCTTCCCCGGCAATTTCCAAAGAACAATGCGTCTGCCCGCCTTATCGGCGCGCGGGACCCCGCAGGGGTGTTTCGGAAGGAGGAGGGGGATTGATGCAAACTAGCCCCTAACAATTACCGCCGCATGCGGCCGCTCGCGTCACTACGAGCGGAAACCGTTGAAATAATTAACGTAGCGTGTCTCTCTCCCCTCTCTCTCTTCAACTCCTTACACCCGGCGCGGTGGTTCGCCGTGGGCGTAGGAAGTGTTGATGCCACCACGAGGGAAAAATCGAATACTCGCGGATAAATATTTTGGTAACACTGAAAATAAATAATTCTTGGTTTTTTTTTTCAATCGAATCGCAATGAACTGTAGATGTTTTACCCCATTTAAGTAGCTGTAGGCAACTACCTGTATCAGCAACATACAGAATGCTGGACCCCCATTGTGATTATTTTCAATCAATAATACGGTTACGTGTGACACTGCCTAGCCTACTTATGATGTGTTATCAAATTGAACATAATGTAGTACATCTGGCTTACATTTTAGGCGTTTGGGAAAATAAATATTCTCAAAAATTTATTAATTCAATTCATTTATTTTTTAAATTATATTTAATTTAGCAAGCTTAAGTAATTTTTTTTTAAGTACTTACTTGAAAACCTACTGCAGATTTCTGTGTTTTGAACTATTTCAAATTTGCAAAAATTGTTTCAAGAAAGTCTCTATAATTTTTTGTATTAAATTTAAACTTTACTTTCCGTCGACAACCTACAGAACTTGCCGTCTATCTTCAGTTTAATGTCAGTGTAAGTGCAGCAATTTTTTTATCAAGAATTTTTTTTACTATGTTAATTAAGACACTTGTCATCCCATCGTTCATGGACACCCTGATGAGATTTATCTCGTAGTAACATCTGCTTAACGTAAATAAATCATGTAACTCGCGAAGTAAGGATAGGTTAAATGTTAACAACTAACTCTCAAAAACAAAATATAAATTTGCGATTTGCGCTCAGGGGTTGTTATTCAATCGGTTTAGGTCGTCAGTCAGTGTATTTTGTTTCCAAGCCATACATATCGTGATTTATTTACACATTTACGATACTTAAAGAAATATTATATTTATTTTTGAAATTCCTTCATATTTCATAAGTTTTGTGGTTTTTTATTGACAGGGAAGATCTCTTTAAGTGTTTGGAAATTTAATATTCAGTTTTCTTTGGCCAGTTGTTAAGAATGTACTTATAACTGTAAGCCACCTGTCACTCAGTAGTCGACCAGAATGTGGCATTGTTTTGTTGTGACTAATACAACACGTTCTTCAAACAGCGTAGGCGTGATTATTCTACAGGTGTAAGTTGTCTGTTTTATAGTAGTATACAAGTTTGGCGAAAACAGAAAACTATCTCACGTCCACAAATAATTTTTTGCTCGATTCTGTGTTCCTTTGACATTCATAAATTTTGAAGGGTACAAATATTTTTATATGACTTTGTGGGATATTATGAAAACAAATCCTTGTGACTGTTAGACAATAAAGTTCTCCATGCTAATTTAATCCTTAATTCATGTTTTTGATCACTATAATTTTAATTGTAGGCCTACAACAAGCAAGCAGGATAAATATTTATTGTTAATGCAATAAACTATTGTAGTTTTTACATAGTATATGTGGCGTGTGTTGCTGTTAGTTGCAAGTTGCAATTAGTTATTCCGAAGATCTTTAGCCCCTTGAAGGAAACTATACATTTTGGAGTGCGGGTCATAATCGTAGTGGGTTTTGTTACGAAGGTACTTATACTAAATGACTTTACACACGTGGTTTCGTTTATTGCTCATGATTTAAAATAAATTTAGAATGTAATCATTGTTAATTGTTTATAACAATTCAATCAGTTAAATAAGTTTACGTAACTGTAAGTATACATTCATATTTATACCCTAGTCTTAAATTAGACCAAATAAGGTGTGATGTAGTTTTGAATTAACTGTTCGCATGAAGCCTTTGTCGTAACAAAAAAAAACTGTCGTAAAAATTTGGGTTTCTCAGAATCCTATGAACCTGATATTTTCAGAACGTTTGTAAAATAAATTTTTATTGATCCATGAATTAAGTATTAAAAACTAACAATTGTTCAACAAAGACTGTATAAATGACGAAGAGCTAAATCTAAACTGAACGATTTAAAGCGATCAGATATGGTTTGAATAGGGGTTGTAGCTTGTTGGAATGTTTCGTGACCATCGTGTCGATGTCACGGCAATAATTACGCAAGTGTCAGCAACGCGTGGTGTGGTTTGCGGTCCGCGGGGACTTGCGGTTGCAGACGTATTACACTGGCGGGCTGGCGCGATAAGTGGCGTGGCTACTTCAATGCGCCAGAGCAGCCCAGCGAAACACTTGGCGACCACGTCCCTTCTTCTTCATAAAACAATGCTTTGCGATGAGCAACATTGATCATGCAAATGACTAGAATAATATATATTGGTTCTTAAATTTAGTTCATTAATTTGCGATGATTTTTTTTATAGACAGATTAGGGTACTGTTTCGCTCAAACTGCTCGCCGCGACTGCCAGTGTGTGTTATCTCTGCCAGGATTACAACTGCAGATCAAGTTGTAAAAATAATTTACAAAAATTTTTCGATGTACCTCGGAGGCATAAGACAGACACTATGTCCACTTTTCACCAAATTCAAATTTTTTACCACAAACATGACCATCGTTTGACGTTCTATCTATTGGCATACAGCACTAAGATCTTCGATATGTCAAAAATTCACATTTTTGGGATAGAAAATAGTTGATTGAACAAGGGAGGTACTGTTTAAAATTCTTTATTTAAACTGCTATAATGAAAAATATGGGTTTTGTGACATAGTGTCCTATTCCTCCGAGGTGAAGAATTATGAAAAACAAAGAAAAATAATACTATACAAACTTATTTAAGACTTTAAACGACTGAAATTTTCTAAAAATAGGAACGTGCAAGTTAATATGTAGTAAAATAAACTTAATTTGAAGAAGAAAAAGGCTGACATTTTCAATTGATTTTTGGATTTTAAAGTATTGATTAATTTTATTGTTGTCAGGTAATTTTCTGGCAAATTCATAAAAAAAAATTTGCCAACTTACCAACACAGTGCAAGACATGACAAAAGAGGGGAGAAAAAACTACAATTTTATATATTTACCGTATTAGGTATCACATTTTTTCGACACTCATGAAAGTTAAGGTTTTCTGGATGTCTTAAAATATGTTCAAATAGTTAATCACATATTTTAATCTAGCATCATCACCTACTTCTTCCTTTGTCAGCACGTCGAAGTACGAAGTTTACTTTGTGCAACAGATAAAAAACAATAAAGACGTAAACCGAACTGGAAATGATGTTTCTCTCCACGCAAAGCAGTGGAACCGCGACGGCTGGTGGTCCTCGACTGGCCCACAGCAGTCAGGCCGCGGCACTTGCCCGTGCTGTCGTGACGTCACGACCCCTGTCCCTGCCAGCCGTCACAGGGCGGTTCCAGGGAAATAGCACCTTTCCTATTCATATAGACCGTTGTGCAATAAATTATAATGAAAAAAAAATACATCTTCACTGCAATTATCTTAATGTATGATGACTATTGGAGTTGACGAAAGTAGTTTAATTCATTACACTGTTCGTAATATAACGTGCACAGAGAAAATTGTTCCAATAAATCAGATATGCTATATTTTTAAAATGTTGTTGAGAAAAAAATGTTAAGTAGTATTGTATAAACAAGATGTGATGAACAACAAACATTATAATTTAAACTTTGTGGCCGAAATCTTAGTTTAGAAGGATTTTTTCCACTTAATTACATTTTGTCCGTCTGATTTCCGCGCACCGGCTTGATTTTTTATTCTAAATTATTAGTTTTTTTCTCTTCAGGACTTTTAAATAGTAAACAGTATTATGAAAATGTTTTTTTTTTTTTTTTTTTTTTTGGGTTTAAACCCGGTAGGAATTTCTCTTCATATGTCAGTTGAATGTAAAAGTTTACTCATCATACGTACACTGTGTGTATACAAAGTTTCTTTAACGATACTAGCCGGATTGGAAAGCTAATTTTTTTTTGTAAAACATTATGACGGTTATATTCAAGAATCCCTGTGCCTCTTCTTATCGTAGGTAGCTGGGGCTTTTAGTTTACGTACTGGAGGGAGGGAGCGCGTAAGTTATCTTTGTATCGATGTGTCGCACGGTACGTAACATTTCTTAGACGAAACAGCATTACGACTGAAATGATATATGCTAATTTACTGCCAAGTGGTAAAAGAAAATACGTAGTAAATTTGCTAGCACCTCGAATAAAAAGAAACTGCACCGAAACTCGAAAAACTCTACAGACCGACTTTCAGAGCAGCGATGATTTGTGCACCGAACCAGCGTGTTTACGTTTGAAAAACGTGTAACGCCAACCTAGTTCATAAATCATACGAAACCAAATTAGCCACGTATAAATTTATAGGCTCTGGGACAGATGTAAACCAAGACCAGTAGCAGATACACCGACTCCTAAATCAAACCGAGAACAGCTGTGTTTTTTTATACTTTTATGCGGAGACTCGTATTGCCAATAATAAAATTTATTTCTTTTTCTTGTAAGTGTGTAATGTAACGTCTTGTTATCAGAGGCAAAATAATTATCATGTGGATTGTTTTGGGAGTATCATGTAACTTGAATAATTTTTGGTTGTTCAATTTGCTTTGTTAGGTCTTACACTCTTTGGTAGATAAAATACAAGTTTTAAGTTTATTAATAGTTCTTGACCTAGAATTTTTTTTTTTTTTTTTGGTTGTTTGAAACATCAATACGTTTGGCCTATAATCAACTACTGTAAGCAAATAACTGAGTAAACGCATGTTTTCCTGTCCTTACAACATGATATCTGATTAGCTGAACAGTTTTTCTGAGGTATCACGTTTTTAGGGCTTTTTTATAAAAACTTTTTTGGGGGGCTATTATTAAATGTGTATGAAATAGGCATGAATGCTTATTTGTAGGCAATGAACAAATGGTATGCGCATATTGGTTTAGTCTACCCATTAGGCTAAAGTTAGAACATTAATTTTTTATTTACATAAAATAATGGTAGTTAGCAATTTGTACTTTTATATTTTTTTTGGTACTTAACACTTCTAAATAGTTGTAAAAAAAGGAATATATATTTTTTTTCAATTTTTGACAGGAATGACTGTTTGAGTTTGGGTTTTTTAGTGTTCAGGTCCTCGTGAAGCTGTGTTACCACTCCATCCAGCAATCGGGTTAAATATCTTGGCAAACCACGAAACATTCATAAATTACTGTTGGGGAATGAGGGAGTGTCGTAAGTCTCTTCGAAAATCGTCGATTATGTTAATATTGGGTCAGCTATGCTAGACAAGGACACTGGCCAGTCGCATTCTAATTTCACTCAACTTCGCTCCGGCAAGTGAAGTTGAAGTTCTGCCCAAGATCGCCGGAAGTCTCGAGAGACAGTTAAAATATCAAACCATATATATAATTTACAATTCTGAAACCTTGTTCTAATAATTGCAATTTTTTAAATAATTCTTATTAATTGTGAGAGAGATAAGGCTTCAGATCCAGGTTCGAATGCATGCCTGACGGATCATTTTCAGGGCTTGAATATACGCCACGACGTACTAACAAAATAGCATACAGAAATGGCAGTTTACATTTCGTGGTCTTTAAAGTTCTTTAAATGTAAACTGTAAAGGTATAAATTAAATTATCACTTCATTGCATAGTTGAACAATACGTTGCAGAATTCAGTGCGTCCTGCATTTTATAAACTAACCTACTAAAAATGACACGTAATTATGTTGTAAATACTCGTGTATGATATTTGTAAATACATTTGGGGAATCAGTTGTTACTTTACTATGAAATATGCAATTTTGGTTTACATTTCAACATATGTATATACCCATTGAACATATAATTACGTATAATTGCAGTGAATGGAACGAATCTCTCATCACAAGAGATATGGTATCAGGTTAAAATTTTTTTTCAAAATATCGACTAGGTATAAATGCACTGGATAGGCATAGGTTAATGTTTACCCAACCAAAACGTACACCAGCAGATCACAGTACGAAGATCGTTTTACAGTACTTCACTTCAGTACACTCATAGTATTTTGACGTTAGCTAATGTGTTAATTTAAACTCGTCTGTACTAACGCTAATACATAACATTACAGAATTCTGATTACTATTTGCCTACGGTACGTTTTTATCGTAATATTTAAAGTAACCGTGGAAGCATTTAATCAATTTAAGCTCTGATTTTGTCGATGCTTGGTTGTGCAATATAAACTATGGAACGTATTTTGTATAAATTGTGACGTCAATTACAAGCACACAGATAACCACAATTCTAACAATAAAAAACTGAGAACATTTATCAAAGATGTGTGTGTGTGTGTGTGTGTGTGTTTGTTGAGCCTCGTAAGACGCGTCGGATGGACTTGCCGCGCCGCATCGCGAGCGAAGATGCAAACTGCTTGGACGATTGTCTGCATTGCTTCCCTTCTCTCGGGGACGCTGCTGGGGCAGGCCCCGCCCTTCTACCGCCCGCCCGTGGGGTACGGCGGCTTCAACTACCGCTCCGCCTTCGAGGACCACGGCACCCCGCAGCCTCGCAACCTCACCGTGGCGAGGGCTGGGCCGGTGTCCGGGCACGCACTGGGCGCCTGGGCCATCGTGGGCATCGTGCTGGCGCTGCTGGCGGCGGGCTCGGGGGCCTACTTCGCGGTGCTGTGCTACCCGGCGCCTCCACCATTGTTATGATTCAACCTAAAGATGATCTTAATTATTTACTATTCTAAGACAGGGTGATAGGGGGCTCAAGACTAACAATGAAAGGCAATTCAATATAGAGACTTGATTTAATGTCACGTACTATTATAGAGTTAGCGGTCACCAAATTAGACAATTATCGGGGAGCCTCGCTACCACACCTCGGCAGGTTCCTTACCCACGCTGTGCTGGGTCGCGCTCGCGGCAGGAATTCGACGACGGACTGCGGCGGCCGAGGACACGGCGCTCCGTGGTTCCGGCGTCACGACTCCAGCCGTCCAGTCGCCGGTGACCAGAAGAAGCCCCTTCTCGACGGTGGCTGTCGTTTTTATTCTTCCGTCCGCGTCCGTGTTGATGTTCCGTGTTGTCCTCTTTTCTCTCGCAGCGGCGGTCGGCCTTCGGCGACTCGCGTCGCTGTTTCGCTGGCGGTGTTGAAACTGCTGACACCTCGTGTTTGACTCAGGGCGAGCCTCGAAGCCGCTTGCCAGAGTGCTCAGAGCGAGTCATAACAGTGTGTTCAAGGATGTCGGCCTATATAAGCCACTTTTCGCAGCAAACTCGCGAAGAAGTCCGACATTAAACTTCCGTAACGTCCATCCATTTGGCAGCGCGCACAATCGGTCATATTCATGGAACATATCGAGGCCACAATCGCGTGCTGCGGTGCTGGTTGTGCATTCGCTCGAAGAGAACTTTGAAGAGAGAGGGGCCTTTTTCTCTTGTTTTGTAGGTCACAGATAAACTACTCCGAAATTAGAACAGAAAATAACGAGGCGTTCATGTCATCACTTGTGTACTTGTTCAGTAGGTTGGCTGTCTGCAAGGACAAAAATTATGTTAAAGAAAATGAAAATATACAGAGGTTTATGATATTATACATAACATTATTAAAATATTATTACACAAATAACACAAAACTCTTTTAAATCTAACAGTGTATTTGGTAACGAAAAAAAAATTGTGTGAGTTTGCAGGAAAAGCGTACTGTTAAGGTTGTATGGCTGTCTGTCTAGAGTAAAGTTTGCAGTTTTTTAGCAGTTACACCACACGCCAATACGCCATCAATGATGACATTTTCGTTACGAGGATTGTTTCTGATCATCAATTCAAAAAATATTGTTTCATAAGTTAATATTTGAGGCTTCTCTTTAACAACGAAATTAGTTTGATTTATATATATATATATTTAAAAATAATTTCGTTACAGATATACTTATATTAAAGTAATATAAACTATAGTTGTTTATTTCTGTCGTAACGAAGAACTTTGAGGTGTAATGTTTTGCGGTTGAATAAAGTATGGT
The DNA here is from genome assembly GCF_032445375.1 of Bacillus rossius redtenbacheri. NCBI lineage: Eukaryota > Metazoa > Arthropoda > Insecta > Phasmatodea > Bacillidae > Bacillus > Bacillus rossius. Next base: position 52,950,376 of record NC_086332.1, on the reverse strand, counting down.
GAAATTTTTTTAAATAGATAAATTTTACTAGACGTTAAAGATTTGGCATTGATTATTACGTAAATCTGAAGATCACCTTCGATAGCTGTTCAAAAAAATGTCTAATGCAAGATGTAATTAGGTATTTTCTTAAATATGTGATTATATTCCACTGTGAATGGTTAATGTAATTGTTTGGAGTTCAGAAACATCAGCTTGCACCTGAAGCATGAAAAGTTCATTGGCATTCATCTAAACAAAAAAAAAGTAAAAACGAAGATTCTGATTTACGGTGCTTGGCACCGGTCGTTCATTTCCTCGACTGCTATTGCGTCAATGACCCTATGCTCACTTTTGACCCTGACAATGGGAGTCGCCGCGGAGTGCCTACGTGAAAATTGTGACCTTACGGAGCTGCCAATCAGGTGTCTGCGGTTCAGCGCAACATCCCCCTCATCACTAACACCCCTTCTCCTCCCGACACCCCCCAGGTTCCACTCTGCCCCTTAACCTTCGCCTCGCCTGTGACGTACGTCCAGCGACCCGCGGATTAACCGTGTGGACCTCCCGTCGGTTGCCTCTCTCGGCCGGGGTTCAATTATTTTTACACCTGTCGGCTCATTCCTCCGACAGCGGAATGGAATAGCCTTTGTCCTCCTCGTGGATGCCTTTTTACCCCCTCCCTTCTTCCTCGTGTTATTCTTTTTTTTTTTTTTTTTTTTTTTCCGAACAAGCCCCCCTTCGTCTGCGCTCTTCGTGTTCCTCTCTTCGTCGGACTTGCAATTATACGTTCAAACACGGCGGTCGCATTAACATGCAACGGCTCCGCGGCTGTTCGGCTCTCAACGCCCCGCCTGTGACGGCAATACGGATGGGCTGATTCGCGACGGAGCGCCGCGGCTATGGGGGAGCAGGCGCCGTGCGTTGTTCGACGCGTGCTGGGCCGTCGGTCCCCCGCGCCCGACGTCCATCGCTCGCCTCCCCTCGGGCCCTCCACCTCAGGTGCGCGGTCCCACCTTCCCCGTGATGGTATGGGAAACATACATGGTTGCTACAGGACTAGAACCGGGAAAGTTCAGGGATATCGCGACATATTTATGGAATCTTGTGCAAGCAAAAGTGAAACGGAAAATACAGATTTCATTGACGTTTAGGCACCTTAAAAATTAAGGAAAAATTTTATATCACGAAATACGGTTTGATTTTTACTTGTTTTCGTGAATTCTCAGGCATTTTTATTGTAAACACGTTGTTAAACAAGGGAGAGAAAAAATTTACGCATGTTTACATATAGTTCGATAACGTTACTCAATATTTTCAGGTAAATCGATTGTAATCGTTTGCAAATAGTATTTTGATGTCAAACTGCGTTAATATTATTACTACATTTTGATCGAGAAGTAACGCTTTATTTCTAAGGGAAGAATTATTACAACATAAATACACTTGGTGGTGTTCTTCAGAAATGGTTGAAGCTAGAAATGTCTTTAATAAATCTTCTCACGTGTTATTTGCATATAAATTCAACCAACACGTCTGCTTGGGTTTTTCCTTTCTAGAGGACGTATTGAGAGTGATGCGCGCTCTGGCCCGAGTCACGGGGTAAAAGCGGGCATTGTTTATTCACCCCTCCATCCCATCCCTCCAGCCCAACACCTAGTTTACCTGTGTAAACAGCCAGCTGACGGGCGTACTCACCGCAGCGCGATAGGTCTGTCTCTCCTCTGTTTGCCTTCGTTCCCCGGCAGTAAACTGCAAGCGAAAACATCATTGGGTTCGTAAAAGGGCGAAAGGTGTTTGAGAGGGAGTAGGAAGGCGGGGGTTTAGTTTTACACAAGCGAAAAGGAAATGTCTGGCTTTCCTTCAACTGTAAAATTCATGTCGGACGTGTTCCCTTGTGGGAACACGGAAACCCTATTCTGCACGGGACGCGGAAAAAAAAACGTCCTCCCCCCCCCCCATGTTATTGCAGCGGCCTCGCACCGTTGTGTATATACTATATGTTTATATAAATAAAATATTAATTTAAACAGCTTAGTTTCTTCTGTTCTGCGTTATTTAAAATCTTGAGTAGCCGAACTTTGTGATCAGAAGCACCAGGTTGCCATGACGCCAAAATTTTCGTGCTGGCGACCATCTTCTGCCGAGCTATCATGATTCAGTGGGTTTTGAAAACATCAGTCAATTATGTTGTTACAAAATTTTGTTGTACGGAAATGACGGGATCCAATAAAACGGGATGATATTTAAATGGTTAAATTAATGATATTGTACCAAGTTTATATATAGCCTAAGTACCGTTCTATACTTTAATGTTCCAAAATAAAATCTCAAACTAGAACTGCTCACAAAGGTATTTATTTCTTTTTTATCGCTGGCTCCTCGATTTTGTACCTGACTCCTAAACGTTCAGAGCTTAAAGCAAAAACGTTTTTGTTCGACGGTATTTTCCAACGCAGTTTACTCAATCGCTATGAGAACAAATAATAGACTGTTTATGTCCAGCAAGCTGTACTGGCTCAGGCTGTGGTATAACGGCATGTACGTGTGATAAATAGGGTACTTCCGATAATTCACCTGAGCAACAAAAGTTAGACCTAATTATTTTTGCGCTTGCCATTATTACTGAATGTTTTTATACGGTTTTAACGCAGTCAAGTATGATAATGATCCGCAGTGTCGTGCGTACGTTTTAGGTTAAAATTTATGGCTCAATGAGCCACCAATATAAATGGCTCATGAAGAAATAAATCACCAATACTGAAGAGGACAGCAAAACATATTTGGGGTTTATAAGTATGGCGGTAAGATATATTACTCCTTAAGAGCAAAGACTCACAGTTGTAACCGACGCGACGGTTCAAAATATTTTTCCGAGAATTTTACTCGAAAAATAACACTTGCCGGTAATTTTCCCTTGGAAACTACGCTTCTTTTCATATATGATGGAACGTCATGCAAATTTTAAGTTTTAGTTTGACTCTCTGAGCGCAATGAACTCGAAATTCACCCGCAGGCAATTCTTTTGCATCGGTATAATAGCCTTTCGTAGCAATTGACGGTAGTTATGCAGATAAGATGGAATTAAAAATTTTGATACTAGTTACTTCCAGTTTTTTTTTAATGAAAGATTATTAGAGGTCATTAAACTGATGGAAGCGAGCTAACATTGTAGACTGGTTTTGATCATCGGTAAAATGCTAGCATAATTAATCCCTTAGCAACGATACTTACTCTGGCTTGCACAGGGAGGTAAGAAAATGGTAAGCTTAAACCTTGCTTCAGGTTCGATTTTGTGAGCGGCCCTTAGGGTGATATTCCAAGTCGTTCGGGTAAGGTTGCGAATAAGCACTGCATTGTTGGCATACAGCCGTAAACCTAACTCACGGGCCGTATTCCCGAACGTGTCCCAAACGAAACCCAGTAAAGAATCAAATCGGCAACAGTTTTAATAAACGGTGCCCGGTGTGAGGCTAGAAACTAGTTTCAACGCATTCTAGCGGACGTTTCGCAACCATTGATACATTTGTTACTGCAAACGTCCGAGACATAGCAGCACCGTCGCACGAATTAAATATATGCTATTCTAATTTTCTCAACTACCTTATAAGTTTCATTTTTTTTCTTGTTATGACTATCAGAATATACAAAATGTGTTCCAGGATAGTTTTTCTAACATAAAGTTTCATTTGGCACACTATTAGGTTTGGTACATCCCTCGATATTCACGAAATTGAATATATACGAGTTAATGGTGCCAGACGCAGGTCCGCCATCTGGATGAAATTAACAAAAAAAAGTTATCTCTGCTCATTGGCGGAATTTGGGCAACAGATGGGTCACGGATAGGACATCAAAAACCGTTCCCGAAAAATAAGCGAGTGGCCGTGTCCTACTATCGTGCACTGGGAGTACCTACTGTTAGGGAACAGGCATAGCGCATTCTACAAAAACCCTTATTTTTTGTTTTGGAATTTCCGACCTTAGAGTCGATATTAAAAATTTATTGTATTTTATTTGTTAAGTCTTGTAGGTGTTCCTTGGGGGCGTGTGGGATGGACAGAGAGTGTGCGATGGAAGGGGCTTAGAGAGTAGTTGCAATTAGCGTCGCGCGCAATTATTACGTGGCGTTATTTTCTGTCTGTGGATTCGCGCGGGTCCGGAGCTCTAATTGCGTGGCTTCCACTGCCGCCAGGTCGGCAGCGCCCGCGGCGGCCAGGGCGGGAACCCCCGACCCCCGCCGACGTGTCGCGAGGAGCTGACCCGAGAAGGTGTCCGTGGCAAATAACATCACGGAGCCATTGTTTGTTGTACAATTATTATTACGTGGTCTTAAAATGGCCCTGCCTACCCGGGCACACATGCGGTGTGGAAAAAAGAAAACACGTGATTTAAAAATTGGTCAATATATTGAAGGTGGGGTCTGTGTTCGAAAAAGCATTTAAGAATAAGGTGAAGACGGGTGAATAGTTATGTTTCTGTAATTTTTTTAAAACTATTTTTAGATGAGTTTAAATGGATTAAACGCGTGTTTTGAGAATAATGAAACACCAGGGTTTACCTTCATCTTCATTTCTCAGCCATATAATGTCATGGTTACCGCTCAAATCTGTTATAGTTACCTGTGCACGGTGAGAAGACTGCGTACCAAACCAGAGACCTGCACTTAGAGGCGATACCGCGGAAGAAGCACCAGAGAGCGTCGCACTTATCGTCCCGCCTTAAGAAATACTCGGTATTATCTCGTCAAACGTATTTCAAATATGCAACAATAACCATAGCCATGTGTTTTATAGTTACAATATCTTTCTTGTAGTATTACAAACTATTTATTGGTAACATTAAGGACTCTGTTTTAGAAGCGTGGTATTTTTTTTTTTCTGTTCAAAACATTTTATGTTTGAGGATGTGAAAATTGTTGAAGAGAATGAGTGTGGTATAACGCAGCTAGGCAATACCAAAAGTATGCTCGGTACTCAACCGGTTAAGCGCTGAAGGGCGGTACTGCGGTCAGTTGCGGATTTAGAGGGTGCACGGGGTAAAATATGCAGTGGATAGTACGACTCGTGAAGCAATAAACAGGTATTATACCTACTTTGTCCAGACCACCGGTGCCCCGCCCCTGCTTGCGGTGTGACAAAACGAGGTAAGACGCAAGAGAGAAAGAGACGGAGTGACGTGACACGCTCCCTTATGCACGATCGACATTCGTTAGCTGAGATCTTCCCTTGTACCCGGGGGGGTGGGGGAGGGGGGACACAAGCACGGAGCAGCCGCTCGGCAGATAGCGGCGAGATGTAGAGGCGGCGGGTGTCAACTCCGGGGCGGCCCTGTTCCGGGTGCCTTCCGGGTCCGCGCGGCGGCGCCTTTGACGGGCGCCCCCCGCCCCGCCGCGATCGGGCCCGACACGTTATCGCGGCGCACGACTCGCACGTCTAACTTCTCGTCGGCGTCGTCTGAGAGGTCGTCGCGGGCGGTGAACTGTGGGGAAAGGGGAGATGGCAGCGCCAGGCCCATGGCGACGTCCGCCATGATTCCCCGGGTTTTTACCCTACCACCGGGAATCGATCCCGGACCACCAATGGCGGGAGGGTGCGCGATCCGAACATGTATTCACGTCACGAATTGCTGGAAATGTACATTAAAGTCGATGAATAGTAACTGGGTTCTTAATAAATAGAGCCAATTTTTTTTTTTTTTACCTTTGAGAAATTATTAGCAACAGTGGCTTATTTATTAGTCCTTCAGCTATCATTGCCAATATCGACCATGGACTTCGCTAATTAGTGCGGAATGTTTTACGAAGGCATTTCATAAAATTTAGAAGTATGCCGATTTATATGTCTTACGTTTATTTTGTATGAGAGAGAGAAACTGATTGATTGATCGTCTTCCAACATATAAACAATAGGCTACGCTGTGTGACTATTGCGCACGTTTGAAAAGAACCATAAGTAACGCAGTACCTGCAGAGTACATAGCAAACATATTTTACTAACTTACTCTAAAAATACATCCATGTGTGAATTAATGCACTGAAAGTATTAACAAATGTAAATAGTCTATTTCTGACGCAAGATACAATAATTAACAACCTTTACAATTACCTTGTTTTGCTGAGACTTTATTTTTATTCATTTAGAATAGTTTGAAATTGTTCCAGTATTTCTTGGACACTTTTGAAATATGTAAATATTAACCTAAAAAAAATATTTAACACCTTTGAAATATGTATGTAAAAATTAACCTCAAAAATTATTTATCATTGCAGTTTTTTTTTAAGTTTCGACACAAATTGATGATTTACCGGTGCGTTAAACAGTAAAATTCAGTGTAGTCATTAGAAAATTCCAAGAAATATTGCAAATTAAGTGCTATGTGTTCATTTTGAGTACGTGGTTCCTTTTCTCCGTCAAGATTAATTTCTCACCTGGTTCGAGAACACTTAGGTATAATATCTCGCTGGATTAACCCAACGTATATGGTAACACATTTGTAACCACAGTTTGAGCATGGTACGTTTAACAGATAATTTGCATTAATAGCCCGAGCGCAACTTGGAACAGAAATAATATTTCTTGTCCCGAAGCAGATGTAATTATTATGACAGTTGGTTACTTCTGTAGATTAAAAAAACAACCAGTTAAATGAGTCGCGTTTATTAGTGCTAATTTTAAAAATCTTGGAATCTAAGGAGATTCAATCGTCAAGGTTGTCCAGATGGCAATAACGCCTTTTAATACTTGTCGCTACAAGACTAAGTTTGTCCTATAAATCAAATAACATATTTAAGGTACATTTAGGGATGGGTGATCACTGTAGGTAGTGATGAAACTCATAACTAGTCATTTTATGAAGAAAAACACATAGTTTCGTGTTTCTTGTGCTGAAACAACACTAAGCGTTCATCCAAACGAACTTGAGGTAAATGTACTCTTGGTAACTAAGACATTAAAGACACCTTCAACTGTACCTTTAAAAATCAGTATTTTACTTTTAAATATCTTCCTACAAGATGGATAGTTTGTAGGAGTTTTGTCGATATAATCCAGCGTTAATTGTCTTAAACAGATATTTTGTCCTTGATTTAAAATTAAATCAGATAATCATGTTTTGTCACAGTTTTGAGTACAGAGTAACATATAACAATTTTCTCCGTTCTGTATTAAAAAAATTACATGGTAAAAATATTATACCATACGTTACTTTAAATAGATCCACAAAATAGATATTCCATGCCGATTCAAGTAAAATATTTATCCGTTAATTTAAGAAAACGATTTTTCATCTAGGCTACATAGGATAACATTTTTGGGTAATTATTTAGTAGCCTTCACTGAGTCTCCAATGGAAAAAAAAAAATCAGAGAAAGGACAAGATAACAGACATGTGGAAGGTTTAAAAGGTAGTATAGTAGTTGCCATACTTCACCACCAGCAGAAATGATCTTTAAACAGAACCTCCAAAACCGTAGTGTATAACTGTAGCACGTGTTGCAGGAGCAGTTTAATGCCACCAAAACCCTATCATATTATTGACCTTTAGAAATAACTTAGTATATAGAGGTCGCTGTAATCTGGGTTCGGAACTCGGAAAGGCACTCATGAAAACTCTCCATTGCAACAAGGAAAGAAGTGCAAGCTAGTCACAAGAGGGAAAACTTAATGCTGTCTCTCCCAGTGCGTATGTGGCAACTGGTAGCGTCTTCATGAGCGGCGTGGAATATTCATCAGTTACCGCGATGCTTGAGAATGTGTAGCCCGCTGCACGTAAAGGAATGTGATTGTTTGAATTCTAGTTGAAGTCAATATCCTTGGCCTCGTCAAGGTGTCTAGAGAAATCCCCAAACTTGACTTATCTTGGTCTTTTAAAATATTCTGCTGACCATAAACGTGCAATTTTTCCATGGAAAATAACTTTTTTTAGCTACTTCCCTACGCTGTCATTGTCACAACGTAGGCCTACTAAAGGATTCTTCGATTCTGTGACATAATTTTGAATTCAGCCTGACGTACCGAAAACTACAACTCTGCGCAATAAACCTTGTAAACAAAAAAAAAGGCTGAACCCAACTACAAAATGCGCGACACTTGATTTGGGATAAACGATGAGTCTGCTAACATTTATTTTAAATTCTGACAATTAAAGGTTTCTCGGTATTTTCTGATGCTGGAAAAACTGATAATTTCTAATAGACTAAAGTTTACATCAACTAAGCCTCTCGAACTGTCTCCTACTGGCCACTCTAAACCTGTTCATTAATACGGGACGGTGAAATCATTAACATACTTGAAAATGTGTTATGCATGTTAGTCATGCCAATAATCAAGATAAGTATTTTTAAAAAGGGTTCATTAAAGAAAGTGAAACTTTCAGTACTCGCCAGAGATGTGTAACATCTAACCTCGGTAACGAACTAATTCATGCGTTATCATCTTGCAAATAAACTTATAATACAAAACTCGGACATGACATTTAATGTAGAATTCTTTTAAAAAAATTCCGAGTATGATTAATATATGCAAATTGTTTTTACAATTATATTTTTGGACTTGAATTACACGTAGTTTCCACACCCGCCTCTAGGATTCGCTGCCGGATTAGCTACGTCGAAAATGAAATCATCCTATTTGCAGAGCGAAATTTTAAACTATACAATGAAACGGCTCCGATGAAAGCGAAAATGATTTGAAAAAATAATAAACTCCGGGTTGGACCTGATTTTCTAAAAGAAATGTTATTAAAATACTGCCCATCTTGTTAAAATTCATTAAACAGTTAATACTATGAAGATTTTTCATTTGTAACTGTGAACTTTGGTTGGCGCCATCCGCCACAGTTACACATTTCCGTTCCTTGACTTCCGTCGCACTCACGAAATTTCTCCCACCAAATGCCGTATACAGGATGTTACAATTTCAGGTTGGAAGTAATTCGTCGAAGAGAATGAGGGCAATGGTGGCCACGTTCGCTAACGCATGACGCTCACAGTGCCAAGTTTCATGGGTTTTATGGCCACATGAGCGACTACTTTTTATCCGCGATTTGTTAACGTTGAAGTGAATATGCCCAATTTGTTTGTGGTCACTTACTAGAAGTTAATTTTTCTGGGATTCTGCAGCAATATAAATCTAAATTTCTTCTTTATGCCCTTTCTCTGAGTATTTCTTCGAAAAATTCTGCAAGTAACGAACAACCACAAATTCAAAATCACTCGTATGGCCACTGTGAGACTAGGTTTTCAAATATGACTGGCGCATAAAGTTCTTATTGTGGTTCGGAGATTTATTGACCATACCTTTGTAATTTACTTTAAGGAAGGCTTAAAAAGTCTGTAATTGATAAATTAAATATTTACAAATATGCAACGTAGGCTGTGAGGTTCGGAGACGCGTAGTAAATATGACTGTTATTGGTCCTATAGTGTGTTGTCTTGTTCGAATAAACATGTCAAATTTGCGTATAATTGGTCTTACTACAATAAAGATAAATGCGTAGTAGAATGACTGCTGGAGGTTCAGATAAACTGTCATGTATGCACTTTGTAGGCAAAATGAGTAGATTTTGTGGTTAGTTAAAGGATCGCGGTTTGGGTACTTTTGATATGTAATTCTTATCTTATTGGAAAACGCGTCTGGTGATTACATACAGAAAATATGCCTCGTGGTTCAGAGACTCAAAAAATTATGCTTGTGAAGGCTCGTGTTGGGGTCGTAAAAAAAATCGTACGCAGAAATACTTTCAGGGCGGGGAGGCGAGATGATAGAACAAACAACTTTCCCCACTGTTTGCTTTCAAATTCTTTTCTTTCGTTGGTGGGAATGATAGATATTTTTTAGACATACGGTCCACCATGCATGGACCTACACGTTTACGACCATTAGGAGCTGTCAGGAGACGCCATGCTGTGTCGTAGTTGAAGTCACTTTTCTTTACCTCACAATCGCCACATTTTCATGTCCAAAACATTGCGGAAATGGTTCTTGACCACCTTTGATGATGGTTGGTAAGTACGAATTAGAATATCTGTTATTTGAATAAGAATACAGCCATTTAAAACTCTTTCCACAATACAAACACTTCACTTGAGCCAATGTTTTGGGAGTCTAACCAACATGGCACAGATTATTAGCTGGAATAAAAATAGCTTCACTCGGTTACCATCAGGGCCGGGGGCAAATATATTTTCGGGCCCCATCCCATTATCTAATGTACAACATTTCAAACCTCTTTGATTAAAAATAAATTAAATACTGTAAATCTTACCATGGTCATAACTGTAAAAGTTATCTGCGCGTGCTGCATTATAACTTATTAAGTTTCCAATCAATTCTATCAGCTATAGACTTGTAATTTTCGTCCTATCAGGGTAAACTCACTTTTGAAAAAAAAAAACATAAACTCACATTGCCACTCCCTCTCAGCAATTGAGGTTTTATTTGATCAAATCAAGCAACTACTAAATTATATGAATAACTTTCATAAACCAGTAATTGGCTTTAAATGTGTTCACATTAGCTAGACTTCGAATCCGCCAAAAGAAAGGTACGCACGCCTAAAATACAATAACAATTTTAATAAATGTGAAAAAATCAAGGAAAATTGAAATATAAAATGCAGAGAACTGTCCTAGAAAAATCTACTCAACTGAAAATAACACTAACGTTTAGTTGAAAACTTCCCCCTTGTGTACCTGGTTGCCGTGAGACCGGGGAAGCAGTTGAAGGACGCCTTGCTCGCTGCTTGCAGGCACCCGCTGTTCCCGCTGCTGGCGCTGATATTCGAGAAGTGCGAGCTGGCGACGTGCACGCCTCGGGAGCCTGGCGTGGCGGGCGGCGACGTCTGCTCCTCCGAGTCCTTCAACGAGGACATCGCCGTCTTCTCCAAGCAGGTCAGTTGCTCGCCTGCGCTCCCCAGCCCCGTCACTCTCCACGGGTGTCTCTGTGGTCACATCTGCTTCAGTGATCGGACCACATCTAATCTGAAGGACATCGAATGACAAGCATCCCAGTTAACAGTCGTCGCTAGTAAATAGCCAATGTGCAAGTATCATTTTCCCGAGTCCATGTAGGATCGTGAAGTCTATCCGGGAGATCATTAAAATCGCGAATCTCTACAGGCCCTAACTATAGTAAGGTTTTCGTAAATGTGTTCTTATGAATACCTACCATTTTACAACTTCGTAACTCACGCAAAGTGGTTTTTAAAGTTTGGATCCTACTATGTTGTGTAGTTAACATGTCACATGTACTAGTTATGTGTAAGAGCAGCCTATTGCTCTGTCTCAAAAGCAGTGTTCTTTTTTTGTCATTATTTTAATCTAAGGGCTATTTATATATTTTTATCAACAACTTAATTTACTTAACTCCTTTATGTTCTACATTATTTTAAATTGATCGGTAGTCATTTTCTTATATTCCACGAAGCGAAAATGTATTGAATATTTTTTTTTAATTCGACGCATCCACTATTAAGTAACTTAGAATGAACTTCATGTTTTGGCTACTAAGGTGGTTATGACATTTTTTTGGACCTTCAGACACTACATTTAATCCCTTGCACTGATAGTGGTCTCATAAAAATTTGTTTTCGAACAAGGTTTAAGATAATGTTTAGATGGCTTACAGTAGGTTTGAACGAATATGATTTTGTGTACGTAGCAAAAAGGTTTTTGAATTTATTTTATTTAAACCCCTTTTTTTCAACTCCTTGCAGAAATGGTTCGTAGCATCAAAGTTTAATAAAATAATTCAGATAGTATTAGTATTTAGTATGTTTAAAATAAATAAGAAAGGATTCGTTTGTGTACATGGTATGGAAATTTGGATTTTTTATTCATACCGATGTTTTTAACCCCTTGCAGCAATGGATTATCTTTAAAAAAAATTCAGACAAAACTTTGGGATAATATTTAGAAGATTAACAATAAATTGTAACAGTTTTGATGTGTACATTATTGGGGAGTTCTGAAATTTATTTTCCTTAAACCCCTGTTTGTCATATAAATATTATTTAAGACCTAATTTGTGGATACTATTTAGAAATTACAAAACAAACAAGAACAGAATTGATATTTTGATTGTTTCAAATATTATTTTTTTATTGGTACCATAGATTTTTCAACCCCTTATGGTTCGTCGAATCAAAAATTGTTTCAGGCAAAAGTTTTTGATAATATTCATAAGGTTTATAAATAGTTCGAACGGATCTGATTGTGTGCTTACTAAGGGAGTTAGGTGGTTGTTCTTCGAAATCTACTTTCAAAGTGCGCAAGTGATAATAGTTACGAAGACTTGAGCCTTCTTACACCCGTGATGTTACACTACGTGAATATGTGTTGAAAATATTTGTGCCTAACAATAAATACTAGGGTGGTTAAAAAGTTAGAAGTAGCCCTTAAAATGCGATGAAAAAACTAAACAAAAAACATGAAATGTGAAACCGAGCTTCGAGTTCACACATTTTTTCCACATTTTTCGAAGGAAAAAATAACTTGTAAATCGTTTACATTATTTCAGTTTCAAGGAATCTTAATCATAACATAGTTGAAACACAAGCAATGTTAACATTTTGTTCATGACCATTACTTATAAATCTGTGTGCCAGGAGGTAGAAGTAAAAGCCCTTTTATTCTATTAATTGTTCTTAGCCTTCCAATCGTTGCTAGCACGACCCATGAAGTACCTACTGAAGTATCTGGTTAGAGATATATTTCATTACTTGGCGAGAAGGATAACATTTTCTTGCCGTCACCAAGAGATCTTTTGTTTCCTCTTCTTTTCTGTTCATTGCGAGGATTATTATTGGTCGAGCTATTAGTGCCTTCAATTACAGTGGTCCGCCCTTTATGACGCCGTGGTCTATCGCTGTGTGATGATTGGAGGGAGCGGGGTTTACAACACCCAATTGTACAACCCCACATTCTTGAGCAGTGCATACACGTTCTCGAGCGCACATCCACAAAACTCCATTTCGGCGAATATGTCAGATTACGTGTTTCTAAAGGGGATATTGTATGCGAAAGCTTCAATCTTGAGCAAGTTTGAAGGATATGCACGGGCCTACTTACCTGTTTAATTATTAACCTCTTAATGTTTTATCAAATTAATTGAAAATGTAGGAACAAAATTATACTTTAAGTGACTAAATTTAATTTGGGGTGTACTTAAATACTTCCTTAATAAACTATGTTTAGTTTTTATACGCTACCCGGATCATGATTGTGTGTACCTCGGACGTGTACGTGAAACTACGAATTATGCCCTTATCGCTCCCATATAACGTTTCTTTGAGTGAATCACGCGATGAATTCCCAGTAACCTACATACTAATTTTAATTAGTCCTTGAAAATTTGCCTGACTGTTTTTTAATTTGGCGCAAAAACTAAATAAATAAAATATTTTGCAATGCAATGCTTATGTAGTGGAAAAGCAGTGGGAATTGCAATAAAAGCAACAATAATGACTAGAGCATAGATACCTGCAAAATGCGCGTTAATATTCGGCGACAGTTTAGAAAGAAAACATTTTTACACTTGAAAGTCTCCTGTCTTTAAAATACGGGTTATATAACACGCTCTAAAGGACTGGAAGCCAATGGAAAACACCTATGAAAACATTTTATGAACATATACAGATTCATATTGCGATAGGCTAGACTCCAAACACGTTTGCCATTGTGCCGCTTCAATGACTGGACCACAGATCATCTGAAGTACTTTAAGCCAAAGGAAAACCCTCAAAAAATAATTATCGAATAAAAAGCAGGCCAGTTAGCAGGCGTCTCGTGTCAGTAACCAATGAGTGAATGTAACCTGCCTGAATACACAGAGGATCGCGGAGCCTATCCTAGAGGTCATTGAAATCGCGAATTTGTCCAGTCCCTTCCTCTTTTATGAATCAATGTGCAACCCGGAGAAGAGGTGGATATGTGCCAGCAGATGATTAACCAACGACATCGACTCGATCAAGCACACGTTCGTATTATTCTAACGCGAACTTTGCATGTCTTTAATAATGGCTAGGGACCGGAAAAATTCGCGGATTCAATGACCTCTAGGATAGCCTCCATTATCCTCTGCACATCTCAAGTAAACACGCGTGTTCATTTGGTACTAAATTTTGAGGCGTCTCCAATGTTTAGCTTGTGATTCGATGCTTCTTTGGTCGATAGTCTCTCATTGGCCCAGAGAGCTCCAGTTAAACCGCGAGCCAATAGCAGAACCGGCAGAATCGTACACATTTTTTGAATTTCAGCCTGTCACGAAATGTATCTGCGAATTTTTCCGGTCTCTAATAGTGGCGTAAGAACGCAGTAACCCAACGCACGTGACTGGTCGAGTTCGGATGTACGCTCGTTCGCCAGGATGCGACGGTTTCCCGGAGCTCGCGGCGCCCGAGTAGCACCCGGGGGGGGGGGGGGGGGACGACGACGACGACGACGACGACGACGACTCCCCCCCCTCCCCCTTGTCGCTGTAGCTGCCCCTGGAGCGACGGGAGCCCGCTCGGACGGGCTTGATTAAGCGCCAATCAAGCGAATAAAACTAATTACTGGTGTCCGCGGCCGGGGAGCAGGGCGGCCGGGTGGTCGCCCGGTGCCGGCGCGCGCACCGCAGGGGCCTGTGCCAAAAACCCCGCGTCGCCGTCCGCCGGGCGGACACCTCGTGGGGGCGACGGCCCAGGGACTCGCTTCTACACTTCGTTTGACTCAACAAAATATTTGTTTATAAATGCCGAAATAAATATATTTTGTTAATTCAAACAAATATTTTGTAGTAGGAAAGATTCTGTTGACCCAACAAAATGATCTTGTCAACTCAAAATGTATATTTGGTTAGGTTTAACAAATTATTTTTGCTACTTACCGAGTTTGGTTAAGCTAACAAAATATTTTGTTCCACCAAGTAAAGATTTGTTTCGCCCTATGTAAACAAATATTTGTTTGATTCAAACAAACCTTTTTTTTCTCTGTGTACAGGCCACACTGCAAAACGTTATCAACACACATGCAATTTTTTTTTTCGCGAAAAAAATTTCGAGACTAGCTGAAATTCAAAACACTGTAGTATCGTCTGTGTGTCGTGATTGTGCGTGTTTCTTTTAAGTTACATAAATACTGCCAGCACACCAATCAAAGAAATTCAGTGAGGAAGCAAACGCATCCACACTAGCTCAGGTAAAATAAAGCAACGGCTTCTAGCTCAGACGGCCGCCATTTATATGGAAGAAACCGCTGTTGTGGGTATACCTTGTTTCAGTCTAATTGGCGTTAAGTTTTTTTTTCCGCAAAAAATTGCTTGCCCTTCATGATGGCATCAAGATACGTCCACAATTTATTCGTAGTTTCTTCACCCCAGGCTAGATTCAACTTTGCCTATATATATATTACTAGAGAACCGCCCTTGCCTCAAACGATCTACTAATGTGGCGTCATTTAAATTTAATAAGTATAGATCGGAAAAATTCGCAGTTTCATATATAATAATATTCAAATAATTATACGTTTGTGAGGTCCGTGCTATTGGTTCACTGTTAGTATGTAAGACTGCGGGCCTATAGAGTTCCTCAATTAGTGCAGACGCCTCACAAGTCAGCAGCCAATGAAAAAGTGACGATGTCCAAGAATGAAGAGAATCGGGGAAATTATGTTGGAGGTCATTTAACCGGCGAATTTTTCTAGTCTCTACTTATAAATAAGTACTTATAAGTAACAAGATCTCGAAAGTAGCCGGTGTTTTAAAAAATCATATACATACTAAAACGTGCTGTCCATAACTAAAGAATTTTATCTGAAAAAAAATATAGTTTTGCGTGTCATCCTTAGAAGATAGAATTATGCGATCGCCGAATATTCTGTAGTCCTTAATACCTTCATTTTGTAGTACATTAATTTGATGTATAAGTCACATGGAAGTCAGCGTAAGCCATGTAAGCGCCCTAAAAACGTATTTTTAAACTTGATTACAAAACAACTTTACTATCGTTAAATTTAGTATGAGTGCATTATTCATACAAACCGTTGGGAAGAAATTATTTAAATGATGCTGAAAACCGCATCAAAATCCATTTAGTAGTTTAGAAGAAGTAAGCGAGTAAACAGACAGACGCGGATATCGACTTTGTACTATTTAAAGATAGCCTTTTTAGAATGATCATTGGTCTATAACTGTGGGCAGGAATTTTTCGCGAAAAAATTTGAACGCCCATGAGACTGCAAAGTGGTTTGTCTGGGCAAGCGATTTCTTCCTTGCAGTTGGCGGCCGTCTGCAAGAGATGCTATTGCCTCGATTGATTTAGCCATTCAGGACACGGTTACTTCTGCACTGAATTATTGTTTTGGTGCTCTAACAGTGGGCATGCACCAGAAAGAGTCTCGCCCAATCACAAAACACAGTTAATACTACAGTATTCTAACCCTCAGCTAGTATGAAAATCTTTTCACTTACCATACATGCCAATAGTTACAAGTATTTGGGTAGGCACTTCTCTCCTTGTTTATAACTGGCTCAGGGTCGTCATGAGCTGGTCATGTGCACAGTAATCCAATCATCAACGTGAAGCAGGTAAATTATGATTTAAGTGTACTTTGCCACCCCAATGAATCCGAAAAAATTGTTTCGTGGCTCTATTTATTCATTGAGACCTGAAAAACATGCATTATTTAATGGAGACATTAAAATTCACAAATGTAAGATTAATCAAGTAGATGTTACGTGTTAATTGGCTGTTTACACATTTCACTTCATGGGTCGTGCTAGCAACGATTGGAAGGCTAAGAACAATTAATAGAATAAAAGGGCTTTTACTTCTACCTCCTGGCACACAGATTTATAAGTAATGGTCATGAACAAAATGTTAGCATTGCTTGTGTTTCAACTATGTTATGATTAAGATTCCTTGAAATTGAAATAATGTAAACGATTTACAAGTTATTTTTTCCTTCGAAAAATGTGGAAAAAATGTGTGAACTCGAAGCTCGGTTTCACATGTCATGTTTTTTTTAGTTTTTTCATCGCATTTTAAGGGCTACTTCTAACATTTTAACCACCCTAGTATTTATTGTTAGGCACAAATATTTTCAACACATATTCACGTAGTGTAACATCATGGGTGTAAGAAGGCTCAAGTCTTCGTAACTATTATCACTTGCGCACTTTGAAAGTAGATTTCGAAGAACAACCACCTAACTCCCTTAGTAAGCACACAATCAGATCCGTTCGAACTATTTATAAACCTTATGAATATTATCAAAAACTTTTGCCAGGTTGCACATGAATTGTTCAGATATTTTAAAGGTGTTTTTCGTTGGTTTTTTTTCTTTCTTCAGGGCATCTCTAGAGACAGGAAAAATTTGCGGATTCATATCGCGACAGGCTAGACTCCAAACACCTTTACCTTTATGCTGCTTCAATGATTGTACCACATTAATCTGAAGAACTTTGAACCAACGGAAAACCCTCCACATTAGAACTATCGAATGACAAACATGCCAATTAACAGGCGTCACGAGTTAGTAGCCAATGAGCAAGCGGTGTTTGCCCGGTTACATACAGGATTTTGGAGTTTATCCTGGAGGTCAGTGAAACCGCGAATTTTTCCAGTCCCTAGGCATGTCAAATAACCCGTGATCCAGTGGCAAGTAACATTAAAGTGTACAAATATTACCATTCTAGACTGACGCCGATTTATAAGTAACGCGAATTGTGGAACTCTCTGCTCATTGGTTGTCACCTCTTTTGAAACAGCCTATAACCAATAGGTAGGGACTGGAAAAATTTGCGTTTGAAATTACCACGAGGATAGACTACACAATTCTCTATGTACGCGGGAAAATTGCACCAGCTCATTGGCTATTGATTCGTGACTCCTGTTGACTGGGATGCTTGTGATTCGATACTTCTTACGTTTAGGGTTTTTTACTGGCTCAGTTACACATGAACTAATTTTAATCTAATCCATATATATATAGTATCGCATTTTTATTGGCATGCAGACCTGCCAACTCTCACGATTTTGGTGTGAGGCTCACGATTTTAATGTCTATCTCACGCCCTCACGCCAAAATAGTGTTTCCTCACGATTTTTCGGGGCCCCAAGATTTTGTTTGTAAAAGTTACAAAACAAGTTTTACGAAAGCTTACAGTAACGAGTTTCCATCAATACTCGAGCCACGTAAAGGAAGCAATTTTGCATTTTGTAGCGTGTGCCGTGCTGATTTTTCTATCTCGCATAGTGGAAGAGGAGACATTGTGAAACATGTCTCTACAAAAAAACACAACTAACATGTGAAGTGTATTGCTTCCAATAAAAAAATTAATTTTTCTGTGAACAGTGATAATAGTGTTACACGAGCAGAATGTTATTTTACATCTTTTTTAGTTGCGGCCCTGCATGATCACTACACGACAGCGCTAAATTATTTTCAACTAAATTAAATCAACAACCTATAATTTGTTGAAATAAATTTTGAAGCAGAGACCATGTAACATATAGGTATGTCACTTAAATTTAAAGATTCTCATTTGTTGTTTTTTTATATCTAACCTGTATTTATGGGCCTGAACATTTTTATCGAGGACCTCATGATTTTTTAAATTTGAATGTTGGCAGGTCTGGGCATGCCCTTATTGTAAGCAACTGATGAAAATAACTGTTTGTACTAATATAAAATTTCTTTAAATAGTGTTTGTGAAATCTGAAAATAAAAATATTGCCGTAATAAAAGTGTTTGTAAATGCATACATATAAAATTACTGATTTATAAATGATATTAATCGACCTGGTTTTCAAGGAATTAATTCGAATTTTTTTGTTAACTTCGGTAAACCTTGCTTCGAACATGCACCCACCTTGTTTGTAAAAAGGGTAACTGTAGTGTAATGCGTTGCTATCTGTGCTTCACAAAGGAATGAAGTAATTTATTTTTGCATACGAGGAAGGAAAAAGTGTTCGTCATGGAGAAACTTTGATAAATGATGGTTTTTAATTACAATCAATACTGTGTGAGCAGGACACGACTTTAATGCTGCCTGCGCTGTCTCGCGGACACGCTGCTCTGATAGGATGAATGAATTGCGTTTTCTGTGGCGGGGGGGTTCGACGTCCACGAGGTCATTAGCGTCCAACTGCCCTGAACAGCTGACTCCTGTTGCGCGGTTTACCTTCCTGGCCGAGGGTGGCGGGGAAGGAACTGGCATTGCACAAGTCACGCCGGGCGTTCAGCACCCTCGCAGCGACGGATATGGCAACAGTGGATGTGTCTGCGAGCCCATCGACGTGCGTGTGTGGAGTATTTTTAGGCATCCCACCCCCTTACCCCCTTCCTCTTCACCCTGGTGAGCGCATAACGGGGTGGAGGCGAGTCAACCCCGAAGTCGGCGGGACCTTCGAACCAGATGCTGCGTCGCTCCGCCAGCTGGTTTCTTGGTGCTGGTTCTGGTGGGGTTGGGATCCCCCTCCCCTTCCCCCCCGTATGCACCACTTGGTCTACCATACCTACACCCACCCTTCCTCCCCTGTTTCTCAGTGTGCGTCCAAGTATTTCTCCCCCCCCCCCCTCATTTTTTTTCCTCTCCTTGAAACCCGATATCTCCGCGCCCTGCTGCTGAGTAGATCCAGCAGGGTAAAAAAAAATGAGGCGAGGGAGAAAAACTGGAAAGGGATGTTGAAAGGGACGAGAAGCTACAAGGGTGAAGGCAACGTAACCGGCCCTGGGTTGGGGGAGGGGGAGGGAGACACGCAGGCTTCTTAATCGTCACGCGTAGCCCCGCTGAGTTACGGCCCGTCCTCCAGGCGGGCGAAAGAAAAATGCCAAGGAAAAAAAAAATACATGTGCGTAACAAATTAGGAGAATTGAAAAAGACGTTAGTGTTTAGCCCGTATCTCATTGCGAATGACGGGAGCAGGCTCTGGGGAGCCACATGTGTCGATAATCGTAGACGTATTAGGGGTTTGAAAATATGAAGGCATTGCTTTGCCGTAGAATTTACAGAGGAAAACCTGCAATAATCAGGGGCATTATTTTGGACAGTGAATTTAAACTAATGGCCCCGCCAACCCAGACACACATGCGGTGTGCAGAGTTTCAGAAGAAAATCACGCGATTTAATATCTGCTCAACATATCCGAGTTGGGTCTGTTTACGAAAAGCGTTAAAGAATACTCTGAGGACGGTTGAGTAGTGTTGTTTCTCTTTTTTAAACTGTATTCTTAGGATAGCGAAAATGTTTAAAATGAGTGTTTTCAGAATAATTTTTAGGCATGAAACATCTGGTACTATTCTTGAAAGCACTTATGGTTACCGCTCGAATCCCATATTTGCCGAATGTACAAGGAGAAGACTGCGCGCCAGCTTAGAGGAGATACATTTCTAGAAGCACCAGCGAGCGTAGCACTTATCATCCCGCCTCATTAGCACATATTCAGCCAGGGCTAGGTGGGCCTCTTAAATTGCACAACATAAACTCTACCTGTATCGCTAAACCATTACCTCTGTCATGCATTGTGTGTTTGGGTTCAGCCTTTGTTACGTTGCAGTGTTATTGTGCCAAGTATTTTCAGCTAAGTCTTATCTTATGGCACGTGAGGCTGAATTCCGTGTGTAGTGGTGCCTCGTAGCGCGACGTAAGACACATCGCTTTGTGCAAAACTCTCAGGCTTTTGGTTACTGTGCATTGGAGAATGCGTAATCTTCCAGAAAAGCGGGGTCTCCAAATCAACTCAAGCGAATCGGCATTTGTATGTGAATTTGTCTGACAGTAACTTTCGGAACTGTTTATTACATTCTAATATGAGCTTTAAATGAGCTAAATAGGTCGAGAGTTTGATATATTGTCGTCAAAGGATATGTTAAAAAATTTCAAAATGAGTTAATAATTTAATCCAAAATATAGTCAAAATTTAATTTAGTAGCTATGCGGCAGTCGATGCAAGATGAGGTTAAAATATTGAAAGTTAAATAAATTCAGAATTTGGTGTATCATTAAAAAGTTTTTGTGCACTGCTAAACCGTTTTTATTTAGTTTTGAAAGTGATTATGAAAATAAATAATTTACATTTTAGTGCAAAATTGATAACTAGATGTCTAGAAAATTTGGTCGGTTGCTGAATCACGCTGACGAAAACGAATGCCTACATTTATTTTACCCATATTTTGCTTGTTCAAGTTTTAGTGTTTTTGTCATAAGTCTGTTAAGTCATGTCGTACCTTAGACAAGTAATTTTACATACTATGTGTAGGATATAATGTTTTAAAACCGATTTGTATTTTTATCATAACTTCATGTGCTGTGTGTGTGTTTGTATGTGTATATATATATATATACATATATATATATGTGTTGTGTGTATATGTGTGTATATATACATATACATACACACACATGTATATAGTTTTGGAGTTTTGGCAGGGATAAGACGGAAAACTTAAGGAATTGGGCTGATATGAGTGTGGGAACCCTGTAAAACATAATAATATTTTTTTAACTTCCCTGTTGTTATTATTCGTTTAGCAGATAACTGGTCGCAAATATGCTGTCCGGATTTTGCGGTTCCTGCGGGGGAAATCCGTCCGTAATGAAGTCGCAGATTCAACTCCGCCCGGCCTCCAGAGCTCCCGTGAAGAATAGGCACTCGCCGCGTTGCGATTCAGGGCGAAATGGCCCATTATTGCTAATGGCGGAAGTCGTAAATCCTTCCTTACTGGCGGAAGGGCGGCAGACGACACGTTTCCACAGTTCGGAAGCAGTCCCGAAAATCGCTCTTTTAACCTGGGGAGTAATTTTGTGGTTTTCTCGAAGGTAACCGCAGCGGTGGTTGCGCCGTAGTTGCAGTGTGTTATTTGGGGGCACTTACAGGACCGCCCGCCGCTCCTGTGTGTCGGCGAGTTTGTGCCGTCGATAGGGTGGCGTTGTCAGCTCTCGTGGAAAGAGTTCGGGTGCAATTCGAAAGAAAAAAAGTGACAAAATTACTGGGGGATTCTAAAAATGTTTTGATTATGAAGACTAATTATGGATAATTTAGTTCACACTTGACAAAAAAAAAGAAGGCATATTTGTTTTGTGTTTGGTAATAAAACAATCCGTCATTAGTTCTTGAAGATAGCCGCAACCAAACATGCCGATACGTCGGACACACCATTTTCACGGACGTGGCTTGAAAACCAGAAGCCAAGAAGTAGTTAAAGTAATACCTACAAAACATCCGTTAATGATGCGCAGCCTCCGGACAGATTTTCGCATTGAAAATAACTGACCGGCGTTTCCAGCAACCGCCACGGAACGAGCTCGCGGTGCTGTGTCGTCGCGACGTTGCCCGGCGAGCGCCCGCCGGCCCGGGGATTGGACGACCCTGCCACGGGTCGGGACCGCGAACCCTCCCGGATGCGCTCGTGCAACCACCTCGCGGCCCGCTCAGGGGTGTCCACGCCGCCCAAGTGCAGTCGCCGTCGACCCCCGGCGAGCACGGCGCCTGAGGCGACAGCCATTCTCGAGCCCGAAACTCACGGTTTTCTTTTACTTTTTCCTGGCACATTAATATTTATTTAAACTCTTAAATTCATGCCCAGAAAATTTATTTTCTGTATTTTCAGATTCCTGTGGAAACCAGTTGACAAGAAATATTTTGTAATACTACAAGAAAGATATTTTAACTTTGTAAAACACAGGGATATTGTAATTTTTGCATATACAATACACGTTTTTCGAGATAATACTGAGTATTTATAACGAAAATTGGCCCATAATTTAAAATTTTAATTAATAATTAATTCAAACATATTATTTTAAATCATGTAAAAGATAATCGAATATTCATTAATTGTATCTATTATTTATGCTTATTAAGTATGGAGTTAATATTGGAAAGCTATTCAGGGAAATGTTTATAAATAACTAAATAACTTTTAACTACTGGAAGTACTGGAACATCACAAATCATAAATGCCCGGGTAAGAATCCGATCCCAGTATAACTTCGAACACTATTTTGTAGTGATACTGTCGTTTTCATGGAAATGTACAAATATCTGTAATTTTAAATCACTATTTCTATTTCAAATACAAAAAAAAATACAGTTTGTGTTAAACTTTTCTGTTATAAAAAGTAGTATGCAACTATTTTGATTGAATATTTGAAACTATAAATCTGTAACTTGTCCATGGTCATTGTCAGACATTCATGTTTCTCCCAAAATGTCTTCCTGTAGCCCCCTTCATCGGGGCGGGACGTTTACTTGGTTGATTGTTGTTACAGTAAGCTTCACGCTAATATAAATAAATATAGATACTGCTTTGCAATATTATTTAAACACCTTTCGGATCCTACTATTTGATATTTCTAAGCTGGTTATTTCAACACTGCTTTGTCTTGTAAACATTCATTTTAAAATCTACATACAAAACTACGCAAAATACATGCACCAGACTTTCTTTAACATTTTAATAATGATAAAAGTGTGAGGTCATAGCGAATATTATAGATATGACAAGCGTGGATTTTGATTGGAAATATCGTTCTCGAAAACAGTTCAAGATCAGGACCATACTAAAAAAAAAAAAAAAAAAAAAAAAAAAAACTACGTTTCTATTCGACCCAGTTACAACACGTCACGAAGATATGTGAACAGCTGAATTATTTTCCATCGCACTAATTGCTTATGATACTAGATGTGTGGCCAGACCTTACGCCTTAAAGTTAACTTGTGACAACTTCAGGTTATATTTGAAATAAAATTATATATCCATACTTTTTTTGAAAGATAATAAAGAAATAATTGCGTTGGAGTGTAAGTTATAAATATCGAATGATGCTACTATACGAATGTGTATTTGTGATGGTTTATTTAAACCGGCTCTGAATTATACTGCATGTCACAGCGAGAACGGCAGTAAACTGAAATTTTTTAGAGCTTAGGTTTAGAATAGAATTTATGTCATTGCGATGCCAACGGGTGTACTGTCAGGCGAATTACATCACAGCAAAGTGCTACCTCAAGTCTATGCCAAGAGCATTTAATGCCTTAACATATTATTGTGTTTGTTGAATTATGTATGGCTTTTAGTTACCACGCTGGAATGTAGAAGTTTTTATGAAACAAATACTGAAGTAGCATTCAGGAAATTCCAGTTGCAAAAAAAAATTTCTTCTATTCACAAGTTGACTAGGTCTTCGTCGCATAAATGCCATTTCGCTTACTGCTAGAATGAATCATGAACATCTGCCTGCTTAATCATTCCTTTTTCTCGTCTGCCTTTGTGCGAACGCAAATAAAAAATGCTATTTTCTTGAACGTGCGAAATGTATGATGTCTAAACTGTTACAAATAATTTTTTTTTTTTCGTTTATGTTACAAAGATTATTCTGACTAAATAATTCAGTAACACAACTCATTTACTTTTTAAGTGGCAGCACACAAACGTCTTCAGTACTTTTCTCTGGATTTCAAAGAATAAATCAGATGCTTTGTTCTAGCCATTGTCAAAATTCCGTTTTCAAATACGAAAAAAAATTATTTTTCAGAGTTAGAAATTTATACCAGTGTAATTATTCGTGAAGTGTTTAGAGCATTGTAAATATTTTTAAAGACTGCCTTCTTGTAATATTGTGATTTAAATGATTTTTTTTTTTAGTTGCTTAAGAATCGTTTACAATAACTATGGGTGACATTGCTAAGTGATTTCATGTGCACTTAACGATATTGAAAATTCCAAACGTTCCCCGTGTACTCATGGGAGTCAGCCAAAATGGTGACCATACACAAAAGTGACATTCATTCGTGAACGAGAGTATATTGTCCACGCTGTAGCGTACTTGACTTACAAGCCTGAGGTCCTGAGTTCGATTTAGGCAGTTTGCATTGCAGTCATGTGTTCCCATTCCGGATAAAGTGCCAATAAAGTTACTTAAATTCTCATACCTGTTTTTTTTTTAGTTTTTTTTTTTTTTTTTTTTACAAATTTCACTGTGTTTATGAACGCATTATCAAACTCCGGAAGGCCTGAAAATAATCTTGCATTGCAAGAACTTGACACAATTAAAGCCTACATGTAGTAAACATCCAGTGATAAGACAGGCAACAAAACACAAACTGCAATATTTATTTACTAACAAATTCATGGGAAACTTGTGATCTTTTTTTTGAAACTTTTGCTTTTCAAACACACACATGTGGACATGTTACATTTATTAGAAGAGGGAGAAAACCGTTTGGGAAGGGGGTAAAAATGAAATAGGTCATATGATTGCTATCACGAATGACACTTAAAAAAGTTTCGACATTTGTCATTTATGACTCAGCTGGAATTCTCGTGGTTGTAAACACACACACATTCAACATTTACGTGTGTGAGGATCCTTGGAACGTTTCTAAGGCCGATTTCAAATTTGGAAGTGTTGATCCTGCAGTGTTGGGATGTAGAACTTGTGCAAACACATACACTCACCCCCCCCCCCCCCCCTTGTTTTTATCTTTTCCTACTTTAACCTCCCCCTTTACTGACAAACAACACTGCAGGCCGTGGTGCGTGGACCGAATGCCACGTCTCCCCCTTCTCCCCAATACACCATCTTTTCCCCTTCTTTTGTTCCTCGCGCTCAGAGGGGCTTACGTGCGTGCGGCGGTGTCGGGTGTCTGGCGATGCTCATTTTCTGCCCATTTCCCACCAGGCGCACACATGATCAACAGAAAATTACTTCCTCTTCCTACCAGTGGTGCCCCCCGTCCCCTTTTTCCCGGGCCCAAACCTACCCTCCCTTTGCAAACCTCCCTTTCATTGTCTCAGCGGGGGGCGCGGCTGTAATAATCGGGATCTCGCTGTGCGTAATAACGCTCTCGCAAGACCTTCCAGGGTGGAAATCCTCTCTCTTTTTACGTCAGCAGACTCACAAAAGCTACGTGGGTAAAAGAAAAAAAAATATTGTTCAGTGAAAATTTTTTCGTCGGGGCTAACAAAAATGAAAGAAAAAGGTGGTACGACCAAAGGACAGCAAACGGATTACCCTTGTGCTGTTGTAAGGCGGCTGATCACACTGGTGTGACGTGTGACTGAGGCGATAGAGGGGAGTCGGTATGGGTCCATGAACTCGGTGGAGTCTGTGCACGCAACGAGATCAAGGCTGTGCGTGTTTTGGCAATCACTCTATCATTCACGGTGGTTCGTTCATTGTTGATTACGTTTCTCGTCTGCTGCAATAGCGTTTAATTTCCATCAAGTGTGTTGCAAGACAATATTGATCGTGGTGATCGAAAACTTTATTGAAGAAATGCAACGTTGTTCGGCTTCAACGCGTTCGGACAATCTATGCCCCGTGACTCGCCCGAGAACATTTTTTAACAAAGTCAATTTTCAAAGCGGTTTCATCCAGCGCTTCTGAAATATAATTTAATTCATATCATATCACTAGCTAATTCTCTGCCTTTAGAGGTTAACTTTTGTTCGTTCGTGGTTGTGTAAAGTGCAGTTTCATTGTGGAGAACAAATAGTTACATGCAATGTATCTAATTTGATATTTATCTCTATTATATTATGGGTTCCCAGAGAAAAAAAAGAGTGTAGGTAAGTCAAGTTTTTAAAGTGGAGATAGGAAAAGTAAGACTTATTTTATGAAAAAGTCATACGTCGTAAAAACGGTTTACTGCTGATTTTTACTACCAAGATTACAGCAGCAGGCTTTTCTTGTTAGCAGACTTTATCGTATTTATGTTATTTTGTGACTAAGGCCGGGCGCAAACAGAATTAGGCACGGCACGACACGACACGACCCGACATTTTGTCTGATAGTAGTTGACCATGTATTTATATACAAGCAATGCTCACCACGAAACTGTCGCAATCAGACACGAGGCGCCAACGTCGAATGACTGCTTCAACTTCGTCGCGAGCAGACTGATTAATGGCTGCAATGTTCTGCGCATGCGCGAGTATAAAAAGAGGTTTTCAACATACGCATGCCTTAGTGTGCTTATAGCTGACTAGTTAATGACTTCATTGTTAATTTAATTTCAGCAAGTATTCACTTGTGAAGTATTTTTAATTAAATTTTCCTCATAATTGAGCTGGATCCAAATCAATTAGTATGTATAGGAAATAACCTATTTTATATAACACATCTTTGAAGGTGTATCACGACAACAAGTTGATTTCAAGAATGTGGGAAGAAATAACGCAACGAAAAGACGGTGTCAAGATATTCGCGAGACATCGTGTGGTGTCGCGTCGAGTCTGATTCTGAATTTTCGCAACGATACATTGATGTTCTGTGCATGTATAAGTCTTCTAGGTTTCCTTAAAATATGCGTGCTGAATTTCTACAAGATGATTGAAACACCACCAGCCTTTATTTATATTAGCTACTGGAGATGTGAGTAGGAAATTTTTCCCGAGAAAAATTTTCAGTTCGGAAAATTTTCTGAATAAATATAACTTCATTCTTTTTTTCCCGGAAAATTTCCTTTTTTTATATTGCCAACATGGATTTAAATAATTTAAAATATTAATAAACGTTATAATTTTTTTTTCTGTATATTGCGGAGTAAATGGTTAAACAAAACTTTTTTTTTCTTATCAGTTGGCAGAGGCTGGAATGTGTCATTCCCGACTCTCAAATGTTAAGTGACCTATCACGTTTTAAATAAAAACTAAGTGTATATTTTTCTTTGGTTTTGTTTGTATAAAAGAAAAGTTTATAAAAACTTAAATGTATCTTTTGTATCTAGGCACCCAGCCTTATATGTATTACTCTTAAAACCCATGTTAAAAGCATTTATTATACAAGATGAATCAGAAAAACGGGAACTTTTGGCAAACAAGTAAAAATAGAATGCGTGCAGTTCTAGTGCTTCTTAATGCTCTTAACATTCGTATTGTTTGCATAATTTCTTTTTCGCTTTGTGTGGGTGTGGAGGGAAAGATTTGAATATTTCGTTGCAGTGAATCGCGGTTGTTTTTCTTACGAGTGCAGCTAGATAATATTTCTGGTCTTGAATTGCGTGGCATATAAATCAATCTGGACCGAATACCTTCAAGGTCTCCTCCTCCTCCACCCTTTTTTTTTTTTAACCCACGTCTTTCTAGCTGGTTCAGTCTCAGACAGATGAAGTCGGCACAGTGGCGAGCTTCCCCCGCCCCTCACCACACCCCTCCTCACACTCCTCCGTGCCAACACAGCACACGCCTTCAGCCTTTCGCCTCTTGTCGCGTGATTTATGTCCGCGAGCAGCTCAACCCTCCCGCTGGTTCAAGCCACTCCCCCTCCCCCCCTGTCCCCGGCCTTGTCTTAAATCTAGTTTTCCAGCCAACCCCGCTGTGACTGCGCGCGCCCTGCCGGCTAAGGAAAAAAAAAGCCGTGCAAACTTTTTTTTATTATTTCGGAATGTATATATAATTTGTTTCTCCATATTTTTTCTTCATATAATTCCGCCCACAAACTGCACCCATCAGTTTCATTCTGCAAGCCCACCAGTATCTAATGTTCACTGAGGAAAATTGTATGGACATAAGAAGACATAACTCTTTCGTAACAGGTTTTAAAAAATCTTTTTATCGTCTATTTGTGGCGAACTTAACATTTTACGCCTTTTATTACGCTTAACTTCATTAAAACTGTCTCTACAATTAATTTTCATGAAAAAAACAACAATAATGCACAACTAAAATAGTTTTGATGATAACGTATGTAATATGATAGAAAACAAACTTGAATGCTAACTAAAGGTCCAAAGATTTTTAAAAGAGAGCGCGTGTAACTCAGTGCACGTAATATAAGTAGGACCTCTTTGTCAATTCAAACCTCGACTCGTAAGTATATCGTAATGGGTAAAACGGCAGAGAGAGAGAGAGAGAGAGAGCGAAGACAATTTTCTAATAATAAATAAATTAACATTAAATATTACTCAGTGGATAATATTACTTAGTGGTTAATGCTCACTGTTAAAATACTTACACCATCAATAAAAAACTGCATTTTACTGTTTTCTTTTTAAACAATTCTGCCATTTGGAACACGCCAAATCTCTTAACGAAGTATGAAATTCGTATAATATAGCGCTATCAACAGCCTTCTGTACGCTACAAGGAGGATCGCGAGCGCGCTGGTAGAAAATATAAAATGAAGGACATTCACAGCTGACTGTAAACGCTCACTCTGTCTTAGTCTTTTGTTCATCTGTATATCTCGGTTCTATTTATTTATTTTTTGCGGAGGACGGTACATCGCTCAAAGAGGAGATCGAAAACTAGCCCAGCAATGTATATGTATAGTGTATAGTGCTCTCTTTATATAGGTATATTCTGCCAAGTACCTATTATCTGTCCTTTTCGCGTCAGAAACGTTCAACAACAATGTTTCACGAAAACGTTGCATTAAAATTCGACCTTGAAATTTTACTCTCATCGTGCCCAAAAAGGTTTCACTTCAAGAACTAAAGCAAAAAATCTTAACCGAAATAATTTATGTGCGATAAGAAACTAAGCAAGCAATACACCTAGAATTTTTAAAAAAATTTAAAAGTTAATTATTGCCAATATAAGATAATGTGAGAAAGACGCTTCTTCAGCTTGTGCTTAAAAGGTAGCTCGATTATTATGAGACTTCCTTGTCATCTGGTTCAGTTTGTTCCTGAGCCTGCTATACGAATCAGTTTGTCCACATTACGGCTTTGTGTGTGTGAATCATATTAAACAAAACAGAATTATCTGCATACATTACAAGCTACTGTTTTTATATAAGTAGCCGTTCTATACGTTGCAGAAAATAAACGTTAAAGAAAATAAACAAATCTAGTTGTAACCAAACAAAACGTTAACACATTTTTAACTTTCCCCATCTTCTTAAGTTATATAGCGTTAAGTTGTATAGCGGTTTGATGTACTGATAAACCAACACATTGTAGTTGTGATGTCGAACGACATTCAGATGCCTTGAATTGCTTTTTATAAGAGCAGAAGCCAATGAACCAAATATAAAAGCTTGAGTTAATTCAACTGTTTCCCCATTGGCTATTCTAATTGTACACGAACAGGCAAAAGGTTGTAACGTCTTGCTTGGTCCTTTCCTTACATATTGCGTCACTTCCCTTTGTGGCTACGCGAATGCGCGTTGTCCAATAACTTTGGTTGGTCGTAGCTTGTTACGCCGGCCTCCGAACGTATTCAAATACATTCACCACAAAGACTATTATGCGGCGACCACTCGTGCGCCAACTTGAAACACGCATCCCCCACCGCCCCGATCAACCGTCTTTTTATGCAGATCGGTTGGCTAATTGTCCACTTAAACCTAGGCCAGCGCCACTCACTTGAGCAACATAGTGATCGTAGCCACGAATAGCTCGTGGCAGGGATGCCCAAACTGCGACTACGCCACGGCCTACAGTCGAGCAACTTCGCCTCGACGGTGTTAGTTTCTCTGTGAGCGTCGGAAACGTAGACTGCCAAAATGGCCGTGCATTCTGTCTCCATATCGTATTTTGTTCGACTGAAAATGTTACTAGAGCAGTAAGTATTTGTTAAGAGCAGTGCTAGAACACGTGTTTGAAATTTGTATACCTACTATAAAATTGTACAATTAGTGCTAGGTGACATGTGGAATCTGATTTATAACTGTGACTAACCTATATGCCACTTAAATGCAAAATAATTTTCACATCATTGAATTACTATGTGTAAAATTATCTGCCTTTCAGGGTTCTTGAATTTTATTTTATTTTTCGGCATAGCTAAGTTATACCAACAATGCAATCAAATGCTATCAAAAGTTCCATTGACCCTTATATTGAAGGTTTGATAATGGGCAAACAGGAAAAAGGTTTCCCACTGAAAATAACTAATATTGATTTTTGGACTCAATTTGAAATAATTGTCCAAAATTGCTTGTTTGTAAGGTTTTTCAATCTGTTGTAATGTCTATAATTTTATATTTAGAGTTACGTGTTATAAATAAAAATGTCATTTTGCAATATACATTTATTCCTTAAAATTCAAAACTAACCATAAGTTATATATTAATATCTAAAAATAAAAGATTAAGTAGGTCTAGTGCCCAGTGATTCACCAACGTTTCTAAAAATGTCAAGTGGTACGCAGTCGCTAAAACGCCGGGAACACCTGGTATAGTGTTCAAGATAGGGAAGCTAGTCATGTAATCTATTACTGCCATGGCTGGCCAATTACCGAACAAAGCACACGATGCAAGCCACCCTTTCTGCATGACTGAAACCCAGCATGATTAGGCGTAAAGGCTTCGGCCTGGTACGCACATAGTCTTCTCTAACCTAGACCCCCCCACCAACAAATACAGTTAGTTTTGGTTAGGTTAGGGGAAAAAAATACTTGGAAGGTCCACTTAATCACCAACTAGTGCTCGCAGAGAGTCACGCGACACGTGGACGACGACGCGATCGGAAGGTCGGCCATGTTGTCGCCTGTGGAGCCTGCTATCTCCGGCCACCCGTGATTGGCTGGAAGGAGCTGAACACGAGGGGCGCCCGGCCCACGCCTTATCTGCATGTTGATAGCCCCGCGTGGAGGGGAGGCGCGCTGACCGGCGCGGTATCTTCGCGAGCGCCCTCGGCGGTGGGCGGGGCAAACCCGCGTCTCAGGTGTCTTCGGTGATGCTTACCGCGACAGGCGTGATTACATTAGGGAAGGAAAAGGTGCGTTGGAGCCGATAGCCCTTCCCGAGCCAGAATTTAATTTTTTTTTTGACGTGTAACATTTTAGCCCTCGTTGTACGGCACGGCATTTTGTAAAGAGTAATTTCATGAATATAACGGAATTCGCATGAAACGGAAATGTGTAACCACGGTGCTGCCATCTGTGGCGGATGGAGCGAACCAAATTTCACAATGATATAGGAAAACTTTAAAGTGTTAACTACATATTTAAATAATTTTAACAAAAGTTTAGTATTTTAATAAAATTACTTGTTAAAAATCAGATCGAAAGCCTGAGTTTATTATTTTATTGAAGACTCGGAGTCATGTCATTATATAGTTTTAAATTTTGCTCTGCAAATCGAATGATTTTATAGTCGACGTAGCTGCTCCGGCAGCAATTTCTAGCGACGGGTGCGGAAAATAGCCTACGTGCGATTCGCTTGAAGAAATGTAGTTGAAAACACAATTTGCGTATATATTTATTACACTCGGCATTATTTTTAATTATTCTATGGTAAATTTCGTGTCCGATATTCGTGTCATAAGTTTATTTGCAACGAGAACAAATGTAAATTTGCTCGTTATCGAGGTTAGATGTTTACACATCACTGGTGAGTACTGAAAGACTCGATCACAATGGTTTTTTGTATTTCCTGCACACTTTTAATCTACCTGAATTTTCCAGGTGTTTTCTTTTCTCTGTAGCAACCCTTCTCGAGAGTTAGAGTAAAAATCAATAAATTGTATTTATTAACTTCGATTCATAAATGCGTGATTGGTAAAAAATGTATGGTTCCTAATATTATTAATAAAAAAGTACCTTCTGTTATAAATAATAATATAAATATCAGTTTTAGTGTTGTCAAAAATTCAAATTTCAATCAATTGAAACTTT
The DNA here is from genome assembly GCF_032445375.1 of Bacillus rossius redtenbacheri. Lineage (NCBI taxonomy): Eukaryota > Metazoa > Arthropoda > Insecta > Phasmatodea > Bacillidae > Bacillus > Bacillus rossius. The sequence continues at coordinate 52,917,849 of NC_086332.1, read as the reverse complement.
AGTCTTTGTTCCCACGCATAATGTTGTAGCAGGGACAGTTATGACAGACAACACGGAAAATGGCGGTCTTATATTGACAGTCCATATAAGTTATATGGACAGTTAACATTCTACAACTTTATTTCCCCCCCGCCCCTGCTCCTCAGTATAGCACTACTAATTACAGTTAAATTTCCTCTTTATAATTTACATAAAATATGTGCTCGATGCATAGTAGGTACCTATAAGGGGAAGTGAAGCCTATGTTAATCTTCTATTTATGTTAATAAATATCGTAGGGTAAGTTTGACTTAAACTTTTTTTTAATTATTCCTTAATAATGTGACTTATGACGTTAAACATGGTAATTATAGTATTGAAGTAAACATTTAAATAACGAGTTAATATTACGGTTTCTATCGAGTGAATGTTTTTGATGACTAGATACGACTGCAAAATTATAACCTGCAACTATTTAATACCAAAACTATTTCCAAATATGTGTGTGAATTGTGTGTGTACAATAAATTTAAAATATTAAGGTGGGCAAAAAGGAACAAATTTTGGATATGTTAAGTCGTGTCTTATTTTCCGCTTTCGTTCACCGCAAGGTAATAACAATAAAATAATACTTTCTTTAAATGAATCATGCAATGGTGAATATTTATTTAATACAATTTCTTGGACATAACCATTGCAGTATTGCACTGTTTGTCATGAAAAAATTCAAGATCGCAAATTAAGAAAAATATTCACATGCTCTCTGAGGGTTTATGTTTTCATTTTTCTTAATTTGCGTTCTAAATTTGTTTTCCCATGAAACAACAGTGCAAAACGGCATTGCGCTTTTTTTTGTGTGCTAAAAACGAAGTTGGTTGACTCTGTTGCATTCAAGCTTTGGCTTAAAGATGAGAATGTATATGAAAAAAAAAAAGCACGACAACGTTGCAGCATCGAATTCGCGAAATGTCCTTCGATCACGTGTGCAAAGCAACCCCGTTGCAGATGAAATACAGCGCGATAAATATTTTTACGGCGGAGGAATAAACCGGCCGTACCATAAATTTCGTAGTCGTTCGTTCCCATGACCCGTCGGCGTCACTCCTTCCTTGTCCCGAGTGCCTGCGGTCTTGTGGACGCCCGCGCGGCGCTACGACAGTTACTGCCGCGCGCCGCGTAGCATGTGAACCGGGTAGGGGGGGGGGGGGGGTCCTCATGTTTCATCCTTCTCAAGGTGGCGCTTGATCTCGTCCGAAGGCTGGTTTGCTTCAAATCACATCCTACCCCCTACCCGGGCACACACGGTGTTCAGAGATTTAGAGGAAAACCACGCAATTTGAGAGCCACTCAAGATATCCGAAAGGTGTCTGTTTACGAAAAGCACTTGAAAAAAAAAACACGTCAAGGGCGCATAAGTAGTTCTGTTCCCGTATTTATTTTTTAGACTGTAATTTAAGAAGAGTGAAAAGGCAGAAACGCGTGTATTTTCATACGTGAAACGCCCGGTGCAGATTCTTGAGAGCACCCAGTGCCCTCCTTGCATTAAACCTTTATCATCATTTCTTCGCCATATATAAATTTCATAGTTGCCCTATGCACGAGGAGAATTCACGCCAAATCAGCCTATAATCCCGCCTCACTAGCATAAACAGAAATCCTCAAGTCCGACTCAACTTCCTCAAAGACACGCGATGTCAACGAAATATCGTGACAGCTCTCGATACCTTCCAAGATTTTCCTTACGGACAGTTTTAATATTTTCGTCTCTGCGGCACGCATAATTAACCCGAAAAAAAAGTCGAACTAATTTCCCAAAATTTCTGTAATGCCCAAAAAATTTCGTTGAAAATATTTTTACGAGTTTTCTCTTTATAATAACATATGTATATTTTAAAAAATATATATATATAAGTAATCGGTTTTTAAATATGTAAGTTCAAGTATCCCTTTAGTCGCTAGTTTAAATGTTAATGTTTCCCTACGTTAAGTGCATGAATGTTCTGAATGCAGTAAGTATTTCGATGTGGTGAAGAGGCCCTCGAGAGTCGCGGAGCAGCTCTCGCCGGAGACTGGCGTGAACCCTGGGCGCTGTGTCGCTGTGTCGCTGCCCGCTATCGCATGATCGGTCTGACGGCAAGCCTTAGGTGGTCCTCCCATCGCCGCCTCCCACACCCGTGCACGACGTGGAGGGAGGGGTATAGCACGAGGAGGGGGAAGGACAGGAGGACCTGAACGTCGTCGCGGCGTCATGCTGTTTGTTTGCCCTGGGGCGGGCCTGCTCCGGCACCCGAGGCCTCGCCTGCACAACCCCCTGCCCCCCCGCCGCCTTTTCCCCCTGAGGGATAGAGTAAAATTCAATAAAAGGTATTAATATTAATGGTCGATTCAAATTGTGTCCTTGGTGAAATAAATTTTAAAAAAATTCCATGAGAGGTAACATTCGTAAAATAATAAATAAAAGTACCTTTAGAAATTACAGTAAATTTAATGACTTTACAACCAAGAATTATTTGTAATTTCAATTACTTGAATCTCCATAGAAACCACGCCGTAATGCGATTTCCGAGTAGCCTATGTTCTAAACAAAGTTTGGACTCATGTTACAAGCAAGAAAGCTGCATATTTACGAAATTGAAGGTGAACTTTTTTTTAACAGTGTACCAATGTTGGTGTTGTCACAAGACCAGATGTAAATTGGTACAATTTTTTTTCTTCTTTCTCGCGGTAGGTTTTGATTCAGTGCACTGGTTGAGGATGGGTCAAGATGTTCATTTAAAAATAGAGAAAATAGCCACGTAGCAAAAATTTAAATTGAGTTCAAAAGCACCTTTATTGCACTCTCTCTCTCTCTGTCTGTCTCTCTCTCACTCTCTCTCTCTCTCTTTCTCTCTCTCTCCGCCATTCCGGAGCCCGCCGGCAGCCGCGCGGCCGGGCAGCGCGCGAGGTCCCCCGCCATTGTGTCGCCCTCTTGTCATGGAAATGCACCCCTCCGGCGGACTCGTCTTTCCCAAGGCCCTTCGCTCGAGCGTCTGGCTGGATGGCTGCTGCGGCGTAGCCACCTGCTTCCATTTGGGGTCGCCAGGAATAATGTTGGGGGAACTGGGTTCGTAAGGGATAGCCCAATTAAGTTTTATAAATTACTAATATTTACAATATAAACAAATAATTGTATTTACAAAATGTGTGTTCACCAATCACTTGCACTTAAAAATGTTTATTATTAAGTCACTCAATGTCTGTCAAGATCCACAGTTCTTACTCCTCACTGGAGCTAGGCTCAACAGTGATTCGCCCCTTACTTCGCGCCTGTCCTCACACACACAGCCTCGCGCCATTACTCTCAGAACTCCCGCGGAGAACGGCATCGTCGCTTATATACCCGTAGGGTCCTTCTTGAAGGGACGAAAGAGGCTTTGACGTGTCGCGTCGTCCAGGGCCGATCCGACGCCCGAAACACCCAGAACAGCGACACGTATTCCCGCCACTCCTCACGGCGGCCTCTGTAAGCCCGGAATTTCTAGGCATCTAAAGGTGACAATAGCCCGTGGCGGGATGATGCACGGGTAAGGCGGAGGAGGGCGGTTGGGTAGTGAGGACCCTTGTAATCCGGCGAGGCACGCGTGGCATGCCTTAAGATAATGGACGGCGCGTGACGTCAGTCGCCCTGCAGGGTCGCCAGCCAGCTCCGAACTTGTCCTGTGTGCGTTCGTAACTGGGTGCTAGAAAGAAGAATGTGTCCAAGTACACCACAGTGCAAACATATTTCGTGCACTTCTTCCAGCTGGAGGTTTACGATTGTAACAAACATACAGCGTAATTTTTTTGTAAATAAAACAGAATTAACTTATTCATGTAAAATTACAAATATTAGTATTTTTTTTTACATTTACGTGTAAACAACTGTATCTATCACCACAAAATAGTGTTCGCAGTAAAACTGGGTTCGGATTACCCCGACATTTATGTTTTGTGTTGTCCCAGTACCTCCAGAAGTTGAAAGTTATTTTTTAAAAATTCTGTAAATAGTTTCTGACTCTCTACTTTATCCGTTCGTTATGCAGTTTCGTTGCGATCTGATGACGTCACTTGCTTTAAATTAATCTACTGGCAATTTAAAAATTTAATAACCAAAAAAAAAGCTATTGTCTAGACCTGTCGTGGGGCAAAGGACGGGGCCAATGTCATTTAATGCCGCGGAGCGGTGACTGCAGTTGGCGACGCAACGAATGTTGTCGAGATGTGTGGATGCACTGCAAGATAATGAAACGTTATCATCCGAACGGATGCGCATATACACACACACACATAAAGGCTCGTATAGTTAGTATGTGTATACTGTTCGTATGCGCGCATTTTAAATGAAAATGGTGATTTTTCTCTCTTCTCAAGGGCGATTAGTAGAAATGATACGTACAAAATAATTTTACGTCTGTTACGGAATACAAATTAAATACTTTATTCTTTTTCGGTAACTTAGTGACCTCTCGTTCATAAATCATAGCTTTTAATAATATTTGACAAAGTACGTCACAGAAACAACTGAGTATACGAAAATGTCGACTATGAACGATAATCGATGAGAAACGACAAACCTTTTTTTTCTTACTATTTCTTAGCTGCATGGTATTTACTCTCGTAGTATGTGTTGGGGCAACTGGCGCTCCTCGCGGCCGTGCCGGCAACTACAAGCCCGCAGGCAAGAACAAGCTCATCTGGCTGGGCAAGTAGGCCGCGGCGTTGCGACACGACAGATGGTGCTGCGCCGTTTAGGTGGAGGGGGTGGGGGATTGGTGGAGGAGGGGAGTTAAGAGAGGACCGGGGGCGACTTCTTGCGACAGTCCGGGCCCGTGCTCTTCTGTAGCATATCTGTGGCTGTGTTGCTGCAGGCCTGCCCCCCCCCCCCCCCTCTTCCTACTCCTTTCTCTGCGAACGGCCTTTTTAGTGTATGTAGTAACCTTCTGGAAGGGTGTTCAGCACGGATACCTACTACTGTCGCTAAAATGAAAGTTACAGAGTTAAAATAAATATCACCAAAAAAAAATTAAAAAGCAGTAATGAGGACTGCCGACAGAAGTGAAAACTTAAAACTATAAACAAGCAGTTGTTATTTAATAATATTAATAATATAATTAAGAACATACAAATATAATTTGAAATAAGAAATACTAACTTTGTAAAATGTAATTGTGTAACATAAAATATTTTTTTCATAAATATCAGAGACTTTTCGCAATTTTTACGAAAAAATATTATCACATAACAAATTTGTTTTATCAAATAAGTAAAATTACTCCTTAATAACTATAAAATATGCAGTGCCTAGTAATTGTAGGTATTAAACAAATAAATAATGTTCTTAATTTTTAGGTTATATTGCTACAAAGACTCCGTCTTCTTCGTTATTCAAACTATACTTATATCTATATGAGAATATTAATATATTTAATACTCGCTTTTTACTGCACAGTAATCGTATACTTAAGATTTAAAATAAAAATTGAACAAAAATACAATTTGAACACTGTATACACACATTCTATTCACATAAGCACAGCACTGATGTACAGGGACTGAATATGCGTACTGGCTGCATGCGCACCATTGAGTGTATGTATATATACATGTATATATATATACACACACATACGTACATTCACCACACGTGACCATGTCGATGACGACTTACATGAATTTACTCCCTATCCAATCCTTCCTATAGAAGTTTTCACTTCAAAAACTTTACATGATGGCCCCCAAATAGTTTTATTATTTCATTTTACATATTTACAAACCCACACCTACAATTTTAGCTTACTATACCGTAATCATTTGTAATGATTATTTTTTCTCGTATCTGCTCAAGGTTCTGTCTTTAACGTCGATAAAAATGCTAAAATTTTTTGAATAGACTGCGATATTGTCGTGATTCTTAGGTTAATGTAACTAGGCCACATCAAGTTCGACAGTCGGATCTGTGTTTCGAACCGACGGGCGTACAGGCATTAGGGGTGAGTGTAATAACCACGGACATGCTATCTTGATGTGACTCAGCGACCTATGGTAATCAACCGGGTAGGGCATTGGAGCACGATCTAAAAGATTTTGTCGGGGTATGGCGAGGAAGGGGTAGTGTTGAGGCTGTAGCTTATGAGCGGTGCTGTATCCGGGAGGTAATCCACCATCCCCTCCTCCCCTGCTACCTTCTCTAATACCACGCATTTTTCCTTCCCACCCCCGGGGGTGCCTTTTCACAGCCTGCTAAACTACCACGAGCATTCGTCCTTGTCGGAGCTGATAATCAGCTCTGCCCTGTCCCCCGCTGGCCACCCCTCCCTACGGGCAGCCGCCATAGCCCTTGCTCTCTTTGCCGCGGCGAGGCGGGCACAATGGGGCCTGGCCTCGCGCTCCCGACAGCTATCGGCCTCTTGCGGCTTGAGGTTTCAACACACTTCCCCCTGCAGCCACCTCGCGGCACTCCACGGCACTGCTTCTGGGAGTACTCCTGCTCGTGACCTGCCAGCTGACCATCAAGCAACACCCGCTACAGCACACAGGCCTAACAAAACAAAAATAATGTAAGTTAAGGCGAAAATACTTTTAAATAGCACAGCATTAATTATATATTCATGTTGTTAATACCAGTGGCGGTCGAAAAAATAGGCGAGATGTCGCTGAAGGAAGTTTTTTATTTTGAGTGATGCAAAGTGAGCTGTTACAAAACCTGTAATCGCAAATTACCAAGGCCTTGGTGTACGTTAAGAACGTTTATGTAACTGTACTTTTTGATGATGTAAGTTTTTTAATGTAATATTTTTTTTTGTTTTCAAATTCCGCTCCCGAATTAATAACGGTATCCGCGACTCCTTAATACTTTTTTAGATTTACGAAAAGGTGTCATGATAGCCTTGTATAATGGGGTTATAGATAAAAGTGGGTCAGTCAAGGTTCTTGAAATTTGGTGTTTTGTGACATCAAAGAAAACTTTCTGTGCCCGAAAGAGGCGAGGAAGAGCATATCACATTCCTTACGGCTTTTCTAGATTCTGACTAATTTGACAGTCGAGTTCAGTCTCTTTTGTTCACAGAAAAATGTAAGCTAATGTTTCTTACCAACTTGTTCCACTTACCCAAGGATATAAATAAATAAATAATAAGTATCGATAGGAAAAATGAAATTAGTTTTTGTCGTTCGGCGTAGAATAATGACATAAATTTATATAACAATTTACTAGCGGTTTTTTAAAATTAAATCAATATTTTTGGGCATACGTCATTACTAGTTTGCTCAGTATTTCAGGCAGGAAACGAATTTGTTTCCATGCAAGCAAGCCACTACCGCCCACTTTCATCGGAGGAACCTTAGGGGAATGAATGTGCTTTAACGGTCTCAAATCTATATCAGTGGATGAAACTATGTTACAACGATGATTAAAAATTGAAATAAAAAGTCTGAGTTACTTAATTCAGGGAAAACTTATTAAATTCTTTGTTCTTTATGTTTTGTAAATACCCAATTCATTTACTTAAATTTTCAGCGAAATCAACCTTAAAAACGCCGAATTTCATTTCCGATATTTAGGTTGGCTGCTACAAATATCGATTAGAATTGAATTCACTTTTGAGAATGGCAACTGTAATAATACTGTACATATACACTTATGATTAGAGACCAGAAAAATGCACAGATTCATTTCGCGATAGTTTAAAATTCCAATACATACATTGGCGATCCTTCTATTATTGGCACACAGTTTATCTTGAAGACTTTAGGCCAATACCTTCGGCTAAAGAAGTGTCCAATCACGGGAAACCCAGTCTAGACAACTCTCGAGTCGGCAGCCAATGAGTAGGGAATATTATCTCGAGTATTTAGAGGACTGTGGAGTCTATCATAGAGGTCATTGAAACCGCACATTTTATCGGGCCCTACTTATGATATTGTCATTGTCTTAACGAAGGCAATTTTTCAATGTTAAACGTTAAGAATTTGTATGGCATCTAAACCATTGAAACCAGTATGGCACCTATCGGTTCGTATCCCTCCCCTTAGTATCCCTCCCCTTAACTCGCTGGCATTAACCTAAGACACGCCGCGGTTACACATTGCAAAGTGTATCTTGTTTGTTTACTTTAATTTTATGGCTAAAATGTAGGGAAAAACACTCGAAAATATGGAAGACCTTACTGTTGTTAACATCGCGCAGGGTGTTTTCTATTCACTCTATACACTTGTTCACATATTATTAACCCAAAAATAGCAACGAAAATGGTTCCATTTCATGAACGCCGCGAGATGTTTTTGTAAAAATTCACACCGACGGCTGTTGCACAAAACATGGTTTTAAAACATGACTTTAAAATGCGTACTTTGGTTCTATTGTTTAAAAAAAAATACCTTTTCTAAGTAAATTAAATTAAATTTTGTTTCGAGTTTGTTAGCACAATAGGAATATAAATTAAAAATGCCCTCTAAACATGAAGTAGGTACCTATAATATACGCTCCTGATTTAAAAGCCTTTAATTCCAACTGTTCCGTGGGCACCTATTATTCTGCTGGTAATACTGTAGCATCTTATACTCTATGTCATAGGCCTAGGCCTATGAGTTTTCTCATATATGACAGTTACCAAAGGTAGAACATATAGCATACGTATCCTAATATTTACTGTTGTTGTGTCAACATTGTATGCACACTTAAACGTAAACACTACACGCAAACTTAAACACTAATTGTATGTACAATTAAACAAGGAGAATTAAATAATAGTCATCTCAATATACATCCACCATGAAAAGAAACTATCGAAATAATGAACACCAGACAGAAGAAAAAATCATCAGAAACAGAAATACTTATAAGAAAATAAGACTATTAATTAATACTTTAATAAAAAATTAACGAATCCTACAAATCCACTAGAAATAAAAATAATATAATAAATAAAAAATATCCAAAATTAAATCCTTAGAATAAAAATAAGATAAAAAAGTAAATCCCCATAAACAAAGTCTATCAATAGAAAATCATAAAGATGTTAAAGTCATTTGATTAAATAAAAACATATACAAAGAAAATCTTGACGGTCGTTGAATGAATAGTAACCCCAGAACATAAAAATTATAAAGCCTTAAATAAATGGTTGTCAGTGTTGGTTTGCAGGTTTCCGTTGGGAAAAGTGTACTACTGGTACTCTTCGTAAGAACTGTGATACATAAGACAAGTTTCACGACGCAGACGCTAGCTGGTGATACAGTAAGGAGTTGCAGGTGCAGCTGTCAGCCCCAAAGCACGTGATTGTGAAGTCAGGTAGCCAGGTGTGCAAGCAAGCGGATTACGTGTCGCCAAACATTTCCACGAACTGACTCGCTGTGGTGTACCCCGAACATCTCTGTGAGTCAACCCCACATTAGTGTTTCGGGTTTCCCGCCTACCTGTGCACGCATACAGTGTGCAGAGCGTCAGGAAAAACCACACGATTTGAAAACTGCTCAACATATCCGAGTGGGATCTGTTTCCAGAAAGCATTTAAGAATTTTCTGAGGGCTGACAAGTAGTTTTGTTTTTGGATTAAGTTTTTGAAAGCTATTTTTAAATAGGGATATTGGTAACACTTGTGTTCTCATAAAAAAAATTTAGGCATGGAACAACTTTTACAGATTCTTGAAAGCACTTAAAGGAACTTGCATTACACCTTAAATATTCATTTTTTCGGCGTGTAATGTAAAAGTTACTGCTCAATTATCATAGTTGCACGTCGAGAAGACTGCGCGCCAGTTCAGAAATTTGCTCGAAAACACGGAAACAAAACTCCTTATCCGCCCTCAAAGAATTCTTGAAAGCTTTTCATAAACAGACACCACTATAATATCTTGAGTAGTTACAAATAGTAAGTCAAGGCTTGCAGCCAGACTCGATATGGCCTAGGATCTTGCTTTGGGAATCCAGTGACGAACCTGGGAACTTTAACTCAGCTATCCTGCCCACCAATGACCATTTGCACCAGTCTGAATCGAATGAAGTTCATACATTACCGATCTGCGTCAACCAGTATAGAGGAAATGATGGTGCATTTCTGTTGGAGGGCTCGAAAGATATGAAGTCGCTACAATCGATTGTGAAACGGCGAGATAATAGTTGATTCGGTTGCCACAAGATAGAGCTCATGCAGTCACTGCCTCATAGGTATTTATTGAGTTATAATAAGGCCCGTTCTACAGAAGTCGGAAAACGGATCGCGTAAACGGAGACGGATCTCACGTAACATTTCACTACGGCGCGGCGTCTGCTGCTTTCACAATGCACGGTGAGATTGCATTTCAAGGTTTCGAAATATTGAGTTAATTTTAAAAACTATTATGCTTCGAAACCATAGCTCGTGCAGAATTTACATAAATAATAAAAATGAACCACAAAGGAATAATAGAAAACTAGATATCTGCGTATTTGAAACAATTTTTAACACATTTAGAACATAACCAACATGGCCACCACCTCAGCCTAGGCGATACTCGGCTTCTATTGGTCGGACGGAATAACGTAATCGGAAGAGTTCAGCATTGCCGAATTAATCCGTTTTCGTGTTATTAAAAAACTAAGAAATATGAAATATGAATAGGTTTTTTTATTACCGAGCATTTCAAAACTTTGTTTTTCTCGTGAGAAGTAATTTTAAATAGAAGAAAAAAAGAAGCATTTTTCATACATGTATTACATATCAATGAAATTGTGTAAATTAATTTCTAGTATTTAAGGCCTGATTAAAGTAAGAGCCTGCATAAAATCCGTAAATATTTCGGACATGTCTGCTCACGCAGTGTCGATGCGAGATCATTGTACATGAATCGCTAGTTCGGTCGGTTCATCTCGAAATACCCAACGATGTTCGTTCGGCGCCCGAAACATAATGGCGCAAAATCAGAAGATGTTGAAACAAGATAACGCTTGAACTCTAATGGTGCAACTGGCCATAAGAGAGACAAAATTAATGTTAACTTAGGAGACCTTTGGTGCGTGTCAAATCGCGGTTCGCTCACAACGTTGACTTTAAGTGTGAAGGCTAAACTGTAACCAAATGAGAAGTTGGGGGTTTATCACTCCTCCCGCGAATTAAAGAAACCCGCATGCGACCAAACGTATTATTTGGCCGAGACACGTGGAATTATTTCTTTTCAGCGTCGTCGCGAGGTCTTTTTTTCTTTTTCCGCCCCGGCAGAGAGGTTGTTTCCGGTGCGGCGGCGCGCGTGCTGGCCCCTCGTTACGCAATTGGCGGGCAGGAGTGATGGCCGCCACCTGCCCGTGACGCGTGTCGCCCCTAGCGGCGTGCAGTTGAAGCTCGCCATCCCCCCCCCCCTCACTACAATCTTCTTTCTCCCATTGTACAATTACTTCCCCAGTTCCCCCTCAACGCCCTGGGCTCGCGCAGCTTGCAAGGCGGCCTGATTGCAGGCTGCCGGCTCGTTGACACCTATTATAATAATAATAATAATAATTATTATTATTATTATTATTGCTATTATTATTTTATATATTTACTTTTTTTTGGTTCGCTGGCTTGTGTTGGCTTTGAAAATGAGTTGTCTATGAAATCGGATCTTGCCTTCTACAGCTGTAAGATTTTTTTTTTTTTTGCAAAAAGTTTAAACTTTGAAAATTTTAAAATTTAAGTAAGTTTATTTGCGTTACCAAAGCTGTTATAATTGAGCATGACGTTGTTAAACGATAATAATAATTAATCATCAATATTCATATGACTCTTTGCAAACAGTAGATAGGAACTGGAATAATTCGCGGTTTCAATGGCCTCTAGGATAGGTTCCACGAGCCTCCATGTACTCAGGCAAACTACATTTGTTCATCGGATGACCTCCAGGATAGACTCCCCGTTTCTCTCCATACATGGACAATCTTCATCTCTTCATTGGCTGCTGACTTGTGAGGCGTCTCAACTGAGTAACTTGTGATTCGATACTTCATTGATTGAGGATTTCTAATTGGCCCAGAGTCCTCCAGATTAACAATGAACCAATAGCAGAAGCTTCACAGCGGTATAATCATTTCAATTTTAAAATTCCACGAAAGAAATCCGCGAATTTTTCTGGTCTCTAATATGTTTCTGGCTGAAAAATTGACAACGAAACTTACGTAACATGCAGTGCGTGCATAGTTAGAAAGCCGTAGGAAATACAACCAAACAAGAAGTAATGAAATAAAAATACAAGAACCCCTACATGGGGAGTGAAACATAGTTTTAAAATAAAAGCTTTATGCGGTTCGTTTCTAACGAATACGTTGCCCGCGTGCGTGTCATATCCTGTCAGCGAGATCTTCTGCTCCGATAAGCATGTTTGCCTTCGGAACAGATTATCGAGCGTCGATCTTCGCACGTCACGGTTCACGATCGGCGAGTTTTAACTCCAGTTGATTGTCCTTCTCGTGTTGCATTCATCACGAACTCTACTTACCCCTTATTTTAACGACCGAACGACAGTACATAATTAGGCGGCTTGTGTTCTGATGACATGCTGAAATCACCCTTGTCACCTACTTCAGTAGTTTCTTCGAGATTGAAACCCAGGACAGCTCGACCCACTTGTAGAGCCTCAGCGACCGCTGCACAACATCAGATTTAGTTTTTTTTTAAATAAGATTATACGTAAGACCACGTGTGAAAATGATTGCATAGAATTTAAAAAAAAAATGTCGCAGTATCATACGTAACTACAATACCAGTTAAATTAAAGTCACTTTTATAGTTAGAGACCGGAAAATTCACGGATTAATTTCGTGATATCCTTCAATTCAAATAATTATTTGTTAACCGGGAGGCCTCTGGAACAATTGAAGGTACTCAATAAATTATGTTTTGAATCACAAGTTACCCAGCTCAGATGCCTCGCAAGTCAGAAGCCAATGAAGAGGTGACGTTTATCCATGTATGCAGAGCTTCATGGAGTCTATCCTGGATGCCATTGAACTGGTGAATGTTCCCAGCGCCTATTTATAGTTATGTACTGTTTTACATATTTTTTCAGTTGTATAATATTGGCTTGTAATTTAATTAATTTGTAATGTATTCCTAACGAAAAAAATTGATAAAACCGAAAAATTTAGCCGTGAATACATAAATAATTGAATAAAAGTAATTAAATTAATTTTATGAAATTTCATACTCAGATATCATAATGATGCTTATATTTTGCAAACAAAATTTCACATACATGTAGTTTGCACTGCGTTCTCATTGGCACACGTAAACGGAGACGTATTCCTAGGAACAGAATTTCTACAATTTCAAGCATACGGAGACGGACCTGTACGGATTAGCTCGGCGATGCTGAGCTCTTCCGTTTACATTGCTCCGTGCGACTAATAGAAGCCTAGTATTTTTCTGAGGTTGTAGCTATGTTCCTTTATGTTCGAAATAAGTTAAAAATTGTTTCAAGTACAAAAATATCTAGTTTTATAGTATTACATTTTAGTGTGTTATTATTATAAACGTATTTTGTTCCGTGCTATGATCTCGAAGCATAATATATTGTTACGAGTGAGGAAAACGAGTTTGTAAAGATAGCCCAATTAATTTAATACGGTTTTATTTGTTACATAATTTTACATAAATAATTAAATTACCAGGCATCCTTAGGTGCTTTATGAACAGGTACTCTAAAATGTTATTTCTGAACATTGTGCGTTGTGCGTTTCTTGCACTCATGCATTTCTTGCATAGTTTATAAACTCGGCCTTAGTCCAGTGTCTTACCAATGAGTATCCTCAATTCCGTGCTTCAAATGATTTTCGTTCAGCAAAAACGGACAGAGCCGGACCTGTGAACTTTGTCACAGCTGATGCGGTGGCTGGCCGATACAAACGTGTGGCGATGGAGCTGTTCGCTTCAGCAGTCACCAGAGGGCAGAGTGCCGCCAACTGCAGTGACAATCAAGTTTGTTTTCCAAAGGTTGTTCCTCCTGGGATAAGCGCCGTTTCCCGCGCTATCACGGGCAGCGTCTCGCTTTGATCGATGGGCAGGTCTGGGACCCCTCCATGGGGCCACGGGTCGCGAGTATTTTGAAAAGTGTTCCCGTTCAGTGAATATTTGGGCCCCTTTCTACCCCTGCAAACACCTCCTCGTACCCCCTACCGCGCCGCACAAAAGACTGGCAGAGCCGGCATGAACGGCCGTGCACTTTGTGCTGGCGCAGGGGAGGCAACGTAACGCAATGATGGAACAGTCTGGCGGGTACCGGGACGTTTTAACCGCTGTTAGATGCGAGAGTGGCGCATGTGTGAAGGCGATTGTAAACACTGCCGCGTATACCTGGGGGTCGATTCTGAAATGCACTAGCCTCGTCTTGTCGTGACTCACGCTCACGACAACCCGTCTTCCGCCAGTATCGGTATTCTGAAATACATAAAAAAAAAAAAAAAACACGGGTAGGCGACATAAAGACTCCCGCTTATTTGTCATAGCCTCCGAGCACTGTAGACTACTTGTCGGAACGACTAGTGTTGAATGCTGGGAAATTGCGTTATCTTTACTGATATATCCACGAGCCAAAGCTATCAAGATGGCGGACTCGTTCGTGTGGCAGCACGCAGCCGCATATGTTTGATTTTCTGGACATAGGGAAACGTACCAAAAATATTGGTGTGAAATGAATCTTTGTCAAAGTGAAACTATCTTGGAATATAATTCGTAAACTTAAATAATCTCAATATGAAATAAACACAACTTTAAGAATTCGTTATTAAACTAACTTTATTATTTTATTATGTAACGTCACAAAGTTGTAGGTTATGTGTGTCTGTAGCACAACGGTAAAGTGGATGGTATCAATGAACGAAAATGAAGGCCAATATGATTTTTTTCAGACCCTGTCATTCCATTTTATATTTTAATTCTGTATAGGCCTATACTTTATTATTGTATTATGCGTACTGTACCTTAAGCAAAAATTTTATTAATAGTATTGTTTCTCTAATTGCTCTAATAACTTGAAATGCACATTTCAGCCAGTTTGTTATGTTATCTCATAATAGTTAGGCCTACAGAAAATTTTAACAATTGATTTTGAAATGATCAATAAGTACAAAAAGTAATTAGTAAGTTATAAATATATATGATTTTTTCAATTGAAAGAAATTTACAAGGAAGTGAATGTCATATGTTATTGATGTCTAAACAAACACCTGATAGGAAAGCGAGGTGGTTTTCATTCACTTAGGAATTTAGTTTATGATGACTTCGAGTCGTTTGACGATTTGAACTATTAAGATAAACACTTTTATTACTGTGGACTATTACTATGAATTAAATGCATGTTATTTTACGATTCGGTATATTTCACAAGTTTCCTACGTTAAATCATACACAAATTCTCTTGTATACTTGTTAAAATAATATTGGATAAATACATTTCTAGATTAACCCACCAAGAAGGAAAAAATAATCTCATTTAGACCAGAACTGAACAGAATTTTCTTCAATCAATGTCACTTAATTTATATTATTTTTGGCAAGTGATGTACAGAAGAAAATTATAAAAAATCAATTCCGCTCTAAAATTCTTTTAGTATCAGTGGCTTACAATTTTGTGTATTTTCAGTATTTGGTTAAATTGACAGCAATTTCTACCCGGATATGCAGCCAGTATACAACATGAAATTTAATAAGGAAAAAAAATATGAACATTAAAAAATACGGTTTCTCACTTTGGGTTTTGTTACATATTAACATCCTTGCTACAGGTTTTATGTTTAAAAAATTTTTTTTAACAAGCTTTATCCTTCTGAAGCTGTATACATGGTACAACATAAATGATTGAAATTAGATACACAAAAAAAAATGTATTTTTGCTTACAGTGCAATTTGTTTACTGTAATATTCATTTATATAAATATGTTTTTTTTTCCTGTGACGGAATTTGAACCCAGTCAAAAAGAACACCTCATAACTTAAGGCACAAGCCTTGCCAATAGCACTATCAAAGTACAACAATAAGTCATGGGAGATTGTTGGTAATCAATATCGCAAGGCCAATTGTTAAACGTATTTTCAAAGTTGCGATTATTACTTTCTATGACTATTTAAGTTTACAAATTGTATCCGAGAATAGTTTTGCTATTAAATATTTTCATTTGGCATACCAATACGATTGGTGCTGCGTCCCCCGATGTTTACGAGAAAGTGCAGGAGGGTAGGGGGAAAGAAAACTAAATTTATGTCAGTTTCCATCGTAAAACAAGATAACCGGGGCCAGACCCACTCGGTGACCAGCCAATTGAAAAGTGCTGCGAGTGAATGTAAACAGTTTTGGTTCACAGAACCGGTGATCGCCTCTCGGGTCATAGCGGGCGGGCGGGAGCGGCGTGCAAATGGTTGTTGTCTGTAAAGTCGTGTCGTTCGCCGCGCCGTGCGTCCTGCGCGGCACCTGAAGTGACAAATGTTCGTTTCGGTTTGGAAAACGGTTAATTGCGGACACGGAAGTGTTGCCACGAACGAGCTACCGATTGAAGTGGATTGAAAAAGCTGTGGTCAGTGAGCCACACTCAAAAGTTATATATATATTTTTACAATAGTAGTTTTACGCTCAATTTATTCATGCCGTTTTAATTTTAGAATTCAAACAACACATTTTTCGATAAAGTACAATTTCTGTTTTTTATCTTCCTGTTTCAAATAACTCAAAAGTTTAGTTCACAAATTTTAAATCGTGCCCACAAGTTTACTTTTTTTTAAATTTTACTCTAAAAATCTCAACACAAGCTATTACAGTGTTTTGAACTAAATATTAAAATTGTTTTTTTCCTTTATAATTTGCCGTTGAAGACACGCGTTTTTTTTTTTTTACAGATTGAGGTGGCACAACTATAAAACGATGGATTCAAATTCACGAAAAAAGTATTTATAATCCCAGTTCAAACCTGAGTGATAAGGTTATCGTAACAAACTAAATGAGGTGAAATTAAGATATAACCATAATTTGGATACCAACATTTCAATACTCCAGAAATAAGTTAATTATCTTTTAAAATAACTGTTAAAAATTTAAAAAAATAATAATCTGGCTCATCAATTTCACACACAATAGCCTCCTGTCATCCTCCTCCCCCAGAAATCCGCCACTGTTGGCAGTCGGTGTGCATTTCGTGAGAGGCTGCGCTCTAATTCTGACGTCAGACGGGGGATGATGCCACCCGGACGTCGGTTCTCCAGGTAGCGCGGCGTTGCCGTCGCGAGCTGTCAGCTGCCTGCTGCTTGGGCCCTTGTTGCGTCGCAGGACCACACTCTCCATCGCCCCCCCCACCCTTCCCCTCAGGGGGGTGGGGTATGAGGGGGAAGCCCCCCGTGGGGGCCACACGTGTATGTTCAATGCTCATTTCGCCGGCGGTGTCCCGTGTGCTCCGCCGCGACCCTGCCAAGTATCGATTGTTGTGCTCAGGTAACCGTGCGTGTGTGCGCGCGGCTCGCTGAATTCCCCCCCTCCCCCCGAGACCACCCTCCTTTACCTACCCCTGTAGCAGGGAAGGAGAGAGAGAGAATGTGTGAGGGAGAGGGCTCCAGGTTTAAATGGGGTGGAGATATTGTTCCGCAGGGAGGTGGGGAAGGAGGGCCTCCTGCGATTCTTTTCCAGCAGCGATCTGTCAATAGCAGGCCCCGCTGGAAGGATTGCCCTCGCGAGGGGGGCCCCGCGCGCCAGGGGTGAACAGGGGGTGACTGATGGTTCACTCCTACCCCACCTATACCTTCCAAGCTTCGTCCTACGTCGCGGGTAGATACACCAGTTTGTAAGAGGCGGTACTCTACGATACAATGATACAATTGGCTGTAAATATTTTAAAATAATATCACGAATATATTTGCAATGAAGATTTTGTTGTTGGTATCGCTTGTCTGACGGTCGTGAACTCAAATCCTACCTCCGAACATGGGTGTTTTTTTTGTATTATTTTGTTTATTTCTAAGTTGCCTATTTAAAATTCCGTTACAATGAGAGGATTTTAATACCATTAAAAGAATTAAATGTCTTTAAATACTGTTTTTAAGAGGAAGTTATCCCTTACACCAATTTAACATTTAAGTTACTGGTTATAATAATATAAGTCTAGTTCGTCTTCGTAATTTTCTTTTGTGCTGTATTTCTATACAGCATTAAAATTTTTATTTTAACATTTTGCGCAATTATTTTGTGTTATGAACGTTTAGTAGCCTGTATAAAAAAAATATGTACACTATTTAGATTTGCTTGGTTGTTTTTTTATAACCGCGTCGAAGGCGAGAATATAACCAACGTTCCTATTAATAATTAATACTCTCGCCTGAAAGGGGAGCGTTACCCGATTGGCTGCAGCTCTGATTGGCCCCCCGCCAGCTGCGAATCGGGAAACACTCCCCTCTCAAGCGCGTGTGTGGAAAGGCAGGAGAACTTCCAATGCTACTCTAATGATGGTGACTGCAACAACAATCGAAACGTCAGTGATATTCTTACCTTCATCGTGGCTACAAACCAGAAGCCAAGCAACTCCAGACAAGGGCTGCGAGAGTCTGCGATCATTATTATGTGCATTACTAATAATTGGTCATCTTTGTCTATAATCAGTGTTTTTTTTGACATTGATTTTTGTTTCGTCTGTCTCCATGCCTGTTCAAGAAAGATAAATTGCATGTAGACTGAAATGCCGAAAAAAATTCTTTTGCAGTGCTGAAACAGCTATTCCAAACTTTCCGCCTCGTAAAACAATTCTGTTTTTCTTTCTTGGAAGAAAGCATAATCACGTGTCCATGCCACTTCCTTAACACATTACGTTTCTCAGATCATAAACGTCGAAATTAGGAGTTCTTTGATTGAACAAACTTTGTTTACTCAGCTGTACATAACGTGGATTGATAATTCGATTCTTATTTTTTTATTATTTCATGGATTGGAAAATTTTATATTTGCACATTACATAGCTACTTTTAGCAGCAAAAGAATTGTGTAATTTGTTGAAGCGATGATTTTGACCTTCGATCGCGAGCTTTGCTATGTCATTCCGGCCACGTCTGTGGGCGTCGCGAACCAGACACTTGAAAATAAATTATTGTTGTCTGTATATTGTACATATAATAATATTATTCAGGCAAATCAGATCCATAACTCACTTTCGCCTTAGAAAAACAATTCAATGGATTCCGTTATTAAAGAAAAAAATTACTGTACTTTTACAAAAGACTCCTTTAGAAACCAGTTGAAGCCCTCTTGTACTTGCAAAATCGTGACTGTGAAACGGAGTTGATACACTTTGACTTATACGTCAAAACTGTGTTTTATAGAAAACTTTCTGTATCTTTAAAGTTATCTTTAAAGTTTTCTGCTTATTGTAGGCCAAAATGTGGGCAGTATACACGTACGAGTACCCTATCCAGAGAATACTTGTGTCAGTTTAAACCCATCCGCAGAACTCGCGGGCTACCCCCCAACCCCCCTCCTTCACATTCTCTACCCCTCCATAAATCCTATAGATTTTTGACCTGTCGGGGTGTGTATGTGTGTACATAATGCTCATTGGTACTATTGGTATTCGTGTGATTTGTCGGTACCAGTTTAGAATATACAAACGTGTGCGTGATCAGGTCGACGTCACGTGTTCTATCGGCTACCGGCTCATTTCACCTCGTCTCCGGGTAGCACGTGATCCGGTTAGATGTTTCCCTTTAGCTTCTAGACCTTCAGATCACCCGCCGTGTCAGATAACCCGTGTTCCAGTGACCCAAGTATCTTGAACTGTAGGTATAAAAATTCGCATTATAGACTCAAAGAAATAACGCGAATTTGGCGGGTCTCTAACCGATTGGTCGATAACAAGGTCACATCTCTTGACGGGTTACACGCGATCGGGTAACGACTTCTTCTCCTTGTTCGTAACTGGCTGGAGGTCGTCAAAAGGGCGCGTCGAGAACACTGTGTTACAATCACCACCGTTAAGCGCACTTTGCCGCCCAACGAGTTCGCGCGATAATCGCGGCTCTGGCAGCGAGTCTTTGAGCCGGATGCGTGCGGCCTGGAGGTGCGCTGGTAGTATCTGGTCACGGGGTCACGAAGGGCCGGGTGTACAGTGAGGGGAGGAGGAGGTGGGTCGTCAGTGGGAGAGGGGGAAGGGGGTAACAGCGGCGACGTAGTTGTCAGCCGCGCCGTAAATCAGATCTTGCTCTCGGCTCGCGGCGAAGTGCACTCACGACGCGTGCCCAGTGTCGCCGCAGCGTTTACGAGCTTCAGCCATGCACTTTCGCTCACGACAGAGAGAGAGAGAGAGAGAGAGAGAGAGAGAGAGAGAGAGAGAGAGAGAGAGAGAGACGAGAGGGAGCGAGAAATGTTGGTAGGAAAAAAAAATTGTACCGTTGCATTTGTCGCACTGGTTTCTCCCTCCTTACCCATTCCACTCCCCCAAGACACCGTTCCGAGCCGTTTGACGATATTCATAGCCAGCCACCGAGAGCACCCAAGTCCCGAACGAATGTCTTCCGTCCTCGACGTCGCGAAGTTGTCTGACGTAGACCGTGGCGCATCTGGGCGGCTTTTTGATGTGCAATATCATGGACATAGATCCCGGGAGAAAAAAAAGGGGGGGGGGGGGGTGAGGCTGAAATTAAGAAGCGCCTCACTGAGGGGCCCGCTTGCGCTTGCTAAAACGTGACTGTGTGAAACGGGTTTGATGTCAAAACAATGTTTTATTGAAAACGTTTTGTAAATTTTAATTTTTTTCCTTATTGCTACATGTAGGCCAAAATATGGGAAGCATACAACATACAAGCACCGTATACAGAGATAACGTGTCGGTTAACCCTGCGGGCTTCAACCCCCTCTCCACCCCCTCCGTGGGCCTCCCTTACGAATCCTACAGATTTGAGCAGAAAAAAAAAATTATAGTTTTACTTTTTAATGAATTTTAACAAGATGGGCAGTATTGTAATAAAATTCTCTGTCGAGAATCATGTCCAAAGCCGAGGTTTATTATTTTTCAAGTCCCTTTTTTTGCTTTCATTGGAGCCGTTTACTTGTATATTTTAAATTTTCGGTTTGCAAATGGAATGCTCCAATAGTCTACTTAGATGCTTAGGCAGCGAATTCTAGAGCCAGGTGCCGAAATTGCGTGTGATTCGCGTCCAGATAAGTAGTCGAGAACACAATTTGCGTATATTTATCACGTTCGACATTATTTTAAAGAATTCTACGTTAAATTACTTGTCCAAGTTTCGCATTATAAGTTAATTTGCTCATTACCGTGGTTAGATGTTATACATCTATGGTGAGTACTGGAAGACATCGCACACATAATTTTATATAACCGGTGATTTATGAAGTATCCAGACGCTCCCCTATGAGGACTCTGTTTCGAATCCCAGTACATTCATACTGATTTCGCTTGATTCGTGGGTTTATGTAAGTACACTCCAGGCCAATGCTGAGATGGTTTCTTCCAGGACTTCGCTGTAGACTTGACTTCGTGAAGATATTTGCTTTTCCTGTCAAAAATTCTTGTTTGGTAGTTTGCTCACATAAATATACATAATTTATTATTTTATATTATTATCTTACAGCATATACATTTATGAAGATAAAACAGGTAAAACTAGGATAGGAAATACCACTTTTCTCAAAGCAATTGTTAATTACCTGGGAAATAGTGATTGTTGTGCAAATGTAATTTGTCATGTGTCATCTAATTTAATAATACAATAACATTCCGGCTCTTGCTTCTGTACCCTTAGCTGAGATATGAACCGACTCCTCGTACTCCACGAATGACACTCTAGTGACAGACAGCGCCCCGATAGGTCACTAAGAGTGTGCGAGCAGAAGAGTTTGGAGTTGTACACCTGGTGCTGAATCATGTGTTCTTGTGGTTTCAGATCCGGCAGGAGAAGCCGTACTACATCGCCGACCCCGAAGTCGATTCGCTTGTGAGTACTCATTTTGTTTTTACTTCAGTTGCAACCTCGTTGCTTTCTGTCTCAGCGACGTGGGCAACCCCGTAGGCGGGAGAAAGTCCGTGGACGTCTGAAGGATAGACCTGCTATTGCTTCTTTCGATACCGCATTAGCGAAACATTTTACCGTCGGGTACGACGTCACGTCAGGCAATGCTATCTCCAGGGCTTGCGCTACTACATGGACACCCCGTGAAGCCACGCGTGCCCAAGTGTTGGACTACGCCTTGTTTAAGAGGGACAAAAAGATATGGTTCAAGTGCAGTTTTGAACTGGGTAAACAGGTTCAGGTTCAAAGAACAGCATTTTGTGGAAGCAACTGTTTAGCGTTTTGAAATTATAGTTAATTTTATTATTTAACGTTGTAAAGAACCATTCTCGCAACTTTTTGGGTGTTACAATATGGTGATGGTGAGGTATAAATAAAGCGACAAAACTACCTCACGGCATGTAATCTAATGACGATTCCTAACTTCACACACAGAAAAATATTTTCTGTACTTTTATAAAAGATTCCTTGGGAAATAAGTTGCCAATAAATATTTTCTAATACAAAAAAAAATTGTATCTTTTTCAACACATGGCTATGGTTATTTTTGCATGTATTAAAAAAAAGTTTTTCGAGATACTACGGAGTATTTCTTACAAACAATTGGCGCATAATCTTATATTTTAATTGATGTTTCATTCTATATATATATATATATATATATATATATATATATATCAAACCAGGGAAAAGATAATCAAATATTCCAGATTTGGACTTGTTTATTGTGCTTATTGTGTGCGCAGATAATACTGAAAAGTATTCAGGAACGTTTTACAAATAACTTTTAGCTATTAAAGGTACTATGACTCAGTGGACTGGTCCCAATGCTTTTTCAGTCAAACACATGGAACACACATTTAAATTCGTTTTAGCTTCAGTCAGTAATGTTATGCCTTTCTTTGTGCATCAGTGTGACACAACACATTCATCAGAAGGTCAAAACGACTTCAAACATGGAATTTCACGAAAAGACACGATGTTTTAATAAATGTTGATGGAACTTAATGCTACCGCCTTGAAGTAAAACTATTGGTATAAAGTGGAATAGTGGTCTGTTCGTGCATTTTGGATATTAATTTGTCTATCTCTGAATATTATTGTGCTGAGTGTTGAATATATTTTTTTATCTATTCCTACTGTATTCGACATTTGTTTGGGAACAGACTGTAGTCTCCAAGATGCAGGTTGGGAGTATTAGTGATCAACATGGCGGTGGGTATAGCGATTGGGCTTGCGAGCTCTCGCATCGTAAATGAACAGTCAGTGTAGGCTAAAATTAATTTCTCTAAAAAAATCTTGAGTGTATTTCACAACATAAGTTCTTTATAAGTACACACACACACATATATATTCCAATGCAAGTGTAGTGGAGTTTCAAAAATATCTGGAGAGCAGTGTAAGGAAACAGGTGTCGTTAAACCGATAGCACTCGTCATGAATGTCGGAGAGAACGGTACTGTCAAATGGGGGTCAAGATTCACCGTCTGCGGCGGTTTTTTTTTTTTCCCGTGTGTCCCGGCGCTCGAGAGCCGTCGACTCGACAGTCTGGACAACAGCTCGTCTGGACGCAGTCCAGGAGAGGCCTAATCTTCCCAAGGATCAGAGCACCTCCCCCCTCCCTCCATCATTCTCTTTTTCTCTCTCACCCCCCACGCATCTTTTCACGGTTCACGAGTGGCCATTTAATTGGGAGGGTGTACGGTGCACGAATACGCGTTTTATTTTCCTCTCCCGTTCCTCGTACGGGAACTTGAATCGTTTAATTTAATTAACTCGTCATATAGCCCAGTTGACCGGCCGTAAGGCACGGTATACGAAAAAAAAAGGGAGGGGGGGATGCTTCGTGTCTCGCGTTGATAAGGAAATAAATAATGGAGGCGGGAATGGTCGAACAGATGCTGGAAACGGGGCGTATTTACTACCGGAATTACATAATAATTTAAGTGTCCATGTTATTCTCGCCCTGAACAAAATAATATATGCTGGGCGTTGGTTAGGAACTCCCCAAGACTCCACCTGCATCACGATGAACTCTTCATAATGTGTTAATATCTGACTCTACCTTCACACAAACTTAGTATTTATTCAGGCAATAAGAATAATATAGAGCTGCAAGGGAGAAAAATCGTATATGTAGACTTATCTTGGTCACGCATGCACGCGTTAACAATTATTAAATGGGAAAAAAAATTACATATCACTTTAGGGCAGAAAATCTTCCCTAGTACGAGTATTTATGAATGTTAAACGTGTCAGTAATAATCTCAAGCGGTCAGTTATATCACACCAAACCTTTTTACATTTCTTTCAGTAGCCCTACATACAATGTTGATGGCTATTTTAATACACAAATGAGCCGCTAAGTAAAATTATTGGAACTTTTACTCGACAGCTTAATTTAAAAAAACAAAACATAAATTTGCTTTAAATTATGCGATCTGAAAGTTTCATGTTTGCTCAAACTTGATTATTGCCATGACACATATTTCACAGCAATAATTCAAGTGTTCAGAATTATATCGCTTTACTGAGGGTCACGTAGTACGAAAATCTGTGAACCAGATATAAATAATATTGATTAATTTTAATGAATGTCTAAATTAATTATAATATTCTTAAAAATCCCTAATGTTTAGTCATGTTCAAATGTATGGACTATGCATCAGTTGACTACCCCGATATTACCAGTCTGTGCAGGATTTTCGAGAAAAACTATGAGCTAGAGAACTGTAAATTTTACCGTGGCCATCACTGTAAATGTAATCTGCGCAAATCGCATAACTTGTAAGTTTTAACTGTGGATTTTATTTACAATAGACTTGTCATTTGCATCCCACCGTAAGTGTAAACTCGAGGGTTAAAATTAAAAAAAAATATATATATATATATAACTAAACCGTACCACTGGGATTTTATCCCCCCTCCCCCGTTTCCCCTATCATTAAGACGGCCGGGGGTCTGTGTGGGGTTGCCGATGAAGAAATCTGGTTCCTGCGACGGAACTTTTCCCGAGCGCCCAGGCGGCAGCGCCGGAGCAGACGGGCGGAAGAGGCGCCGAGGTGTGTCACGTCAGGGAAGTGAAGTGGTCCAGGAGTCGGATCAGCCCGGGACATGCGCGGGGGGGTTCGAGAAGTTTTATTGCGCGGGATGCGAGACAATAGACTGTGGCGCCGAGATTAGCCTTTACGACCGCCTCGCCATCTGAGCGAGTCCCGCCGTTACGTAACGACACCGCTCCCGGGGTCGCGCAGGCCACGACAGGCGTCCGTCAGCGTCGGGACCTCCGGCCGGGACGAGTTCTCTACCCCCTCCCCTCCTCGCACTGCTGCTCCTAGGTATCTCTACACCGCAGGGAAACATGGAGCATTGGCTGCCGCGCGCGGTGGAAGTTCAACTTCACACGTAAGACGGATAGGTAAAGTAAACAAAAATATTGGAAAGTATACGAAATCATGCGCTATTAGTTTCACCTCCAACGGCTGTAAAAGTGTTTTTTTTTTTTTTTTTTTTAATTCAAGCCATTTTTTCACAAGTAAACCTGTGCCGTCTACGTTATCTCCGATACCTAATTCAGTTCCGTTACCCAGTGATTATATTAACTACTCTGCCTGCTGCTGTTAAAGGTTTCACTTCAATAATAAATAATTCATGCAAGCATGTGAGTGCTCACTTATATGCAAGTGCACATTAATGCAAACAGGTCATTGAGCGTTCCATTCCGGGCCGTTGCCATTTTAGTTGCCGTCTGTGCATGATGTAAATCTCAGATGACTGCACTTAGGCTGCTAGCTGTAAAGAAGTAGAACTTCTTTTGTTCTTACACTAGAAATGTTTTTTGTAACTGGCTCTATTACTAACAGATACCGTAGTAGAAATGAAATAATATTTACAATAAGACATTTAGTAGACATCAAACTTTTGTTTAATGTTAAAAACTTATTTTCTAAACATTATACACGTAAATGGAAACAGTGAAGCAGGAATGAAAAATAATTTTAAAAATATTATAATGTGAGGACAATAAATTGTTGGTGTTCCTGCGAAATTCTTTCCTTTACTTCCATGTCATATACCATAAGTCCAAATTCTTAAGCTGTATTAGGTCCCACAAAGAATCTTGGAAGTAAAAATAACTAGCTAATGTATTTTATATTTACAATCACTGGAGGCCGGAGGTTTGCTATTGGTTCACTGTTAAACTGGAGGACTCTGGGCCCTCAATCAAAGAAGTATCGAATCACGAGTTCCCAAGTTCAGACACCTTCCGTGTCAGCAGCCAATGAACTGCTCTTGACAATGTAGTGTAAATACAACAGATACATCCGTTTATATTATTCTGGTTGTTGTGAGAAAGATCTTTTGGTTTTAACATGCATAATGGTCAAGATAATAATCAGAGAACTAACTACCGAGAAAAATTGCAAGCGATGACCTTATTTACCACGCAAGGTATAAATTCGGCCGAATAAAGCTGATCTAAAAATGCCACGTGATAATCCAGTACAGTCATGGCTACCGTGTTCTCTACAGCAGTGGTTCCCAAACTTGTTCAGATGGCGACCCACCTTTCCTTATCGGAATACCTCCACGGTCCATCGGTCCATGGTGGAGTAAAAAACCTTATTTGTATCGTATCCCTTCCTTATGTATACATAATTTACCATCAAATATTGCATATATATGTGTGAGCCTTTTTAAAGATACCGATTGATTATTTATAAATAATTTGTGTTCTGATTTGAAAAATGGTTGACAAAATATAAGCACTTTGTAGCAAAACAGTTATTTATTTAACAATAAATATGTGTTTGCACACAATTCGAGTAGTCCCGATTTTTCTTATCTTTTCCGATGGTTTATTCGATGATTTCTGGTAGTTTTAGGATCGAGTCGCGACCCACCTGTAACCCTTCCGCGACCCACTAGTGGGTCGCGACCCACCGTTTGGGAACCGCTGCTCTACAGCGTTGTGAAGACCCAGTTAGTAGTTGTGTCTCGCTAGCTGTGGACATTATCTGAAAGAAAGCAACCTCGCACTAGAGATTCCACTATGGCTGTTTGTTTTTTAGCGTGGCGGAGAATGCGTTTTATGTGTCTAGTGTTATCATAAAACTGAACCGTCTGTTATAGCGAGTAGTTCCTTCCTTGACCCAGTGCGATATGTCTCTGCTTGTTAGAAAATGACTTACATTTGTAACAGTTGGCTCGCTATTGTGGAAAATTGACAAAAACCATACACAAGTTTAAATATTTTTAAAATTAAACTTAAATAGTTTATAATGTAAAATAAGGTCTTAGTTTTACATACTACACACAGGTGAACATTATTTGAACGTTTTGCAGGAATTTTTAGATAACATTGATTAAAATATTTTTATTTGTCTAGCAAACATATTTTACGCTCCACAACACATCGCAGTAAAACATAAAACAATCATTGTCATTACATCAGTACACGTGGTGAAGAAAGATCAATTCCTGTTTAGCTATTTAAAAAAAAAGTAAATATGGTCGTTATTTGACACTTTTTCGTGTTGCGGCATTAGAACCAAACTAGCTTCCTGCCTAATTCGAGTTAGTGATTGTGAACTCAGTCCGAACCAGCTCGGTGGAAACTACATAAGACTCCG
The DNA here is from genome assembly GCF_032445375.1 of Bacillus rossius redtenbacheri. NCBI lineage: Eukaryota > Metazoa > Arthropoda > Insecta > Phasmatodea > Bacillidae > Bacillus > Bacillus rossius. The sequence continues at coordinate 52,890,224 of NC_086332.1, read as the reverse complement.
CAGGGCGAAGATCAACGAATGCCGCAGCCCTCAGAAATTCATCACTCACAAATACGTGTTTATTTAGGTAAATAACGGGACCATATTTTTTAGTAGGTACTCTTGACGACCTTGAGCTAATGATGATGATGATGATGATTCGATTTACCCATTACGGGGTGTCGTGAGAACAGGCAACGCCACTGTCATCTCAGTCGCGACGTCCCTATGCTTGCCAGGGCAGGATGATTCCACGAAGGTTTACACTTGCCTTCCGCGGGATGAAGGTGAGCGGGACATCTCAAACACCAGGAAGAAGGTTTGATAATTCCCCTCCCCGGCCGGGAATCTAACCCGGGCCCCTCGGCTCTCCAGCCAGACACCAGCCGCCAGACCAAATGGACGGACGAGCTATTCGGCCTCCGTAGCGCAGTCGGCAACTCACCGGATTGCGGTGCGTGGGCTCTGGGTTCGAATCCCTGGTAACTCATGGATGTAATTTGTGTTGCCCTAGTCGGCTCCTTGGCGCTTACCCATACAACTATAACAACCACAAATAGACAACGTCACGGGGCTATATAAAAATAAATACAACATTAGGAGGGGGGAGATGGTTTGCTCAATGGTGACCGTCAAACTAGCCAGTGTGCCACTTAATTTTTTTTTAATCTAGTAACAAACAAGGTAAATACATTAAGTGTGTTTACACTCGTTTGCGACCCAGTCCAAATGTTAAAAAGCCCCTTACCGTTGTACTGGCCAGTGAGCAAACTGAAGTGGATTCATTGTGTACATATCAGCTGAATCTAGCCTGCAGCGTTAAGATTCGTGGTTGTAATGGGAACTCAACTATATTTCACTCACCAGCGGCAAGGCTGAAACGTCCTCAAGTATGACAGGTTAGAACATCGACTTATCAGCATCACTCGCTCTAGGGTTTACGCGGGGAGGAAGTGATGGGGAGTATAACCACCCCTCATCCAGATACTTATAAAAATGTATCATTCCCGCCAACAAAAGGGAATAATTTGAAGGCAAACAGCGAGCAAAGTGATTCTATCCCCTCTCCCCCCCCCCCCCCACACACATAAACACTCACAAGAATTGATTTTTTTTTACGCTCCTGACTGGGGCTCTTTTGGCTGGTTTACGCTAAGTCAGTGCTTTAGTCGAGTGACGAGTAATTTAGAGTGTGAACACAAGTAGTTAGATAAAATGACGAGTGAGCTCGATTCAGTAAAATGAATAGTGGATGGTCGAGTGGCTTTCCCTACACCACTTCCTTCTCACTCGGCCTTTACTGGAAGGGTACGAACGATGACTTTTCAGTAGAGTTAATTAGTGGATTGCGTATTTACAACTCGACACTCAAACATATGATAAACTCGCTGGTTGCCTTGTGTGAACCATTACTCGCCTACTTGCCGTCTTCTCGTCCACTCGCCGCTCTACAAAACTACTAGCATAGTGCTTTACACTGCGCCATACACGACCTAAGACATCGGCGAGTATTTCACGCGTGGAATGGAATTGGTGAAGGGGGGGGGGGGGGGAGGGGGGTGTCACCTGCAGCGCCGATCACCTTATAGTTAATAACTGGAAAAATTGGTGGGTTCAATGACCTCCAGGATTGACTCCACATTCGTCTGAATCCTCGGGCAAACGCCACTTCCTCATTGGTTGATGACATGTGTGGCGTCTCAACTGGGTAATTCGTGATTAAATACTTTTTTTTTTCATTGAGGGTCTCTAATTGGCCCAGCGTCCTTCAATTATACCGTGAACCAATAGCGGAAGCTGTACGAAGGTATAGCGATTTGAATTTTAGCATATCACGAACTGAATCCGTGAATTTTTCCGTTCTCTACTTACAGTGCGGTCAAGCTAAATGGTACATTTTCAGAACTCTTCTCGATGTTTCTGTCAGCCGATAAGACGTCAAAATATGTGATATCGCTCCTATGGTATTGTCAGCTATATTAGGTTTACTCCGTCAGGCAAAGCTCATAAATTATTACATTTTTTAAAAATATTTTGTTGACATCGTACTCTTTTTTGACGAGGGGTGGTGAACGATAATGCAGAAAGAGCAGCGATCTCTTTCAGCCATTTTTGCCCCAAGATTAAGAAGAAGAAAAAAACAGTTTTTTTATTGGTGGTTAGTAAAATTAGTCACAACTGTGTAAATAATTTTTTTCTTTCCATATTCTACTCAGCTTAGCGTAAATGTCTCACGTACTCTATAAATTACGCCCCAATTCATGTTAATATGGACATAATCACGTTTGCAGGAATATAAAGTGAGGGAAAATTATTCTTAAGCTATTTTGGATGCTTACTGCCGTTACATTTCGCTTCTGGGTAACATCATTTGAAAACTAGGTATTACAAAAAAATGAAAGATTTTTTTTTTTTTTGCAATATACTTAGCAATCTAAATGTCACTACATGCTTTGATTGAGTAACAGTCACAATGCCGAACGAAAACTAACTAGCCAGGTGTACATAATTTTTTTTTTATCGGAATAAAGCGAGGTTTTCCAAACATCTAGAGCGTTTGGGGTTTGTATGTACGTATGTTTGTATGTGTGCATGTATGTATGTATGTATGTATGTATGTCACTGCCATCGATAACTGTTGGACCGTTGAATGGATTTTTACGAAAGTAGCCAAGGGAATTTTCAAGTTCGTGTATGAGCAAACTTGGTCGAGGGTTTTTTGATATATTTAATAAATACTCAAATAACTTTGAAAATCACATGCATTACTTTAATTTATGGGTTAGACTCCACAAAGATCATGATAATTCATGCTCAAAATGAACTAAAGAAAATAGCCAGCAATTAATTTTAAACGAATTTACTTTATGATTTCGAATCCAAACAGAGATCATAATAATAAGTAGGTACTATTAAGTTTGGTCATTACATAACGTAGCTTTGCGTGGTGATAGCTCGGGGCGAACTATTGGTTTGAATGAAAATGCGTATGCACTGTAAATACCTATAGCCTATGTATCTAACTTGCAGTCGGATACGATAAGGTTGTTATATTTTTGTGGTGTGTTTATATCGTTCCTATCTGGGAGGGAAAGAGGAGGACCCCCCCCTTCCCCTTTTACATTTTTCGTGTCACGTGGTTTTTTTTATCTCCGTGAACACGTTGTTTGATGTTCCCTGCTGGCCAACTTGTATGCACAAGGATCCACCGGCGTGCCGTGGACGTTTCTGGAATAATGCTTGCGTGTTTCTCAGGGGCCCCGGATGTCAATTGAAGTCTCAGGTCGGCGATGGAGGGGATGATACAGTGGGGAGGGGGTATGGACAGGAGGCGGGGAAGAGAGAAAAAAAAAGGAAGACGCTGTTAGACTAGTGTCCACAAAAACCCAACACGCGTGGTGCATTGTCGGTAGGTTGTAGCAGGGGCCCGTGTGAATTCCTAGTTTCTCGAGGAAGAAAGTATAAAAAGGGGAGGGGGTGTAGGGGTAGCCGCGAAGGATGTGGCAGGAAGGAAGCTAGTTGTTGACATTAGATAATCAACCCGCGCCTTGTGTGCGTGTGTGTGTGTGTGTGTGTGTGCACGCCGTGTTGCGTACACGCCTCACACAATCTGGGTCATTCACGCGTTCGCGCCGTCGAGGGTGTTCCACAAATATTGGAACACTTTTTTTTTTTTTTTTAAGGTCCGGTGTGTACAGTGGAAGTCTCTGTCTCTGTCTCTCCTTTTTTGACTCCTCTCTCTTTTTTTTTTATATCGACGACAGCGTTACATCGCGCGGTAAATCCGAAGACTGCAACGTTCTTGTAAAGTACCTGAACGCTTTATCTAGGTTATTTTTTTTTCGTTGACTTCGCGTGTGTTCCGTTTCTTAAAAAAAAAACCGCCTACCACTTCCGGTGTTTTGCGGAGCGCGTGCGTGCGGGAGGAGTCGTCAGCTGCGGTCAGTTGAGGTGCCTCGAGCCTCCCCTCCCCCCTAACCCACTAGCCAAACTTGCCCCGCAGCTTCGTCCCACGCGGGCCAAGTACACAGTCCTGAAGAGTTCAGGAAGGCCGTTTATTCAGGACTGCGTTTTGTGGACACGGGTTTCTGGCTCCCTGGGGTCGGGCGGCCGACAACACACTTTCCGCGTCGTGTTGTCTCCGGACAGGTTTGCTTTCCTTTACGTCCAGTCAAAATAAAGCTTACATATGAATGAATTGAATGAATTACGGCCTGACGTCTCGTCGAAATCGGTGTGAAACTGGTGGGGCGGACGGGAGCACCCTGAGAGAACACGCCGGCTCACGGTAACGTCCGCCACGTTTCACGCTTCCCACCGGGAATAGAACTCGAGTCGTTTTGGTGGGTGTCTAGATCTGTACAGTCAACCACCGTGGCTCCAAAGCGTGTGCAATTTATTATGTAGTTTGCTTATTTGTTTCAAGTCAGCGGTATTGGTACACGTATGAACATTCTAATTTATTCACGCATCTACAACATATAAATGAGTTATATAATTAGTCATGCTTACGGTGTTTGCATACTGAGTTACGGGGATTTTTTTTCAGTTCATTTTAGTTGTTTTGAAGGTGTCAAGAATCTTAGAACATTGTCGATTCTACAGACATATTTTGCGAAGGGAAATCAAGTAATTCTTCAATACAGTTGTTCTGTTATCGTTACATTCCAATGATAATGGAAGTAGTGGGAACATACACCAATTTCTTACTTTCTGTTGTAATTATGTTTTCAATAATTTTTCGTATTTATTTTCAGGACATTGAAAGTAAAGCATTTGTGCAAATCATTTTCTGTGGCAAAATTTTATTTTAGTAGTTTTCCGAGCGCAGACTCACTATTGGTGTTTGGCATTTCGGCACCCGTACTGCTGTTAAACATAATGCCATAGAAAGCTGTATAAAAATTTAAATAAAACCAGTGCTGTGAGAGTAAAATATGACGCAAAAGTTTTATGTATGACGATGGTTTCACAAAAAAATTTACATTTCACATGTATTGTTATGACATAAATTACCAAATATTTTTTACGAAGATAATACAAGATAGTTTTTAATAAGGAATTTTTGACAATAAGGGAAATTTGCGAGGAGCGGGAAAGTTCCGTTTATTTGCTTTCAACGCGTATCTTTTTTGAAACAGCAATATTCTTTCGTGGGACACATTTAGTAATGATGATATAGATATCGAATTACACATTTATGTTTGTATAATTATACTAATAAACTATGAAGTTTCTTTTATTCCAGTCCAAATTTTTACTCTGTATTGAAACTCCAAAAGTTACAGACAATGTTTTAGAGTATGATTCATTTACGTAAAGTAAGATAACGAATGAAACGTCTAAGGGTTGGAATTGAACTCGTCTTCACCACGTGACCTCGTTACCACGTTACCTCAGCGATAACAGCCACCGATGACCTTCATGGTGAATAGTTTCGAGCTGCCATTGCACGGCGTTTCACTTATCGCAACCACTAAGATATGCAGGTTTAGATATCGACACGAGCGACATTAGGTTTGCGTGGCTTGTAAATTATTTGGTCATGCTGATTAAACGTTTGTAATGTTACGTCACCCTGCTGAGTAATAATGAACTATTTTTGGTAAAAGTGTGGTCCATGCAAAGTCCGACCACACCGAGCGAGAAATATTCGTAGGCTACAAGTCAGCCATGAATAAGTAAGATTTATTTTTAAGAATTCAGATTAACTGGCGTGCAACAGTTTATTCTGCTAATTTCGACTTTTGGATGAGATATGCTGGTTTTTAAATTGTTAGCTGATGTTTTCGTGACTTTCAAAGTCACGACAGAGTAAGGCCGGTGTCACACAATGCGGTTCAACCGGAGTGGTTGCCATTTTCTACTGGGTGATTCTTCTAGATCAATCGTGTACATCTTCGATTTGGATAAATTTACTTAGTGCATTCTTGAGAGACCTGCATTGTGGACTCTTAAGAAAAGCTGTCGAAAGAATATTAAGCCAAAAAAAAAAGGAAACAAAACGTTTGGGAAGTTCTAGTCACAGCGACAAAAACGTATAGTGTAACACCGGCCTGTATGATAGCATTCTATTCCAACACGAAAGTGATGCCTCACTTAACAGTATGTATGTGCGTCTATACGATATTCTCATATAAAAAAGTGTTTACGAGATTTACGAGATGGTGTGAACAAAAATAAGATCAATTTTCTGGTCACAACATAAATGTGTTTCTTTTTTTACAACAGAATAGACGCTCGGTGGTTCTACAGAACTACAAAGAAGAAGAAAAAGTTAATAACATTTATTTCCTTAAACGTTTAGTTCTAACCGATTTAAAATGTTCGGACTTGTAGACGAAATGCTTGGGTGTCGTAAAACGCCATGTGACCACGGATCCCGTCTATCGGGCGCACATGCGGACGTCGGAGCTTTAGAAAAACACAAGCATTTGGAAAGGGGAGGGGGGAACTGTTCGAGTCTGTTTAGGAAAAGTATTTAAGGAAATTTTGAAGTTAATATGGTAGTTATGTTTTCAGAATTTAGTTATTAACTTTGTGCATAGCCGATGTGTGCGTGTGTGTATATATGTGTGTGTCTATGTATTATATGTATATATATAATGACAGTGGATGAAAAGTAAGTTTTCAGAATACGTTTTAGGTATGAAACTCCCGGTAAGATCTTTGATAGTACCACATAATTAATCTTGATTTCTAAGCTATAATAAGTTTGGGTCGGCTCTGAAAGCCCCATAGTTGTCCTGCGCAGGACGAGAACACACATACACGCCCCTAGGTAGGTGGACTCCTATACACGAGTGGTCAGTTTAGGGGTAAGGGACACAGCTCGTATGAGGTCTGATGCGGGGGTTGGGGGAGTGGGCGCAGGGAATCCCTCGCAACACCCTCCTCGACACGTCGGGCAGAAGGATGGTTGGCAGGCCGGCTCTCGAAAAAGTGAGGGGGGTGGGGGGAAGTAGAAGGGGGCGCGTCGTATATCGTCATCTTGACGGCCGCGCCAGGCCGAACCGACTACCTTTGTTCAGACGGTGTAGTGTGCGTTGTGATAAGGTATGTAGCACTCTTAATTCTGTTTGCGTACATGACAGCGGCCAATATTTGCCCCGCCTCGCCTCGCGTGCTTCCACGCAGATAAGCGCCTCTTGGTATATTGCCTCCCCCCCCCCCCTTCCCCTCCAGAAGGCAGCGCGGCTCTTGGGGCTGGGGGGGGGGGGGGCCTGGGGCCCGATCACTCGCCAAGCCGTGTCGCGCAGTCAGTTACCAGGGCGCAACGCTTCGTCGACGTCGACGTTTGACAAGATAAGAACCAAACTTCAAAGGAGTTGATAAGTGTGGGAAAACGGGAGTACCACGAGGAAACCATCCGGCTCACAGAATTCCTCCACCAAGTTTCCCCACTTGCAAAGGAAATCAGAGTTTAACTCCTCCGGGAATCGTACCCTTATTTCTGACCGCTGAAAATGCACACTAAAACATTTTTTTAATGTATTTAATTAATGGTAAATTTTTGAACCTCTTCAGTATGTGCAGTGATATTAATTTATTTTATGAACCTAAATTCACCTCATTGCTTACTAACTTAAGGGGCCCGTTTAGTCGGGGTGTACGTGTGTTGGTGAGGCGGGATGATAAGCGCGACGCTCGCTGGTGCTTCTAGCGCGGTGTCGCCTCTCGGCGCAAGGCTATGAACTGGCGCGCAGTCTTCGCCCTAAGTGCTTTCATGAATCTGTACAGGTTGTTTCATGCCTAAAAATACCCTGAGTACACGCCTCTTACCCATTTTAATTCTTCTGAAAATACAATTTAAAAATGAATCCGAAACCAAAGCTATTTTTTGGCCCTCAGCTAATTCTTAAATACTTTTCGTAAACAGACCTCACCCGGATATCTTGAGTAATTTTGAAATAGCTTTGTTTTTCCTGAAGCACTCACACCGCATGTGTCCCTTGGCATTAGGCGCTCTTCATGGTTGGAATTTTGCGAAACGGCAGAGTTTTTTGTAATTTTAGTCTGTTTATGATTCATAGCCAATATCTTAACATCAAGTAGATTTATGCGTGTTTTCGATGGTTTCTGAGATTCTTACCTCCTGCTTTATTTGGCTCTGGAGTTAATATTTTTCATACACAACCAAAGATACCAATTCTTACTACTTAGTTGTTAGAATTTTATAATATTGTAAATATATTATTATAATTATTATCAACCAATATCTCCGCTTAATAACTTCACTACGTCAGGAGTGGATTTCATAATGAAACATTGACCAGTGTTTCAAGTGAGCCAAATATCGTGCCAGCAAGAGTTTCGTTGAAATCCGAATGATGCCGAAACCATCAGATAAAGACAAAAATTCTGAAAACCATATAAGATTTATTTTTTAGTAAAAATATATGTTTGATTGGGTATACGTGAATATGTGTATATGTATCATATATATATATATATATATACCCACACACATGAAAGTTTAATGAATTTGTTTGCATGTTTTTTTACAAATTTAAAGTTCTATTCCGAGCTTGATGAAATGTCATGGCCTACATAATATTCCAAAAAAAACTCTCATTACCCTTTCTCACTCCTTAAAGCGGAATTTTGATTCTTTTTGGTGACATTTTGCACAACCGCTGTTTAAAATAAGAGGAGTATTGCTGTCTTCTTCTAACTGTGAAAAAGAAAATGTGTCTACAACCATTATGGAAACAAATCTCAATGCGTATGAAGTAAGGAAGTTACATATCTTCAACATTTAATGCTTTCAAAGTATATTCTTTATATATATATATATATCTTTAAACGAGCAATTCTTATATAAATATATATATATATATAAAATCTGAATCTCGGAATCGGCAACAACGATTTTCATGAAATTTAGTATGCAGGGGGTTTCGGGTGCAATAAATCGATCTAGCTAGGATTCATTTTTAGAAAATGTCGTTTTATCCGTGTTTTCAATAATAAACTTTATCGATAGTCAACTTAAACATAAATTACTCTTCCTGACATGTATTGGCGAGTAATAATACAATTTTTTTTTATTGAGAGCAACCTTCTGCTTTAACGACACAACACTAAAGCCAGTAGATGGCGTTGTTAAGCAACACTAAGCCAATGAGTGTTTGGTTTGAGGTTAGACCAAGAAAATCAATTAATTGTTTACTTATATTATTTGTGTCTCTTTAAATCATATGTTCACTTAAAAATACCTAAACGATCTTTGAAAAAAACGCAATTATTAAGTTCTAAAGCCCTACTACGTCTTCCGTCTCGATGTCTTCCGTCTCGACGTCTTTGTTCTTCTAATCGGTATTCTCGTTGTTCGTCATTTTCATTAGCTACACGTTGTGACGCACGCTGCCGCAAATCTCGCAGACGTCGCTCTCGTATATACATATATACTTTTGAAAATATAGCCTTTTCAAAACGAATGAATCATTTATGCTAATCCTGTATATGTTTGTAAATATTAAATGGTAATTAATATAGAGTAAGCGCTATAGTAAAAATGAAATAAAATTCTAAAAATTGTATTTTTGAGTTCCTCTCATTCTGTTTGATGACTGCTAAAGAGCATTGCGTTTACCAATACATAGTTCACTGTATTGAACAGTTAATAAAGTTAGGTTAGCTACATTTAAAATGCTGTAATTTGTTGTAAATAGTAGGTTAGTTCATGTTAACGACATTAAAAATAACTTAAAGTGTTTTCGGGCACAAACATTAAAAAATTATTATTTTCTGAATTTTCTATTTTTTGCCATATGAGCACCTATTCTAAGAAATTAACGATTTATCATGTCTCACGAAATTATTTAAAAAATATATTTTTAAAACTCAGCTTTAAAGTTAAGTATGTTTCATTGTTAAAAGTTGTGTATGATATTTGTCCTTTTGTTATTATGTTTAAAAATAGGTCATTTTTTCATGAATTTTAATACAATTTTTTTTTGTAGTCTGTGAAAACTTGTTTGAATTATGAATACACTGTTTGAAAACAAACATACGGACAGTAAATTCTTTTCGCGATGGTAGCAATATTTCTAAAGACGAGAGAAAATCTGTGCCGAGAACGCCCATTATAAAACACGGAAATTTGAATTTCCGCGGGCGTTCTACAGGCCATGCCGCCAGGATCGCTGCAGTCAGGTGTTGTCAGCGTTCGCCATGTTATTGTTCTACTACAGTGTGTGGTTCCACCAAGCCACTCATCGTGGAAACAAAGCTTCGACGCAACGAGGCGGCCGCGCTCTCCCGGAAGTTGCGTTCCGGGAGTTGTGGAGGATTAGTGCGGGAGCACGGGAGACGACGTCGTGGCTCAGCCCTGGCGTCGGGACGCGCGGCGCAGGTGGCGGCTCGCTGACGTGTTTTACTGCCCCCGCGCTATCAGCTAATCCCCTCCCGCTGCGCTGGCTGTAAAACTCTCGCTCGCTGCGTTCCTCTTCCTCTCCCCTCCCTTCATCCCCAAAACCTTCCTCTCGTGCAGTGGTGCCCGTCCTTCCCAGTTGCCTCTATAAACATCCCCGCTGCTCTCCGCCGCTCTGCCTCTTATCGTTCGTACACCGCATACCTCCTTCTTGATCGGCGGCGTTGTCGGCTGCGTGCTGGAAGACTCCGTGCCCCGCGTTCTGCAGAGTCGCGGCCTTCCTGAAATTCATTTTTTTTTTCCTTCGCATCGTTTAGCTTAGAGGTGCTTATTTTTCGCGAAAATATATCTTTACTCATTAGACTGCAAAAAGGTAGGCCTGCGCTAGTTAGTGAATGTTTCCTTGTGATTGGCAGCCGTCTCTACGAGAAGTCATTGCCTTATTTGTAGAGACAGGAAAAATTCATGGATTCTTTCGTGAAATGCTAAAATTTAAAAAAAAAAATTATATCTTTGTGAGGCTTCTGCTATTGGTTCATTGTTAACCTGGAGGACTCTGGGCCAATTAAATATTCTCAATGAAGTATCGAATCACAAGTTACTCCGTTCAGACGCCCCACACGTCAGCAGCCAATGAAGAGGTGACATTTGTTCAAGTATGCAGAATATCGTGGAGTCCATCCTGGAGGTCATTATACCCGCGAATTTTTCCAGTCGCGACCTATTTGCTCGGGCCATCCAGAACTGGATGGCTGTGATTAGTATGCTGACAGTAGACATGTGCCTGAAATAAACCCAGCTAACCACGAAAAAAAATGCTACAAAGATTTAAAACAAACGGCTGGTCTGAAAATCTTTTCGCGAAAAACTACACGACCCTAAGATACGCCATGACCCCGATTCCTTCCCCGATCTCCCTGTATGGTTGTCTTCGTCTCTGCCGAGACGCCAGGCAAGAGAAGATAACTTCCAGAGTGTGACTTGAGACGGCGACCTCAGATCTGTAATGGGATAGCCGAGTTCCACCTGTGCGGGCGATCGTGGGAGGTGTTGGTGGTGGGTGGGGGCCTTTCTTTTCTTCAGACGTCGCGCGATGCATGTGTAATCGACGCCTCTGCGTCGCCCGTGACGGCGAATTGAATAGTTTTGTAAAGGAGTGAAGGGGGGGGGGGGGGGGGTAGCGAGGTACAGCCGGCAGATAGATCGCCCGGCACTTCTGCTGGCGTGTCCACGTTTCTCTCCGGCGCCCAGGTGAGGCCTACAGCCTAGTGTCATTCTTACGGTCCCGGTGGCGCTTACATTTTTTTTTATAAATTGAACAGATAATATTTATGTAAAATTACAGATAATTGTAAGTTTGTACATTCGCATGGAAACAACTGTATCACTACAAAATAGTGTTAGCAGTAATACTGGGTTCAGATTCCTACCCAAGAATTTATGCGTTGTGTTGTCCTAGTACCTCCAGTAGTTTAAGTTATTTGTAAACCGTTTCTTAAATAACTTTCCAGTATTAACTACGCACATTAATAAGCTTAATAAACCAAAATAAAGTCACGTTATTGATTATTATATTACCTTTTCCAAGGTTTAAAAAATTTGCTTAAATATATAACTATGCGCCAATTTTCGCAAGAAATACTCCGTACTATCTCGAAAAACGTATATGTGCAAAAATAACCATATTGATACACACATATTGACTTCGGTTTTTGTGCACGCACGCACACACACAGAGAGAGGGGGGAGGGGGAGAGATAGAGATAGACGGTAACACTCAACGACTCAGTTGCCAAGGGTTTTTCGGGGATAGAATCGGCCATGACCTTTATTTAAGAACCATCCCAGGTGTGATCTCGGGTCACCGCGGGAATCCGAAGTCAATATGTACGGACTGGAGTTCGAAACCAGGACCTCAGTAATGCTAATTTTTAATAATATTTTAGAAAGGATTTAAACGGTGATTTAATACATATTCTTTCTTGTTCATAGTGAAGTTCTGATTCATGCGTGATTATAGTGACGTATGACCTAAATATTCGAATTTCTGTATTGGTACATTAATACATAACTTTTTTTTTAAAGACTAACAGTATCCTGACATTCCTTTCACTTAAAGCATAGTTTATTTAATAGTACGTTAATACTTTTTTGATCTCAGGTTCTTTCCCTAGATGAAGCTAATATTAAACTTAAGATTTTACAACTAATTATCAAAAACATACCAGAGTGTGTTATAAGTAACGAATAATGTAACTATTCCGACAAGGGATAGGCGTTTTAAAGAACATTTCCAAGAAAGGAATACGCCTATCTTGAAACGTGTTAGCTACTTAAATTGTTATTATTATTTTAAATAATATAATTATTATTGAAAATATTTCAAATAATTAAAATGGCACTGTTTGTGGTTTGTGTTTTGTACTGTATTATTGGGAGTGTGAGGAATGGTCTTGGGATTTGAGCAGTTTTAAGACAAAGCCGGCCATTGCATTGATTTTATCTTCCAGTTTCTGCCTGAGGTACAAATAATTATAATCCTGTTACTTACCCCCTTATTTTAGGTTTTTATTGATTGGTTCGTTAGTTAACTTTATTCATATACACTTACACTTTTTGAAGTTTGACCGTTGTACTAAGTTTCACATTATTCGTGACGAATTTAAACTATACGTTGGGTTTATAAACTGCGCAAGTAAGGCAACGTCGCAACAACGCAAACACGTGACCAGTGTATGAAAATCACGGCTGTTCATAAAGTACGCAAGTCGCAACTAAAAATTCTGAAACAGCAGAAAACAATTTTATACTTCCTAATTCAATATTATCATGTATCATGTACGATTTAAAGGTTATTTACTTTCACTTCGTGAAAGTTTAACAAGTGAAAACACGTGTAGATATAATAAATATAAAATTGTGAGCTTCTATGTTTTCGGAACATCTCTCTTCCAATATGGCCGTCGGAAACGCAAGCGAAAACGCATGACAATTTTAAGTTCAACAATACTTGCGTTGTGTTATTGCGGCTTGTGTAGTTTATAAACCGCTACTCAAAAATGTTGGTTGCTGAACATTTTGCGCCTCACGTTCTTGAGCATTTTATAAACTAGGCCTAAAAACCATGTCCAAAATTCCTCGCACCGAGAGCCGGTGTGAATTCAATTGCGCTTCAACACTTCCGTGTGTTCGATATGTTGCACAGAATGTATATTAAACAATATTTTAGACTTTTTTTTAATTTAAAACAATCTGTTGGACATTTACCAATGGTATTTTACACTGTGTGTCATAGAGAAATATGAAAAACGACAAACAAAAAAATGAATACACAAATATATTTATATTTTGTTTGTCCGTTCTTCGGGTTTTCTCTATAACACACAGTGTAAACTAGCAAAGAAATGTGTTAACATAATTTTCAATAAATTAGTAAATTCATTCAAAGAATGTACCACTTTTTTTTTGTAGGTTGACAAGAAAAAAATATTTTTGGCAATTAGTATAATTTAGTTAGGTGTTTTGACTGTGTCAGGCCGATGGAATGGCTGGTCGGCCGCGCCGGGACCGAGCACAGAGCGCACTTGTGTAGTCGGCGTCTGGAGTGATGGGTCTTGTCGCCGCGCGTCTCAGCTCGTCGCTCGCGCCGGCGCGAACAGCTGAGAGCTGATTTATGGGCGCCGCGTTTCGAGAGTACGTGGCTTTCATTTTTTTTTTCTCCCTTCCTCCTCCTCTTCATCCATCCTCCACCACCTCTCGGTGAGGGCAGCCCGTGTTCGGTGCGACAACCCAACTCTTTTCGGGTAGACGCTGCGTTCGAGCTGCTCTCAGACCGTTGCAGCGAGGGCTACTGCGTTACTGTCGGAACCTCGCGGTTTCATTCGTTTATAACCGTTTCGTTTTGTTTACCAAGTATAATTTTTAAAATGTAAACATCTTAGCTCTCGGTAGGAGTAATTTCATGAATGGAACGGAAATGTGTAACCACGGTGCTGCCATCTGTGGCGGATGGCGCGAAAAAATGTTCATATAGAAAAAAAGTGAGACGTTAAATTGTAACTAACGAATTTTAACAAGACGGACTGTTTTTTAACAAAATTCCTTGTCGGTAATCATATCCAAAATCTGATTATTGTATTTTTTTTAAAATTATTTTTTAACTCATTGTAGCTTCCATATGTTATGTTACAATGGTAAACAAACTTTGATAAAAGATATAATGTGTTGGTGTTAAATGAGTTATCAAGCCTGTAGTGTAACTTTGTTCATACAGTGTGGAGATGGAAAACCTTCTAACACTAAAATTTTCTTTTTTCTTTTGTTCCAGATGGTGCAAGCGATTCAAGTACTTCGGTTTCACCTGTTAGAGCTGGAAAAGGTGAGATATTGTATTATATTTCAACTATTTAACAGTTTAAGATATAGCCTGTAGAAATCAAAGTGTAGGCTAAAACAAGTTCCTGCTATTTGAACTGTAATCTTGTTTGTGAATTTACCTCAAATAATTATCATCTTGTAAATCAATCTGTAAAAAAAAAAAATAACTGAGCCAGCCATTTAATGTGGTGGGGCTACGGCGGCTGTGATGGCTGAAGCTTACGCCCTTGTGACGTGGGTGTAGGGTTATCAGCGAGACATCCGATGAACAAGTCGAATGTTTAAATTTATTTGACAAATAACTGTTTTTGAATCGAATTGTTTCACTTGGTTTTGACAATACCTTCTTTATACTGACACGCTTTTTTTGTTGTTGTAAAACCGACGTATGTCTGCAGGAACGTGATTTTAGGTACGTCATATACAAAATTAACTTATTATTAAAAAGCCTATCATTCATTTAATTAAATGTAACTATAGTTATTAATGTTTTATTTCTCAAAACACTGTTAGGAAATATTTGCATTCTTTCAAATAGTATTAGGAAAAAACCTGTCCATATTAGTAGATACACATTTTCACTGACTAGGAAATAAATCGCCTGCTTTACTGAGATTCGCTGAAAACCTGCAGATAATAAGCAAGTATTAGATAGGAATTAGTATCTAGCTGATTCTGCGCTGTTAGTGTTCACTGTTTTGTAAACATGTTTGTATTAATAAAATTGTTAAAAGTGTGATGAAAAGTGCCAATCACCGTTATCATTAGCTTTTATTTAAATACCGACGCATTAATTGCTGCTTTACTTAGGCATTTTTCGGAATACTTAAACAAAATGTGATTTGTAAGGGAGTCTTGTGAGGTGAGACCGTTTCTTATGGGACTACGGCTTGATGGCTTGTTGGCGTGTTTGTTTGCCAATCGTGAGGAATCTAATATGTTCGGACGTGTCCGCCGCTCGTTGCTTATTATCAGCAAGAAATTTGGAAAACAATTTCAAAAATAATCAAAAAAATTATCTTATTAAAATTAATATGGTTTCGATTTATTTCTGTCCTTTGTTCGATTCCTGTTCGATGCAAAAAGTTAATATCAGGTAAAAAAAATTCTTAAATAAAATATGACATAAAATAAAAAAAAAACCGGTTAAATTCTTCATATATCAGCCGTCATAAAGCTACCGATGCCATCTTGGAAATTCGTAATTTTTAATCTACAAATTCGGGAAAAATTCCTAAATTCATTAAAAAAATCACTTGCCAAAAAAGTTATTTATTCGATCGATTGGTTTAATCCTTGCCCGATGCAAAATAATATAAATTCAGGTCAAAAATATATTTATTTAAATTTAATATTGAAATGACCTGTTCAAAAGGAAAAAGCAACAAAATTATAAAATAAAATTATTACATAAATTCTACAAGTACCAATAAGGAAATTACTAACGTTTCACGATTTCTACAGTTTTCTTAGAAGTCTAAGCTAGATATTTACATGGCTTGACATGTGTTTTCAGGGCAGTTCTACATGCAGGTCGATTAACGAGGTACGTCTGATAGGTTGTACAGGCACATCTAGCAGGTTGGCAAGGTACTCCCAGTCGGTGGCCAGTCTCGTCTATTCAATGGCCAAGAACATACGTTCAGTAGGTGGCAAGGCACATCCAGATGGTAGCTAGGCATGTCTATTCAGTTGCCAGACACATAATCGGCGGCCTGGTACATTCAGTTTGTGAACGACATGTCCATTTAACAGCTAGACATGTCCAATCAGCGACCTGGCACGAAAGGTTGTTGGCTAGACACGTATATTCAGGGGCCAGGAACGCACGTTCAGTGGAGTATCAAGCCATCAAGCCATCAGTCCGTAGTCCCATAAGAAATACTTTGTCCCAGAATTATTTGTTTCCATCTACTAGAATCATCTTTCATATTGCGCTCCAGTCACGCTGTGGCGTTGTTGCATGGGATCCGCACTAGCCTCCGGGAAGCCCAAACCATCATAACCATACTGTATAACCGTACTTTATCGATTTTTCTAAATGTTTTCTAGAGAGCTATAGTTACAGCCATGTCGACGTGGTAGGTAGTTCGTGCGTTGAAACGATGCTGTGTGAGCCACGCACCGTCTCACATATCGAGCCTCGAATCGCGCGGAAGGCTCGGCCGATGTCCGTCCTCCGTGGCGGCCCCGATGGCGTCTTTGCAGGGACCTGTTGCGAGCCAATACGCAGGCTGTACGTGCCGCCGCCGACCGGTGTAGCGATCTCGGCGAGCACGGCAGGCTGCGGCGTGTACTATCGATTATACACGTGACCGCAGAGGCTGTCCACTTGTGCCCCCGCCGGCCGGTCACCCCCTCCTCGCTCCCTTCGACACCGGTGGGCACGTCAACACGCCCGGCGCCGCAAATATCCTTCCTTCCCCCTTTATTGACGCCGCGCGCCCGTGCAGCGTCCGCGAGGAGACCTCGTCCCGTCCACGCTGCGGTGTTGCCGGGGCTGTAGCTCGCCCACGTCATGAGAGCGTCGCGTGTGTACATATTTCTGAACTATAGTTTAGCTCTGTACCATTAAAGGCAGGTTTTGTGACAGTCTAGTTTATCAGAGAGACACCTTATGATATATATGTATGTGTGTGTGTATGTATATATACTTAAAATCAGATACGAGTCGGTATATGACTAATACACCACAGACAAAATTGGGTCAAGTTTAAAATAGACTATCAGCCATCAGCAAACCTATTCATTTTGTTTATTTGCGTAGTTATTCGACTTCCATCAGTCAACACTGTTGGGAAGTGTCGTCTGCTCTCCAAGTAGTACCAGGAAAATGTTTACCATCACAAATTATCCGAATAAATAAAAGTACACCGTGCCTCACAAAACAATGCACGGTATGCCGTCGGCAGGCTTCAGATCGCTCGCTTCCCACCAAGGCTCTCACCCGTATTTCTCGCAAGAGTTTTGTGCCACATACATATTTTATAACAAGCTCACAAGGAGCATTCCTTATTCATTTGTCAAACATTATTCTTTACGATAAAAAAAATTAAAAAAATGATATGTTTGTATTTACGTATTTAATTAATAAAAAGGATGATAATTTATTATGTAATCATATTGTGCGTGGTATCATGCAAATGTAATTAGAGTATTATTTTATTCTGGAGTTGTATTAAATTATTAGTATTATTAATAAAAGTGTAATCACTACAAAGTGACAATATTCATAGCTATTTTCACTCTTTTAAAATACATTTTAATAAAGAAATACGGAAACATAACTTCTCATCCTCTCTCAGTGTATTCTTAACTTAAATGCTTTTCGTAAACAGACACTGCTTTGAAGATATCTTGACCAATTTTAAATCGCGTGTTTTGTTTTGAAGCTCGTTAAGACGTTTAATTACATATCTTGGATTTTTTGCCACCTTGTCAGGGTGCAAACCCGGGAACGTTTGCGTTGGATTTTATGCAGTTAAGGGCATTTTTTTCTTCACGAGGATGTTTCCAAAAGTGCTGAGACGAGCCCCAGCGGACTGTAAGGCGACAAAGGCACCACGCACACCCGGCCCGTGACCTCTACGCTCAGGGCTGTCCTATCGTCGCGACGCCCCTCGGTGGGGATCTTACAACGGCGACCCTATCGTAGTTTTACGGCGTTGTAATAAAGATAAAGACGTACGGCATCTTTCCGAGCTACTACAAAAGATTCTGTACCGGCATTTCCGTGTCGACAGGTAAAGGTAAACGTAACGTTCAAAGATTAAAGTGGGCTCCCAAGCGCTAGGGCAACGACTTAGCCGCACAAAATATGGTGCGTTCCTACTAATGGAAACATTGACAAACGGTTTCCAACTGTCACTTCTAACAAATTAAATTTGGATTAAATTCAGTTTTAAAATATACTGTTTACAGCTGCCTCAATTGAAAACAATATTTGAATTAATGTTGCCATATTTCAATGCAATTTTTTTTTTCACTGAAAGACGACACTTAACAAGATTTTAAATCTGTTCAGATTACTCGGATGCGAGTATAGCCATTCCGGGGACTGAACTCTTGACCCTTGCTTCGTCACCGAGAAACCTGCTGTGTGCTTGTATGTAATCACGTGACTGTCCATTTAGCCTTGAACGTTTAGCGATTCACAGATGAGAGACCAAGAAAGGATAATGTATTCGGCACCATCCAAATCACTGTGGTTCCGCTTTCGTTGGTGGCGACTCGTTTACTTTTAGGGCGAGAGTACAGTTTCTTGTCGCAGTTAGGTCCGTGTAAAACTAATTGCCACGGAACCCTCTCTTATTAGGAGACCCTTATGTCTCGAGTGTTGCCGGCAGTGTCCCTCATGACCTTGCTCTGGCGAGGATAACATACAATTTTACATACATCAAGAGCATTGTCACCTTCGTGATTGGCGATCGCCAACTCTTGCGCGATAATAACGTTTCAAATGTATTTGTTACGACAGAGTTTAAAGACGAATTTTCGTTGCGCGAGCGTAGAGAAGGTTTGGGTGCTTATAAAACAAGTGTGTTTGAAAACACACGCACA
The DNA here is from genome assembly GCF_032445375.1 of Bacillus rossius redtenbacheri. Classification (NCBI taxonomy): domain Eukaryota; kingdom Metazoa; phylum Arthropoda; class Insecta; order Phasmatodea; family Bacillidae; genus Bacillus; species Bacillus rossius. Next base: position 52,870,933 of record NC_086332.1, on the reverse strand, counting down.
CATATACCTATATACACTACTTTATTCACCATTTAAAAAATATAAGATATTACAATCCTAGTAGTATGCTATTATTTTTTTTCCTTTCATAAAACAGGAGACTTATATCCAAATACACTTTGCTTTATTTGCAAAAATTCTGAAATATTGCAACGACTAAATTCGCGGGCTCCCGCTCGTTGATTCTGTGGTTATATATGTATATATATTTTTCGTGTTTTACGCTTAAAAATTTATTTGCACTGGAAAAGGAGAGGGTATTCTAATCAAGGGCGGAAACCTAAATGTCTGCACGTCCCTTTACGATATACTGTAGACAGATGACACACAATGGTTTAGAACTGTAAAACAGTTTAACTGCATAAATATAACCTCTTCTGCGTGATCAAACAAATGTGTCCGTTGTATTTCATACTACAGGATCACTTGATGTGTGATTGCACCACGTTGTATATCTACCATTCTCTGATATTTAAATAGCAAATCTTTAAATAAGTAATGTTTGACAGTAAATCATTGGAAATCATTTCTTTTTTTACTGAGGTCATCAACTGCCCATTTATCGTTTCAAGTAGGGGCTCAAATTTGTAGGATTTATAAAGGGAGGAGATGGTGAATGCGTGTGCATTTTATACTGTCCTTTTAAAAATATTTATTTTTTATATACGTTATTTCTAGTAGGTAAAAATAACAAGCATGTGATTTTGCCATTATCAGTGACTTTAAAGATTGAAGCAAAACTTATATCCATGTAAAAACTATTAATGTGAATTGAATTTGAACCATTTTTTGACAAAGATACAATTTGCGTGTATTGTGCGAAAAATTATCTTCTAACACAAAATATACACGAAAAAATTGAATAACACCCCACTCATATATCATTATTTGTCCAAAGTGTTTTAAGTCCAGAGAGAGGGCCCAGGCTCTCCTGGCTTCCGCTCCTAGTTATGAGGACGTAATATCATTAATTAACGGGTATGTAGGTGTAATTTACGCGAATTCCGCCAACACGCAGTTTATGCAACACCGGTTAGTACCTTGTTTATCGTAATCTCAGTGAATCGCGTTTTCCTTTATATTCACGTAACTTATTCAGCGTCACCGTACAGTGCGGGGCCTACTGCAGTCGTAACGATATGCGCGAGGTCATGAAGGTGAAATTCCCTAACAATGGGCTGTTCCGCACATTTGCTGTGTGCGTCTTTTTTTTTTTAATTCTATTTCACCAAGCCCCGGAGCTTCGTAAACAATGCTGCTCGACGGATGACAAGAAAAACATCTCGCTGACGGCGAAATTGCTCTCCGCTGACGCTCCGACAATGGCGCGCCGAACGGGAAGTGAGCGCTGGTGGTTGGCGTTGCGTCGCTCGGTCACGCCGCGCCGTGGGCGGACAACCGCTGCGCGCGCCGACGAGGACCGGCCGGACCCGTGTTCCAGCACCGGGCGAGACAACCTGCTGTCGTCTTACCACAGGGGGCAGGCGGGGGCTCGTGCCCCGGGCGCTAAACTGCCGGAGGAATTTCAACTACTGCATATAGCAGTCTTCGGAGGGCAGATGAAACTGAATTAGTTTCATTGAAAGAAACATACTCATAATACATCGTCAAATAATTTAAAAAAAAAAAAAAAAAAATGGTATTTTTCGCGTACTACCCAACATGCGATGTATTAAAAAAATGAAACGACTGTCAAAAATTCTATTTATTTACCGTATAAGTTGAATTAAAGATATTGGGAATAGTGCAATTAATACCTATGTGGTGGCGATTTGAGGGTTTGTCGGGTAAAGAAAATTTTGGTTTTGGTTGGTTTGAAAAAAAAAACGGGGTCGCCAAGATGAGTTGTTTCTCCTGGTAAAAATCTTTCTAGTTACGCCCTCGGCTTCCAATAGTTTGCCAAAATCGCCCTAGGCAAAAATGCCGGGATGGCTCAGTATCACAGGCCATGGTCGATTTCTTCCTTCTTCAATATCCCAGATATTCATTATTTCGTGTTGCCGAGACGTGAACACCCAATAAAATAATTAAAACGATGTTATTAGTGTTTGTTTATTCCTTAACTTAGGCTACCTATAAATGATAATGAAAAGGTGGTAAAAGAAATAAGGGGAGAACTAATAACACAAACCTAATTATGTTTAACTCACGCGGTTCCGTGGATTTAATTTAATTATATTTCATTTTCAAATCCTGCATTATTTTTTTTTGTCAATCGAAGGAGTGAAATGTAGCATCATTGCAGGATGAATCAGGGGCGAAAATCGAATATCTGTATGTATCTGAAATATCTGTTTGACATTTTCGTTTCCCAGTTACGATTTTGCTAGCTTAAGTAGGCCTTCACAGTGAAAGGCTTTTAAATTCCAGAGAGAAAAAAAGTACGGGGCTGCTTTGCCTCCGGGATTTACGCCCATGGCCATTAGCAGATGTGAATTTAAGAAAAATAATAATTCAATGTGGTCTACATGCGTTTGTGCTTAATACAGGTGTTATAATAAATATACAAATTACCATAAAAAAATTGGTAATGTATTAAAATTTGATTCTTAGTTAACATGAGCACTACAGTAGGCAGTAGGTATTATTCTTCCAGTCGGGCTGGTGTTTCTCGGAAGACGACCGGCGAGGTGGCGTGCCGGATGATTACCCTCGCCGGGTCGATAAGGCGGACTCTCGCCCGTCGACTCGGCGACGTCGGCACACATCCGCCTCGCCTTCGGAAGGTAATGCATCCCGAAGATCGCTCTCCCCGATCCAGGCGCACACCGACGTGACTCGGCCGGAGGGGTCGGAGGAGGTAGACGGCATTTGTTCGCCGTGTTCCCAGACGCTCCCGTCTTTTGTTTCTCCCGCTGTTTGTTTGTCCCCCCCCCCCCCCTCCACCCTGCCCACCATTGGGCCGAGGACGCCTCGGCGAGGGAGGACCATTATCGACGACGGTAATGGGGCGTGGTTGGGTGAATCTGACAAGGGGTGGGGGTGGGGGGGGGAGAGAACGAACGCAAGCCCCAAAGTGCCTCTCCGTGCTACACCGGATTAAACGCGGCACGTAGAGCGTGCGTCCTCGACGACGTATTCGAGTTTTGGTACGACGTACTACCGTGGATTAATTATGATAAGCATAGATGTTTGTTTTCTGCTTACGAAGTAATCATAATGTTACTATTTGCTAACATTACGGTCAAAATTGGCCGATGTAATGATAAGCGCCTTGGTTTACAATTGTAACTATTATCACGAAATTTCGTTAAATGTACCGAAGATAAAGAATCAACTTTGACGCAGTTGCATAAGTATTTTAACAAGACATTTAAACACAAGAGACATATACATGAATAGTGATAATAAAGTTCATTAATTCAAACCGGGGTTCCCATGTTCTGGCTAACAGGGTCTGGCTCAGTGAATCGAAAAGGTATCTTCAAAATCTGGAAAACAAGGAAATTTTCAATACAAAATACGAAGCAGTAACGGTTATATTTGATACTATTCAGTAGCTTAATATCTTAGAAATATACTGTATTTTAATTATAAATTCATGTGCTCTTAAAAACCGTATTCTATTTGTACTAAGAATGATGTACAAGTAATTAACTAGCAAAAATTAAAACAAGTAACTGTGTATTGATTTGAAGCGGGGAAAAAATATAGTCTTTAGCTTGATCATAATCGATCATTTATCATTTCAAATATTTATGAATCAAATATCTTCGTTTACTTTTTCAGTTTTTTAGTGCTGGTTACGTAATGTTGATCGAAATGATGACAAACTGTATATTACGCAGGAAAATGTTTTGAGTAAATTTTGCATGATATGTATTTTTTTCAAAATGTAATTTCAATAGCAATTATATATTTGATGGCCCTGAAGGGTGATTAGGCCTCGCCTTGTAATTTCCAATATTCTTATACCGCTTGCAATAAAGCTTCCGTGCTAAATATTTTGGGTTTACATGTCAAAGGAATTAGATTTGGCTGTTTGTTGAAGTCAGCACTGTAAACTGGTGTGATTATCATGATTATTGTAGTCGCCCGCGATAAGTTATTTGCTCTCAGCACTTACAGACTAGATCCCGTTAGTAAATATTTGATTGCAACAAGGTATAGAAGGTCTGGGAGATATGATTTATTATGCCTACACATGCCGAGTTGAGGGAAAATAGTTCGAAATTAAAATTATAGCAAAAAATACAGAAAAATCCAAGATGGGTAGGCAAAATCCCCATTAGGGTTATATTAACTTTTAACAATAATCTTGTGTCTGTTGTACCATTTGTAATAAAGCGCTCGTAGCATTGTTTACATAAATTTCATTTGAAATTACTGCTGTCATGTTGTGAGCCAATATTGTAACCGTCAGCAGAAAAAAAATAAATTAATCGGTCCATGTTCGTCAATCGTGTACGCCAACATCTCCAGAAAAGAGTTGTCAGTAAGCGACAGACGGTTCACGCCAGCGCTGCTAAAGGCCGTGCAAACAGGCGAGCAATGAGGATGTCGACAGCTCTCAACTGGACAGTAAACAGAAGGGAGAGTACTCCCCCCCTCCTCCCTTATTTCCTCCTACTCACCGAGATCCCCTCCAGCAATACAGCCAGGATATCACGCTTGTGCTGGTGACATCTCTCCTCCCATACTACCCCAACCCCTCACCAGTAAACCTAATCAACGAATCATGGTCTACAGCGAACAGTTCATTACAGTCACTCGACTGTTTGTTTTGGCTTGAGTCTTGACGACAGCGAAGTCATTAGAAACGCGGGGACACAGCTGCAACCCGATTCTGGGGAGGAGGAAGGGGAGGGAATAAGATCTGAGCGCGGAAACCGTGGGATTGGCTGACCGATGTCCGATGTCGGGTCCACCAATGTGCTTCTTCTCCGCCCAGCGAGTGTGTGCAGCCGATAATTTTGATCCGGAAGGTGATTCGATGGGTAGGGAGGAGGAGGGGGGGGGGGGGGTTAGGTGAACCATTTCAGTTTTCCGAAAATTCCTGTAGTATACTATAAATTTATTTTGTGAGGGGAACAGAAATTTTCATGTAAATCTGTACGTTTATATGATAACAACTGTATCACTAGAAAATAGTGTTCGTAGCAATACAGGCTTCAGATTCTTAACCGGGCATTAATGCTCTGTGTTGTCCCAGTACCTCCAATAGTTAGATATTTGTAAACCGTTCCCTGAATAGATTTCCAGTATTAACTGCGCATATTAATAAGCACGATCAAAGCATTAAAGTCCAATTGTTGAAAGTTCTATTATCATTACAATGGCTTGGGGGAAAAAAATTATATGAAGTTAAACAAGCTACAAGCCTCGTATTAGAAAATTTCACTTAGCTATTTTCATATTTTGATGTTTAGAATATTTATCTTGGCAAGAAAACCTTCAATTTCAGCCTTCAGTTGCTATGTTAGATTATTTTGTTATACATATTTCTAAATATTTGTGAAATCATTTTTTTTTTAAATTTAACGAACTAATTTGTATGTATTGCCCAGCTGCTGAAACCCAGAAAATGAAATTCTAGAAGGTGGCAATGAAGCTATCAGACAAATAAAAACTTTTTTTCTAATACAAATATGAAATAGAGTGTAGGATAGTATTAAACGACTCAATTTTGCAAGAACACATAATATGCAATGCTTGAGACTTCCTAAAAATTGCTCTTAAATGAATGTTTGACATGAAAATACAACCGCACGAATTTGAGTCGAAGCCGATCCTCAATAAATTATATCATTACAGCAAAAACTGGAATTTTTTTTGACGAATTGTGACTAAAATGAGAGATTAATAGGCATTAAGCTCATAACATGGATTGAAGTAAATTCATGACAGACTAGTGTCGTTTTGGAAACGCCCCTCCTTTTATCCCATTCGGAAACAAGAAGTAAATGCGGGTTCGTTACACGTGGACAGCCTAGCATTTACGCGGCGGTTAACAAAGGGAGCCGGCAGCGTTTCGTGTCGCGAGCGCGGCGGTTTGCGAGAGTCTGTATTTTACTGGTCGCCACCGCGCCGCCGTTTTCCCACGCACGCGCGCGTGGGCTGGCGGGCGGGCCTGCAAGGAAACGGGCGATTCGGGAAAGCACCCGGTGTCGCGCCGAGTTGTCACAGCAGATACACGACCACAACGCGTTGCCGCCGCGGCTGTTTGATTGACACATCCTGTGTCGTGTCCTGCTGCGGGCGGGGAGCCCCGCCGGTCGATCGGCAGCTGTGACGACGTGTCGCCGGCGGAACGCTAATAACATTTCTGTCGTGACGTACGAGGCGAGCGACCAGGGACACGCCAACCCACAACCACCCCCACCCCCCAACCCACCCCCATTCACCAAAAACCCCTTCCGCAACCTTGAACATTTCAACTGCCGCTGCGATACGACCTGGCACAGCATGTGCCGGCGAAGAAAAGTTTTTATTGCAGAACAAACAATCTTTAAGGGCCCCGCCTAACCAGGGGTGTATCTGAGTTCGCGAGGCGGGATGATAGGTCCGACGCTCGTTGGTGCGCCATCTGGCCGGACGCAACGTACGGTGCGCAAAGCTTCGGGAAAGAACGACGCGATTTGAAAACTACTCAGTATATCCGAAAAGTACTTTTGATTTCGGATTAAGTTTTTAAACCGTATTTTCAGAAGAATTAAAATGGCTGAAAGGCGTTGTTTCAATAGTAATTTTTAGAAGAAAAACAACCGGTGCAAATTCTTGAAAGCACTTAAGGGACTTGCATTACACCTGTATCTTCATTTCTCTGCCACATAGTGTTACGGACACCGCTCAAATTTCACAGTTGTCCTATGGACGACGAGAAGACTGCGCGCAAGTTCAGAGCCTTGCTCTTAGAGGCGATACCGCACGAGAAATAACAGCAAGCGTCGCGCTTATCATCCCACCTTACAAACCACACATACACCCCGACTAGAATTGTCGCTCAACCTTCTCGTCGTGCTCAGTGCCACTGTGAGAGTTTAGTGGTAACCGTAACAGTATACAGCGGAGATATGAAAATAAAGGTGTTATAAAGCAAGTCCATTTCAAGAATCTCTAACGCCTAAGAATAATCCGAAAACACGCGTTTTAGAAATTTTCACTCTTACAAAATCTATATAGAGACATAAAACTGTTAATTTACCCTCAGCGTATTTTTAAATGCTTTTCGTAAAAAGACACGACTTGGATATTTTGAAACAGTTTTTAAGTTGTGCATACCGTATATATTTCCAGATAGACGGGACCCATACACTTACGAGTGTGTTTCGTGAAGGAAACTTGCCAGTGCAAAGCAACGCGTCGGCTGCCATGTCGCAAGCATTTATGAGCCCCGACTTTCTGACTACATTTATAGATGAGCTTTTTATATTACCTGTTATGTGGCAGAACTTTCTAGTCGTACAGAGCGAGATAATTTACATTGCAGTTTGCTCGAGAAAAATTTCGTGATGCCGATTTGGAATCCGTTTTGAAAATAAATTAGCCGCATGCGTGCTGTGGAAAACGCTTTGCATTCGGTAAAGCAATAGATGTGTGTGTATCTGGAATTTACGTAGCAACCATTTGTAGCTCACACTTTCTTACAGTTTTTTTTCTCTCCTCGCGAACACGCCAAATTCGTCTAGGCTCTAGGACGACTGCTGCAGCTGTTTTCGAACCCTGAAATTTGCGTGCAAAGTACGAAGTAGGTAGGCTACGTCCCGATTGTCTGCGGTCAGAAATACCAGAGTTGGGCTCGCGAGTCAAACTCAAACGTGCGCACGCCTCTTAAGACGCTCTGATTCTCGAAGTCTTGGAAGTACATGGACTTCAATCATAAACTGGAACTATAACGATTTTGGATTTCTATTCAGAAACTGTTCCCTTATAGTTGACCTCATTGCAATTGCAGTGTTGTCTAAACGCGAAACTAGCACTCACCATGTTCAGATGTTTTATGGAGCTAGGACTTAAGCTAGTAGTAAAAAGTAGCTGGCACGTGTGTGTGTGAATATGTACTGATGCCTATTATTTTTTTTTCCTTTCGGTGTAATTAATTCTGGGTTTTATGTGGTGAAAATAAACAGTGGACGCAGTTTACAAAGACATACATATTACTTCGAGAGAAATTATTAACGTACACTAAATTTCTTGTTTGGTCGAAAAGGGCATTTGCATTAAAAAAGAAAACTCCGTTGTAGGATAAGTGGAAGCGTGTTCTGAGAAACTTCTTGCGAACAAATAGTGATGGATACGTTTGGTATTTGCCACCAAAGCGAAACTTCCCTAATTTATTTAATATTTAACGTTTGCATACATCTTGAGGTAATGCACTGACACGTTTTGAATATTTATCAGCTGCCATGAGCCTAACTAGATTAAACGATCCTTCGTTTTCTCGCAGTAAAAATTACTACCGTTTAATTGCCCAAGAAAGGAAATTATTTTTTTTTTAAATTTTTTTTTTAAAAGCCTCCTTTCCTTTTGGGTTCCAGGAAAATTCCGTGCGTGATCGCATGTCTGGCATTCTTTCCTCACCCCTCATTTATTTAAAATAAAAAAAAACATAATTGAGGTTTTTATCGCCATTTTATTATAATCAGCCGGCGCATTAATTTCCGAACTACGGACAGGGGTTCGGACGTCCGGTGGGTCATTTGCCCGGGAATCAGCATAGAAGCGGCAGAGACTCTACTCGAGACGACGCGGTTAATCATGCTTAATGAAACACATTTCAGTGGCGCGAGGAAGGTGGGATGTGGGGGGAGAGGGGTAGCGGCGGGTCCTTCGTCAGGGCCGAGCAACACTTGTGTGTGTGCTGTTGGAGGTGGCGGTGGTGAGGGGGTTTATCCATCCTCGTCGATGCAAGACCCGGACTTGTCGCTCGCGGCCTATGGTCGACCGGTCGCCACCACAGCCCGATCGCTTCCCTACCTATCCCGACCGAAACTCTCTAAACGACCGCCGCCCGCTTGAACCAAGCACTCCCCGCCATTTTGTATTCATAACGGCCCGCGCATGTTGAAGAAGGTATTCCCAGTCGAGTGCGGCCGCGGGGCCCCCAGCCGGCTACGCCTCTCGCCTCGCTGATACGCGCAATCTATTCCTCCGTCTCTTTTTTCACTATCCCTTCCTCTCCGCTGTTACACCTGCCGTGTCCCTCATGAACGACCCTTTTTTTATTATTATTTCCGACTCTGCATTTCATATATTCCGTCTCACGTAAGTTTCCGAAACACTCTTTTTTCTTGCTACAATTTACGTTTTAGGTTAAAGTTACCCTTTTTATTTTCCCATGTGTTCTTAGTTATCAGATTTCGTTTACTGAATCTGACTTTATTTTTAAATTTTAATTTAATATTAAAAAAAAATTAGTTCAGTTGTGATTTTGCAATATTTCTTCACACATTGGAAATATAACATTACAAATTTCTATTAAAAAGTATTAAACATAAAATTTTTGAATAAAAAAAATTAACTGTAGGTTTACGGTTTGCAGACATTGTTTCCATTTTTTGTGTGGATTAGGCCTATTAGTAAAATGGCAGAGTGAAAAATAATGTACGTGCTCCCGTCACCACCCATCACTCTTTGTAAACTTTATGAAAAAATAATTCCTTCAGTAAATTTTTCATTATTTATCAAAAGTATATTTACGACTACTTCAAGGTGATAGAAAAACTTCTTCCATTCTGAGGTAATGTGTCTTTGTTTACTAACAACACTTAGATGGTGTAATTTTAACCGCTGATCTTCCGGTTGTACAGCAAGTAGGTACCTACTCTTAACTCAGTAAAACCCATTGCACAGGGACCGGCCATCATGGCTAAAATTCTGCTGCATTTCACTCTCTGCAACTTGCAATCATTTCCGAGTACAGTTTTTAATAAAATTATTCAATTAAAAATATATATTAAAAAAACAAGGTTTTTAAAACGGACTAAAAGATATAAAATAATTTATCCTAGGCCCGTAAAGATTTATAACTCGATACAGATTTCTTACCTCATTAATACTGACCCAAAAATTTGTGATATTTGTTTTTTAACACCTGTGAGTTAATTTGTAAAATTTAAAACGAAAAACGTGGTGCACGTGCGATCGGTAATAGATTGTTTCCATTTTTTGTGTGGATTAGGCCTATTAGTAAAATGGCAGAGTGAAAAATAATGTACGTGCTCCCGTCACCACCCATCACTCTTTGTAAACTTTATGAAAAAATAATTCCTTCAGTAAATTTTTCATTATTTATCAAAAGTATATTTACGACTACTTCAAGGTGATAGAAAGACTTCTTCCATTCTGAGGTAATGTGTCTTTGTTTACTCACAACACTTAGATGGTGTAATTTTAACCGCTGATCTTCCGGTTGTACAGCAAGTACCTACTCTTAACTCAGTAAAACCCATTGCACAGGAACCGGCCATCATGGCTAAAATTCTGCTGCATTTCACTCTCTGCAACTTGCAATCATTTCCGAGTACAGTTTTTAATAAAATAATTCAATTAAAAATATATATTAAAAAAACAAGGTTTTTAAAACGGACTAAAAGATATAAAATAATTTATCCTAGGCCCGTAAAGATTTATAACTCGATACAGATTCCTTACCTCATTAATACTGACCCAAAAATTTGTGATATTTGTTTTTTAATACCTGTGAGTTAATTTGTAAAATTTAAAACGAAAAACGTAGGGCACGTGCGATCGGTAATAGTAAGGATTATAAGGAGTAGTTGTCGTTGGGAAAACTCACACAAAAATTCATATCATTTTAAGCGAAAAATAATTGTTAGTTAAAGTAAACTATTTATGCATCAGTTATCTGTTATAGTTCATATCAATTGTATTGCATGTGCCCCACGTTTTTCATCTTACAAGTTAATTCACAGGTGTTAAAAATCAACAATTGCACATTTTTAGGACGATCTGTATGGAATAAGAAACTGTATGGGGTTTATAGTGCACATTAAGTATCTGATTTTCATCCTTATCCTATATAGATTGTAATGAAAATTTATAATTGTGAATTTTAAATACGTGTGTATGTGTGTGTATATATATATATATATATATATATATATATATTCATACACACACACACACTTGTACCTAAGGTTTAAAACTAAAAATGAGGGGTGCTTGCAATAGATAATAACAAGAAGACAAGCAGTGATGGGATGCACCAAACAACAATACATGTCAAATTCAATGCAACGCCTACTGACGAAGTATTAAACTGTTATCAGCGCCGATAGTTCGATAGTCGCCGTGAGATTTGCTAAGTGGACGGGTTTGCCAAGAAGGATAGGAAGTTGTCAGACCTTACTTTATGACCGTGTGGCGGACATTTCTCCTAGCCCTGTACGCATGATATATAGGCACCGCTTGCGAGTGCTGCGAAATGCATCACGCAACACTTTACTGTTCTGCTCGTAGCGTAATGCCACGAATACGGGGGTTTCGCTAAACAAAACCAAACAAATTTGAAACGAACAAACAAACTGAAAAGAAAGCTACTTAATATTGCATTGTCATCCAGTACTGAACTATGGTCAAATTTTCAAGTCTCTAGCTCATTGGGAAGTTAGTTTTAAATAGATTAAGAAATTTGAATAGAAACAGACAAGAAAATGAGTTAATAAAAATGTTTTAAAATGGTGTGCATAACGAGTAACAGAGAGAACACAATTTCGTGATCTCCCTCTTTTGCTCTATCTTTGTTAAACATGACATTTGTCTCCAGAACTCGCAAGAGGTGTTTCTTTGAAGAGTGAAGTATGGTTTGAATTCCCTATTGATAGCTTTTATCTTTACTATAAGGCGTTTTGAGTTAAAAAAGTTTTTTTTAACCTAACTACCTGTTTATTTAATGCGTGGGATAGTGAAAATAATTTTTTTTTTTAAAGCCAGCCGTTTCCCGAGAAATGAAATAACCTTCATAAAATAAAATTTTAAATGTTTCATTTGAATAATGTAACCTTTTAGCAGCGTTCTATTCATGTTCTATACTTGGAAAACCTGCGTGTTGCTTTGCTATCTCTTTACCAAATTGGCGTTTGAGGAAACCAACACAGACACGTTCAGTCCAAGCTCCCGACCCCAGCATGGTTGAAACTTTTCCGTCCCTGACCAACTTTTCTTTGTGATCCTATATTATTGTCCTGTATTGAACCTGCCAGTTTAATGATTGCAATATTTAACCCCATATGAGTAAATCAATTGTTTTCTCTGTACCTAAGTCAGTTTTACCTGTGCCCAACTTAACTAGCTATAATTTAGAGATTACGATGTTGGAATAAGTCATCAGTCATGGTATCAATTACTGCAATGGCTGGCCAATCCCCGAACAAAGCACGTGATGCAAGCTACTCTTTCTGCTGGGCTGAAACCCAGCTTTTTTCGGCATAAAGGCTTCGGCCTGGGATACAAACCTAGAGTCTTCCCTAACCCAGACTCCTCCAAAAAAAAAATACACTTAGTTTTAGTTATGTAAAAGAAAAAAAATTTGATGCGATCTCTCGTCACAGCCTGCTGCCATAAAACTCCTTACGCTTTCTCCGCCCACCACTCAACCACTCCTGCTATCTTCTTCTTGTGTTGGAATTTGCGAGTGGGTTGTGCGTCCCGTGGTGACCGACGGGCGAATTAATGGCCGACCCCTACCAGGTGGTGACCCATCCTCTTGCCGCCTTCGCCCCATCGCTGGTCGTTGTTTTACGACTCATCGGTCGTCGACGGGGCCGGCGAGCGATCCGACGCCCTCGATGGAGTCGTCCACGGCCCGCGCCTGCGAAGGGGTGAAGGGCAGGAACCCCCTGGCCGCGAGGGTCGTCCTCGTTAGCGTCGGAGCGATATAGCAGCGCGAAAACAACGTACTCGGTGGAGGGGGAGGGAAACGCAATGCCTCGAGCCAATTACATGGAAGTCGCACACGAGACGTATCGACGGCTCCACGCCCCTACATATGGGAAATTCTATGTCATTTTCGAAATTAAATGTCATTTTATCTATTTTTTTCTTAATGGAGAAATTTTTATGAGTAGCCCTACTCTACTGTATAAGTATTGTGTATTTTTTTTTGTAGTTGGCCCTATCTTCCACGGTGAATGCAAACTGTTTTGTTATATTTCAAGTCAGGCAATTTTTTTTTCTTATATTAAGTATTTACTTTATCATTTAAATCTTAGTTACTCAATATAAAAGGATGTGGTTTTATGTATTACCATATTTTACTTAATATTATGTCCCAAAACTTTGGCAAATTTTCTAAATATTTCTTAGTAAAAATTTGAATTCCTAGGATAACGCTGAAGAAGGCTGTGGTTCACTGACATTGATCAGTTCCCGAATACATCCGAAGTTAGCTAAGTTCCTCATGGCAGGAATAAACAAAATAAAAAAAACAACACATATTCACGTGATTTTAGAATATATTTTAAAAAACCTTGGATTTAACCTAAATATCCTTTCGTTTAAGATACGATCACCTAGAGAAGCGAACACATACCCTCCTGAAAAAAATTAAATAACGAATTTTTGTGAGAATGTTATTTGTTCACACACCTACATAACTTATCTTTCTTAAACACACTCACACACACATAATTATATCCGAAGATGCACGAGCGAGGTTTATTCAGGTGGCGTCTGACTCGGGGGTCCACAATAGACTGCGACTCGCTTCAGAAATGACAGCTGAACGCCCAAGTTAAATTGGCTACGGCGATGAAAAAATTAAAAAGGCCAAAACATATGCGGGGGAGAGAAGCGGTTTTCACGTCCCGAGTGTAGCTTACATTTAATTGAGCCGTGGTGTGGATTTTATTATAGTCAGCCACTGATTCTACTGGCTAGGCTCGAAGTACGAACGGAAACCAACGAAAGCAAACACGCGAGACGCGTGTACAGTGAGAGTGACAATAATCTTAATGAAGGGCGAAATGTAGCAGTTTAATTAATGTTTGATATCCTGAGTATGAATTATAAATGCCAACCGGGACTTTTAAACTTATTATTTTTTTAAATCCTTAATCACATTTCCCTTACGATTTAACACGTTGAAGGTTGACGTCTCAGTTGCGAGCGACTGTTCTTACAAGAAATAAGTTCTCAAGATTAATGTATATAAAACTGTAGGAATACGTGCACGCAAAATTGTTGCGTAATGGATTAAGTTTTTGGTGTTCGTCACGTTTATTTTCCTCGCGAATTTTTTTTTGTTGCGATTTAAGAAAATTTTTTTTGGTATTTTTGAGTAAGTTTATTTTATAGCTAGAAGAAAACATAATAAGAATTCGGTTAGAACTCGTAAGTATAAGTAGCTAATAAATGTTTATTAAACATGTTTAGATAAGTTTATATTGCATCCCAGTATTGCAGGGCATGCAACTTTAAAAAAAAAGCATATTTAAGTTGAACATATCGAAATTATACTATAATTTTTGTAACGTGACAACGTTGGTTAGCTTAAAATTAATATCTCTAAAAATATTAGGGGGTGGGAGTTAAGAGCGTGTGCAAGATAACGCTTCCTCTCGTAACGAGCTACATTAATAGATTTAACGAAATTTAATCGGCTTTATGAGGACCATTCGTTTGAAATGTAGGACATGCGATCACTTTTATCGATTTTAAACTGCTGCCTAAAAAAAAAAGTCCCGAACATATGTTACTACGGGAATCGAGATTATTTACTCGCAGGACGGGGGTTAAAAAAAAGGAGGGAGGGGAGGTTTTATGCGTTCCTTATCAGATCATCCCAGGGTTTTATTGCCCGGGAGACGTTGCCCCGGCTGTGGATACAAATGGACCATTAAAATATAAGGAAGCACTATAGGCCATCAAGAAAATGCTATGTACGACCGTTTTATGGCCGAGCTGCCCTCCGCCCCGCTCGCGCGGCCCCCTAGGCCGGTGCCGTGCCGTGGTTGGCCGCAGTTGTAAACCGGCGAGATGGCTGTCGACATGTGGGGAGGCCGGTCGGCCGTTAACTTTGTAATTCATTGAGCGGCTGCGAACTGGTGGCAGCCGGGCGTGTTCCGCGTCGCGCGCGCCCAACGCCGGCGGTTGAGGTAGGCAAGGCTCGCTGCTGATTCACCTTTGAACAGTGCAGTACTATTGCCGACGGTGTGTTGTAGTTCCAAAATTATTTTCTTTTCCCGACTTTACCTGCGATGGGACCGTTATTAGACGTTCAAAGGCGAGGGTATCAGCTAAAAAAGGACGAGGTGAAAGTCGGTATTCATATGCAGTTTGTTTTTGAGGCTTTTTTTCCCCCCCTGCTGTAATGTGTATTTTCATTGCTAGAGAATCAGTTTTTCTTGATTTTGTTGTAGTGTTCAACGTCACTAAGTTGTGAACCAACACCCCTACCGTTTGTGTGTGTAATTGGGGGGGGGGGGGATGTTAGAAGGAGAGAGGGAGAGAGAGGTGGGAAATTCCAATAATACTTTGTTCAATATCTGAAGCTTTCAAACAAATCCATAACCAGATTTCTACCACAGATTATCTTAAAAATGCGGGTAAAATAACAGAGGATATTATTGCACATTCTTAAAATTATTTTGGAGTCGTTCACAAACAACGCGACACGTAACCTGAAACAGACCAAAAACAATTCTGGCTTAGTTGGTTTGCTTGGACGATTATATGGTTCAATTAGTTTCTTTGTGTAATTGTCAAGAAACTATAATTAAAATTTGTGTGTTGCTAAATAATCTTTGTTTTTATAGAAACATGCTCTGCCAAAAAAAATTGACTTCAACATTCGAACAGCAAAATGAGGGCTGTTGATACCTATAGATTACCTTTGCATGCTCACTGTGTCACTTCTAAAAAGTGAATTGAATGCTTGAAAAACAAGTAACCTCTGTGCTCGCTAATACCGTGCGATAACTAGCGAAGTGACATTCACTTAATTTAAGTTCATAGGGCAATGCCTTAATGAAGATTCAAACGAGAGCCATTTTATATCCGACAATTGTTTAATTTTTTAAGTTCTTTCAAAATATGACAAGGAAACTTTCCGATGGAAATATTTCAATTTGCACCGGGAAATTACTGCGTTGTGTCAACGGAATAACAGTTGGATAACATAATGCCCTTTTCGGGTTTATCCTGCATTAGGTTGACTAGACATATTAACATTATGAAATAAGGAAGCTGTGCCGACGGAGTCATGGTGACTTTAGTTCTCGTTTACATTTACTAACTCGTTAACTATGTCATCGAACTTGCATGCTGCCAGTTTTTAAGAGTATTTGCGGCTGTAATCCATAGATTATTATTAACAACAACAAATTGTATTGTGTGGTGTTTTAAGTTCTAAAGTTGTCGTCACTCGTGAGTTACAACGGATAAAAATGCAAGGGAAAATTTTGTTCAAAATTAATTTCGTACCAAAAAAAAAGGGGGGGGGGGGTGCTACTCGATTTAATCTTTTAACATAACAAGAAACAGCTTTCGTAGATTGATATATGTTCACGTGTGTTAACGTGATACGTTTACAGCGAAATAGACAACTGAATTGAACTTGGCGAGGTTTTTTTATCCACTGCTCCATTTACTCTGTGTCTCACAGGAACAGAACCCCCAGAAGGTGGGGCCCCTTAAACGTACAGGTTTCAGTAGGTGGGGCATGGGAGGCCAAAAATTGGCCTTATTAAATAAAATTAGAATGGGGAAGGAGAGTGGGGGAAGGTAAAATGAGTGAAGTGGGGTAATTTGTTAGTCTCGTGAGCTCCGGGACGTGTCGCGGGAGGGGAGAGGAAGTTAAAGAGGAGTTTTTGTGGAAGAAGGGGGGTGGGGGATAGGGGTGGTTTCTGGCTGACCGCATAAATGCATGAAGGCGAGCGCGCGGAGTGCCTGGCTATGATAATGTGCGTGGTGGGTGACCTTTATTTTATGCGGCGGCCTGACGCCATCGAGATGGCTGCAGCGAGATATGCGGCCAGGTCCGTTCCCGAAGAGGGGAGAAGGGGTGTTGGGGAGGGAGACACCATGACGTCGTCGCCTGCTCAGTGGGTCACCTGGACAACACCCGGCGCGACCTCTGCCCGGTGCGCGCGTGCTGACCACCGTATCCGCGACCCGCAGTGTTTCATGTGCCGTGCATCGTGCGAACTCTCTCCAGCTAACTTTGATGCGTGTACTCATGTACGTGCGTTAGTTGTTATACTTATTCGGCGTAATAAAAAAAAACGAACTTTAGTTTTGCATTCAAATATTTTAAATTAATAAAATATTTGAATTGATACTCTAAATACGGTTGCAAAATAGACTATAAAGTCAACCAAATTATTTTTTATTAATAAATACTGAGTATTCAATATTAATATGAACACAATTTTAAAATTAAATGTAATTTATTTAAATAATAGAGTTAAATTTTAATTAATAGTAACAATCAATAAATATGATGAATGTTAATTCTAATTTATTAATTTTAGTTATTTATTAAATAACAATGTAATAATTTTATAATGCAAATGAATTATACTTACGGGAACATAAACTCACATAAATACACTTGAAAAAGTTTATAAACCCGATTTCTATTACAAATATTCACAATAAATAAATTTTGTTAATTATATGGACCAGTAAACAATATCAATAACTAAAGTATATGATTTAAAAGCACATATAATTTTGATTTATACATAGCTTTTTTCATTGTGTCACTTTTAGATAACGCGCCTAAAGAAGTATAACTTCAAAAATTCCTGAAATTCCAAGAACAAGCTGCATAAATTATGGGTCGATCGCTGTGATGATAAAGGAGTTCAGGTTGCTGTCACGTCGTGCTGAAAGGGTAAATATGTTGGGGCTGTGGGACAGGGTTCGAACCCTCGGCGCGCTCAGAGCAATTCAAGAAACAACCAGCGGGAGAAAAATAGATGAATGAGATTTAGAATCATGGGTTGGAATCTCAGTGGATTCATTTTTAATTGTGGGGCCTATCCGGTGCTATTTAAGCAATTATTTGTAATACCTATGTGTGTGTGTTGTGCCAATTCACTGTAGTGGAAGATGCTGGCGAGCGGCCGTGAAAACACATCGCCTGCTTGCGAGATCGTTAGAGAGGATTTTGAGTGAATGAATCAATGTGATGTAGCTTGACGTCTCTCCGACATCGAGTTCATTAGACTCAATGAGCGACGATGAGACGAGATCAGATATAACGGGGCACCCCGAGAAAACTCACGGGCCCGCGGCAACGTCAGTCACGTTTCTCACCTCCGAAAAAAATTGTTTAGGCCCTGCCGGGATTTCAACACGCACATTTTAAACCCCCCTACCACCCGATATCAGTGATCTGACGAATCGTCTGTGACTTTACGTAAAACTTTTAAAAGCTGAAAGCCGATCCAGACAACAGCATAAATGGGGAAAATACTTTTTATAAATCTGGATGTATGCGTTAAATCATTATTTTTAAGATGCAGATTGAGCTTTGACGACTTAAATACTCCGGGACTTATTGTAAAGGTTTACAACAATATACATCATATTTATATTTATAAAAATATAAAAAACGATTAAGTAGCTACTTTTTGTAAGCTATTAAGCTATAACCTAAGGGAAAAAATAAATAATATTTAAATGTTATAAAAAATATTTTCAATGTGTTTACGCCCGATTTCAGATTTACCGGGACCATTTCCCAGTCCTGCTTTCCTGATACGGTTTTCCACGGTATCTCGATACCACTCCAAGTATGTTATGGTGGCTTTTATTAAGGTTCCCATTATTCATTTCCCGTATTTATGTTGTATATGTTACCGTCTCTAATCACATCGTTGTCGACAATACGTAAACAGAAAACAAAAATTAATTTTAAATACTTAAAATGCGTTTCCGTGTGCTAGGTGGATAAGCAAATTAAAAAATGCACAATATTAATCTGTAGTCATCTATCAGTAAACGCTGACGGGTGTAATTTATGCATAAAAGCGATAGCATGATTTTGAATAGAAACCTTTCAAACATTTTTTTGCCTCGAATTAGCTTAAAGGAAGCTTAACACGTCACTATATCACTTAACGAATATCTCGAGGTCTCTATACTTACTGGTTTAAAAAATGTAATGACACGATGCGTTAAAATCACTGACTTGCCAAATATATCAGAATCTTATTAATTAACCAAGTGCAAAAAAACTTTTTTCACTCATATGCTTCTATAATAATTTGGGTTGAAATTTTTTCTGTGTCTCGTGTGTCCACAAAGTAACAAGCGTTTCTCTTCACCCCCTCCTTTTTTTCTCCTTTCCGGCGCTTACAGTAAAAGGAATGAAAGACCATGCACGCTAGGTAATAAAACATTGGACGGCCGTTAATGCTCGAATAATTTCGCATGGAGCTGAAACCAATTACGTGTTGCAATCGGAATTTTCTTTTGTCAGCGTTAATTACTTGGGAGGAGCTCTTCGGCGTTCGAGGTATCAAACCGTTTCAAAGGCGCCGATAGCTATGTGACTTAAATGGAATCCTGCCATGTTAATTTATTTTAGGAAAAAAAATTATTCACGTGAAATTTACTTGTAACGTGTAAAACGATTGGCGAAGAAAGCAATTTGCTTGGGCATTTAATAAAATTAAATGAGACAAGGAGTAATTATCAGAAGGGTTATTCAGATCCCAAAAGGAGCGTTGAAAATAATAAAAATTTGTGGTTTGAGTTATTCTGAGGGCAGACTGCAGTTCGTGTGCTCGTTAAATTAAAGAGTCTGGTTGCGATTAGTTCAACTTCGACTCTCATTTCGTGAACGTATGATTAACATCTCGGCGCAGAACTCATCGCTTAGTTCCGCGGATTACTTAATTTCATTTTCCCCTCGTTCGTCTCACGGTTATTTCATGCTGAAAAATGTATACCATACAAAGAAATAAATTTTGTATATTTTTACAAAAGATTTCTTCAGCAAACAGTTGCCTATAGTAGTTTGCATTACTCCAAGAATAAGATTGTGACTTTGTATACAACACATGGCTTGGTTATTTTGCATAGGCCTATATGAAATACAATTTTCGAGATAATCCTGATTTATATATTAAAAAAAATTGTTACATAATTTTATATTTTAAGTGATGTTTCATCAAGCTTCATTTTTTATAATCGAATAATTGAACTTAATTTTTTATTATGCTTACTAACGTTCGCAGTTAATACTGTGAAGCTATTCAGTCAACGGTTCACCAATAACTTTAATTGGAGGTACTGGGAAAACACTAAGCATAAATGACCGTGCAATAATCCAAAGAAATACGTAAGAAATACACAGTATTATCTGGTAAAACCTTTTTCATACATACAGAAATAACCATAGCCATGTTTTGCACAAAGTTAAAACATATTTCTTGTAGTACTACAACTTATTTCTTGGTAACTGGTTTCCAAAGGGATATTTTGTAAACGTACAGAAAAAAAAATTCTGTGTGATATGAAGCGGTGACCAAATGCATCGTCGGCGAGAAACGGGGTCATACCGACAAAACCTACTGACTGGCGATAGCGGCAATGGTCACTCTGTTTACCATTTGGTGAGAATGAGGGTTTCCCGGCGGTAATCAAACCAGGATCGTCATGGCAGGAGGCAAGTGATCCAAATGCTCGTCCACACTCATCCCTAAGAGATGATAAATTATCTTTGTGTTTGTGAGATTACTCCACAGTTGTCCGAAGGTTTGGTGGGTAGCACTGTGGCTGAATGAATGGTGCCTCCCGTTTACAGATGCTGGAAGGGTTGGTGGGTAGCACTGTGGCTGAATGAATTGTGCCTTTCCTCCACAGATGTTGGAAGGGTTGGTGGGTAGCACTGTGGCTGTATGAATGGTGCCTTCCCCCCACAGATGTTGGAATGGTTGGTGGGTAGCACTGTGACTGAATGAATTGTGCCTCCCCTCCACAGATGTTGGAAGGGTTGGTGAGTAGCACTGTCCTGAATGAATGGTGCCTTCCCTCCACAGATGTCGGAAGGGTTGGTGGGTAGCACTGTGGCTGTATGAATGGTACCTCCCCTACACAGATGTTGGAAGGGTTGGTTAGTAGCTGTGGCTATGCCTGAATTTATGGTGCCTCCCCGCCAAAGCAATACAATTTTTATTGCTGGCAGGGCCAAACCTTTATTTTCAACATGTAAGAAACGTGTAGGTCGATGCCGTGAGCAAGAGCTTCAGAAGTTTTAACGCGATTTAGAAACGGCTCAAAATAACTTATTAGAGTCTGTTTATAAAAGCATTTAATAATATGTTGATGTTGGGATGGTAGTTCTGCTTCCGAATTTCGTTTCCAAACTGTGTTTTTTTTAAATGTGAAAATGGCAAATAGGTAAATGAATGTTTTGAGGCTAGTAATTTTTTTTTGTATTTCCTGTAGAGATATTTGAAAGTACTGTAGGTCCATACGTGTTTCAGACGTTTATCTTCGTTTCTATGCCTTAACATGTTATGGCAAAGTCTCGTTCAGAGACTTGCACTAAGATGCAACATTACACTAGACGCAACAGCAAGCGTCGCTATCATTTATTCCGTCCCTGACATAAACGCACTCCTAGCTAGGCGGACGCCTTATGGGCTCCGATTTTACCAATCCAGTATGAATAAGCATAGACCTTCCAAATTCGCGGTATTTTCTTGGAAACGCAGGCTGGAATGCATTCCTACCATTATACGTTTGGATGGCTTTGTCATTGATTCATAGGTAGTTTGACAGGCCCTGAAAGACAAGAAACCAATAAAATAAAAACTTAAACCATGATATTTCACCATATGCATTCCGGATAGAAGGTAAAACATGGCAGCCTCCGATGAACAAAATAAATTGATTGTTTGTATTATGGTTCTACAATGCGAATTTGGTAGTTCTCTTAAGTCTAAGTGAAACCATTTTTTTTGTGTACTCAGTGGCGTATATGTACCGTAGACGCAGGATTTGTCAAAGCCTTGTGACCGTTAAATTTATTTTTCAAACAAGGAAAATATATACGATTTCAGATAAATATTTCCTGCATAAAGATGGACTCTTAATGATCCGTCCTGTCTGTCCGTTACCTGTCTGTCCATTCGTCAACTGTCCGACCAATTTAAAAACCGTACAATTTTTTTTTTTTTTGGATGCTGCCAACTCACTAGAAGGCTTTAATTTTGAATGAAATTTATCTTGTTAGTAATTTAATCTATTAAGTTTCTTACGATGTAACCATACATTATTAAGAACATGTGCCTGATAGTGTCAATCTTTGTTCCCAATATCAAACTTTAAACCGTGTTCGAACCCATGTTATTATGGAAGCAGCGAAACAAATATATTTCCAAAAAAAACTTTTTGAGATAATAAAATTGGCGGCAATATCTTTCAAACATGTTGGAGGTCACAATTTCATCTGTCCGTCGAAAGGTAAAGCTTGGGAAGCTTTTGACGGACGGCCGGATGGAATTTTTCAGGGCTATCTGTTTGGCTCGAGGTCAAGTGACTGACGAAAGGGACGCGCCGGTACAATGTGAGACCGCCTTACCATATATAAACTAAGAGCATTAACATATATGTGTGTGTGTGTAAATTAAATGTTAGCACCTCGCCTTTTCCCGAAGGTGGTCTCATGGTTTGACAAGCTTCCTGACACGCGTGCGTGAAGAGTGTCCTGTGAGTGTCTTTGTCGTGACGCAGGTGCACGAGCTGTGCGACAACTTCTGCCACCGGTACATCAGCTGCCTGAAGGGCAAGATGCCCATCGACCTGGTGATCGACGAGCGGGAGTCGTCCAAGCCGCCCGACCTGGCGGGCTCCACCAACGGCAACGACGGCGGCCGCAGCAACGCCGACTCCGCCTCGCACACGGACGGCGCCAGCACCCCCGACGTGGTGAGTGCCCCGGGCTGTGTCGGAGGAGTCCACGCATGCACTGGACGGTTCCCTTCCCAACACCTTGCGGTCGTATCATCCACTTGATGGTTTCTCAAGTACAACAGCTGTGACCTTTGACCTCCTTCACCATATCATTCTTCCCAGAGACCTACTCAGGGGTCGAGGGATGAAATAAGAGGATACATCTATATATCCATAAAACTATATCATTTCCACCAACTAAAAAATAGAATTTTAAAACCAACAGCGGGCAAAGTGGTCCTCCCTCCCCCTTCCCGGGCCACACAGGAATTGAAATTCTGCCTACGCTGCTAATTCTCCGAGTTATGTCAAGTGAGATTCAGACTTCTGCGATTGTTTACATTTGTATTTCCAAAATACCTGTGTTTGTTTTGACATTTTAAATTTAGTATCACTCAGAGCACGACTCGAGTTGAAAATCTTAGAAATGGAATCTACGAAAATAATTTATTTCCTCTCGGTGACGAAATTAATTAACAGAAAATGTAACTTCAAGATCTTGTAGAAACCAAACTTCTAAATACTTTCTAATGAATACTTTTTTGTGAAAGCAAGCACAAGGTTGCTACTTTTATATTGACTTATACAGAAATCATTTTGGACTGAGATGCGTAAAAATTACAAGTAGCGTGTAGTCTCGCAGCCAGTGGTTGGTGCCGTTTTATTTCTGGATTTATTTGACCAGGCAAATTAATTACAAACCTTAATAAATATACTAACATACAGGTTTGCAGTGATTTGGAAATGCTTCTCACTAAACATTTTATTGATAGGCTGCCACTCAATAAATGAGTGGTGGTTACACAAAATAGTGTCAGTTTAAAGTTCATTATAATTAAAATGGTTATGGTGCTAATGTCGTTCATGGCGTTGGTGATGATTGGTCATCAGTCTGCAGGCTGGTCGGAAGTGACAAACTCGCCTAACTTTTGCTGTGAGCAGTATTCAGGTACGGAGAAAACTAAAATTCACCTCTTAACCGTGGAAGGAAATATTTACAAGTAAAAATAATCTTAACGCGGTCGCGAAACAAACCTGGGATTTTAAAACCCCTAGTCAAACGCCGAGACCATTGGTACCATCAAACTAAACAATGATATGATTTCGTAATATCTTTTTATTATTATTATTAACTGTGAAGCATTAAATAAATTTTCTAGCACACTGCACTGACCTTAGGCTTACTGAGAAAACGTTTAGTCATTTCGTACGTAAATGTCAGGCTTGTATCATTGTAAAATATAATGTATCAGTCTCGTTCAAGGTTCAATTTTTTCCTTCTTCGTCTTTCGTAGCACAGCCGGTAGAAGAGAACTCGTGATTTGTTGACACCTTTTTCTGCTCTCGCAAAATTGCTTCGATATGACATTCCTTGGATACTTTTTTTTTCCTCCCTCGCACGCTCCTTTTTTTTACAAGGAAAATCAAGGAAATGTTGACAGGCGTCGCACCTTGCGAGATTGGTTGGGCAAGCTATGACAGAAGTGCTTTTGTGTTCGCTGTAAGATTGGAATGTTCTCAGAGAGCCTACGGCTTTTCTGGTGTTAACGCATCCGGAAAAAAAAATAGTACTGAACATATGTTCGTATCTGTCTCTTCATTCCGTTGTAATTTCTTCTATTTTTAATTAATCTTTGTGAAAATTGTTATTAATGCATGACTTGACATGAAATGATTCAGGAAATAAATGAAAGGTAAACATGACAGTCCGCCTATGGTCTAAAGTAGGAAAACTTATTTACAATTATTATTTCACGCATTTATTTTTGTCCAGACTAGGCTGAACTATATATATATCAAGTATTTTTAGAATGCTCATTGGTCGATAACAATGTCACACCCTTTACCGGGTACAGTAATTGGGTAACACCTTCGTGTCCTTGTTTACTAATAACTCAGGGTCGTCAAAATACGAG
This sequence comes from Bacillus rossius redtenbacheri, assembly GCF_032445375.1. NCBI lineage: Eukaryota > Metazoa > Arthropoda > Insecta > Phasmatodea > Bacillidae > Bacillus > Bacillus rossius. The sequence continues at coordinate 52,846,145 of NC_086332.1, read as the reverse complement.
TCAAGAGCCCTGCAATCGAATTCATCAACGTGAAGCAGATGTAAGATGTATATTTTCTCCAAGTTCATTTCGCTACACAATGGATCCGCTAAAATACTCTTGAATTTGGTGGGGGGGGGGGGGGGGGGGGGGGTTGAAGGCTTAAGATTATCGACTAACGTTTCATGGAACAGCGCGGCTTACTATGATTGATTTATACAGTGAAACTAGAGCTGGGCCAATAAAATCCTCAAATACCATGAAATCCTTAGTATTTGAAGGATTGGAGAAAGAAAATAATTGAAGTAAAATAGTTGAAAATTAAAAAATTCAACACTGATAACCTGTCAATTTTACTAAGTTAAATTGTTTTTCTTAATACCTATGCTGTTACTATTCCCTAAGATAGTGTACTTTTAATATGTAATTATATAAATAAAATTGAAATATGTATTGATTTTAGAAACTTGGATTGTGAAACAAACATTTAAATGGTTAAATGTTTCAAACCTATGGCAATTTTTTTTTCATTTCTTGTACATTATTTTATTTTTGACCCTAGAAACCTAGATTTGGAATTCGAGGTTTATACTCCAGGTACTCTTTGGGATACGAATTCGAGATTCGGATTCGAGAATATTGGTGTTTGACCCATCACTAAGTGAAACATTTAACCGCTGGCATTCTGTGAGTTAGGGGTAGAGTGCCTTTAGGAGCTGAAGGGGTGGTGGTGGTATATACATTTTTTTTGTTTGAGAACGCTAGTATGGTTCCACACCCCGGTCGCCGTACACGACACTGCACGCGCGTTCCCTCTCCCCCTCCCCTTCCGGACTTTGACCGTGTGTCCGGCTCTCGCTAATTTACGCACCGCCTGTGTGTGATAGGAAACGGGCTGCCGGTATTTTTTCCCCCACCGCGCGCCTAGGATAATTTGAGTTTGTGGGGGGGGGGGGGGGGGAGGGGATGTCCGGTTGATCGGCAGCCATGCTGCACCGGGAGGAGTTATAAGGGTAATTACAGGATTATTGATCGTAATTTTAGTTTTTGGCCGCGGGGTTAGGAGGTTCAGGGTTTTGGAGGGAGGGCGGGTGGCACGAATGAGAGGGGAGGGGGAGTTTGAAACAGGCGTGGCGTGCTATATAGGACCTGCCATTGCTACGATCGACCGCCGCGGGGCCCCTTGAAAGAGGTTTTGGGGGAGGGGTCCTTTAACCATCCTTATTTACACACACACGGGTGCGGGAGGTCGAAGCTATGGCGTGCTGTACCTCAGACGGATAAGAGTAAAGATACTCGTCACTTACACTCGGTCTCAGACGCCGTGTTAATTTGTTTTAGTGTTTTAATTTTGCTTTTTTATGGGCTAGTGATGATAATCACTAAGTCTTGCGCAATTTTTTACACCAATGGTATATACCTTAGTGAAAATTTGTTAAAATATTTTTGTGTCAGAACAACAAATGCAAAGGAGTTTTCGAGTACAAAATATTAAAACAACTTTTATAAAAACGGAATACCTAAAAACGAAAAATCAACATGGCCTGTGATACCGAGCCTTCAGACTTGGATTTTGTTATTTTTGTTGTGCTATTACTGTTGGTTGAGGAGTTAGCCTTGTAAATTCATTGCTATGGCGCTCTTGCATTTGTCTTTGGGTTTCAAACGTTTTAACTAAATATTTATAAAAAATTATTATTTTCAGGTTGTTAAATGTCATGAAAGTTAATCATATTCATGAACACTTCCATCATGTTTTACGTATATTAGATAACTAACATTTAGTAAATATCGAGATTTTTTTTACAAATGTCAACAAAATGAAATGCCATTCTGCTGGCAGAAAGCAAGTAATATCCCAGCCAAATCTTTGAAATTATTTTATATATATCCTTTGCTTCAAATCACGACTGTGATAGCGAGCCTAGATATAGTCGGGTATCGACGTGTCCAACTTGAAGCTCATGTTTACTTTTTACGTTACGGGGCCCGCCTAGTCAGGGGTTTATTTGTTAGTGAGGCTGGAAGATAGTGCGATGCTTGCTGGTGCTTCTAGCGCGGTATCTCCTGTCTGAACTGGAGCAGTCATCTCGTCGTGCATGGGGCAACTGTGAGAGTTTAGCGGTAGCCATAACATTTTATGAAGGAATAATTAAGCTAGAAATATTTTGCAAGTTCTTTGAGTGCTTCAAGAAATTTTGGTACGAAATGTTTCATGTCCAAAAATTATTCTGAAAACACCTGATTTAGTTATTTTTACTTTCATGAAAGTACAGTTTAAAAAACTAAATTCGGAAACAGATTACTCATCCGTTCTCAGCTTATGCTTAAATGCTTTTCATAAACAGACCTCCACTCGGGTATCTAGAGTAGTTTTCAAATCGGAAGCTGTGCACACGTATGAGTGCCAGGATAGGCGGGGCCGTACGAGCGAATTTCCCAGGATGTGATACCTGTCGTGTCGTCATGATTCCTGTTTTGCGTTGATTTCCCGACGTGATGCTGGGATGGATCTCCCGTAACAGACCGCGTACAAGCGTACTGGGCTGCATTCGTACGTTATTCCCTCTCCCAAAAGGTCAGAAGAATGACGTGTCCTTGGGTTCTCTGAATGAGTCTGTATGATTTACGGCATAATCGTGTCAATTTTTATTCTAATACAAAAATTAAAAACACTGCCAGTTGTTTAGTTTGCTGGCACTATTCAGCGAATCTAAAGAAAAAGTTGTTTCTCGAAACCATTATAACGGACACTTGATAAAAACGTGCCTTGGAAGCCCAGTTATGCGCTAGCATGGTCGTAGATCACGGGGAGGGTAAGGGGGCGGAATTGAGGAAATTCAGAAGGCCCTAACTGTAGAGTTCCACAGGCCCGCTCGCATTTGCAAATTTGGGACGATGAAAGGGAATTGATAAACATAATAATTATTTAACTCGTGAATGGATACTTTATAATATTGATACTTTGATACGCCATAATCTTGCAAGAAAATTCAATAAGTTGATTAAGTAGGTAGTTAAAAAAATCCCGTGCAATTTTCGACTTAACGAGATTAAATTTTCTTTGTTACGCACGTTTGGAAATGTAGTAATTTTATAATATAAGCAAGTTATAAAGGTATTGGTGTCAGCTTTGATTTACGTAGGTTATTTATGATATAATCTCATAATAACATATAGTTAGTCAACTTTCCAATTCGCAGTAATAATGGTGATCGACGATCACTGATCGTTTAATCAAAAGAATTCATAATGCCACCAAGACATTATTTGTATATATATGTTCTTTGAGAAACTGTAAATAACAAGCGAGACGAAGAAACGAGCAGAATGTGAGATAAACTATAATTCTAAGTGAAAGAAAACCAATTTCGTATTTTAATTTGCCAGGTGTGTAGTTCATATAAATGTTTTATTTGTGCATGATTTATTTATGAACATTCATTTCTTAATAAAAGAAGGTATTTCATTTAGAGATTTATATTTTTAAGTTATTTGACTTGTGTTTAGATTATTTATTTTTTATTATTAGTAAAAAAAATTAAGTATAGGTCTACCCAGCAATAAATAAGGAAACTGAGTTATAATAAAAATGATTATAGCAATTAGATAAACAATTTTTCTTTCACTTCTCAATTTTACATGAAGTGTGACTTGTTTAATGTCACAAGCAAAGTTTAAAAAAAAAATGGTTTTCCGTAACGGGGTTTGAACCACATCAAAACATCCACTCGAATTTCTGGAACGCCACTAACCCGATGCACAGTTCAACGTTTCCAGTTTTCTTGAGTGTTATTACATTGTGATTATTTATAGCCATGACTATTTAAGTTTAAAAATGTATTTCAGGATAGTTACACTGTCACAAAGTTTCATTTGAACACCAATACGTTTGATTCGTCCTCATATATTAATGAAAGAGAATATATACGAGTGTATGATATCACACGCGGGTCCGCCATCGTGACTACTTCGGCTCGTGAGTATTGCAGGAAAATAGAACACATTCTAGTAAGGTTATAGGTAAGACTTAGGGCATGAAAACTTTTAAACCCAGAGCCATATCCTCTTGTAAGGATGGTAATTTGTGATCTAAACGGGAGCAGAGGTGCGCAACCAGAAAATAAGCATAAAAACTGCCAAGGAAATGTGCATAATGTGTGGCTACGATAAATGTTACCCTCTCATTACGAAACTCTAGTTTGTAACGATTTTATTAATAGATAGGCAACGACAAATTTTAACTAAACAATAAACTTAGAATATGCTCCCAGAGATTGTGTTTTGCATTTCTACCCAGGGACATGACAGTTTCCAAGGAGATGTTAAACTAACAGGCGTTCACAGTCAGATGAAAGCTAGGCATAACGTTTATGTTCGCAACGCAATTGATGGTTTCGCCTTTAAATTAATAGAGTTGCGAAATTTAGGGTAATTTTTTTTTTTCGCAATTCGAGACTTTTTCAAAAATCTGCTACATCATATCGGCCCGAAATTCATCCAAATGTTCACTTAACATTACCTAAGGTATAGTCACGTGCGTATGTAGTGCCTGAGAGTGTATGTATGATTCAACACATTAACCCTCTTCTACCGCAAAACCGCGGAAATGCAAACCTTCTTGTGAGACGAGACTAAACCTGAATGAGTTATTTACCATTTTAGATCCCATTGCGTCCCTCCCCCTTTTTCATTTCGTTGACCGTCTGTCCAAAGAAGGTTAGTTTTATTTGAGGCTGCATTGTTTCCCGTGGTCGTCAAGTATTTATAATCCCGGCGTAGACTCAAACATCTATCTTTTTAGCTTTTGTGCCGGTTCGGTAAGTAACTAAAGCGAATACCCCTTCCCCCTTTTCCAAGCCATGACTGAATTTTGCACATCACGTCACACGTGAAGAATAACGAGCCTTTTTTTCGATTCTCTCGCTCTCGCTCTCTCTCTCTCTCTCTCTCTCTCGCTCTCTCTCTCTCTCTCTATATATATATATACATATATATATATACACACACACACACACATATGTATATATAATTATATCGCTGCCCCTAAACACGCTCCACCCCCAAATACACACACATTTAATTTCCAACCTCCTCCTCCTTCGTCAAATAGGAAAAATACCTTTCCCTCGAATCAATATTTCTGTCCTAAGTATTACAATCTGTGGGAAAAGAAAGTGTTTCTTCGGATATAAGAACAAAATGAAGCTCATAAATTTTTATTTTGTATGGTGGTTCAGAGAACTAAGCACAAGCTACAAAATCACAGCATGGTTCGATTTCTTAATTTAGAAGAATGTAGCTGTATGTTCGAATGAATTGTAGAGTTTGTCTACTAGGGGTTTCTTGATTCCATATGAATCTTTGAAAGACACAATTAATTTGAATTAGTAGGCGTAGCAACAGTGAATATCTAAATATATGCGCAGGCATATTTTAAAGAATTTATTTGCATACCCCGGTTCCAAACTTATTTAATGCTACCTATGCAGGTTTGCGGACCTATTTATAAACTAATGGGACTCAAACTCGCAGAGTAATGCCCCGAACGTCCAATCATCTTTTAAGGCCCACAACGTTTGCATCCTATGTAAACATTTCTTAAATTATAATATGAGGTGGTCTAACCTTAAAAAGCATATTAAGTTTTAGTTGTGTTTTCGTTATTTCGAATTCTTCCGTAAAAAAATTGCGTAATATGAAAAATATTCTTTAATTTTGTATTTTAATGGTCAATAATTATAGTATTTTTATTACAAATTAAAATATTGTGCAGATTGTATCTATAGTAACACGCTGCTCGTTAATTATTATTTATATCAATTTGTGTTAATTATATTATTATATAATTATTATATTATAAGTATCCAATCACATTATACCAAAATAATAAATGGTCTCGAGGGATAAATGCAAAGCCAGGGCTGACCATTAGTATCAGTGCCATGTGGTATAGTCCAAAGAGTGCCAAGAGAAATATTATAAACCGACCTGTTTTTCTTTCGACGATCCGGGTACATTCATTTAACAAAATGTTTTGACTTGTCATAGGCCAGCTACCATTTTATTTTTGGTAAATTTACACGAAAATATACGCAGAACGTTTGGTATAATTATACAATTAGGATACTATTGTTCGAATAACAGACAGTGGTTTGTATTTGATGACATGTGCATGTAACGTCTCGTGTTTGAAATGCGTACTTATTTTAATTTTTTTGCAAGAAAACAGCCAAGTGATAACTGCCCCTCACTTACAAAGTCAATTATATTTTCCTCGGCCATTTGCATATGTACAATATTTATATGTTCTTTATGCAGTGCGTATTAGTTTAATACGGTCCTTTTATTGTTTAGTTTAATTAGATATTTTTAAGGCACATTCAGATAATAATCAGTAAAGTGTTAATAGCAAGATCAAAAACTGGTTCTCCCGATAAACATGCACACGGATGTCAATTAAAAACTAATTTTTACTCTCGAATTTTCAATAAAAAATAAATAAAGGTTTACCGGAGCAAAGACTCTATGGTCGCTTCCCAAAGTTGCCCTTAAAAATATTTTTTTTGTCTGCCTGCGTTTAATTTCTCGCGACAATGTGTGCATCTCAACCGACGCCTGCTTCATGTTATGCAGATGACCCGACTGCTTTTGTAATTTAAATTCACGAATTTGAATATGTCGCGCAAGGTCATGCTTGGTCCGGCAGCTATGGGGATGCCCAGGAGTTCCTAGCAACAAGGCGGCTGGGGCGAACGGCTGCTCCTCGTGTTAATTATGGTCGATAAATTAACGTGCTGTTATAAATACCTTGATATTTTGTTTGGTTCACTAAATGTCCTGCTGTTAAAATACCCCAACATTGTTAACAAATTATACGTTGCATTATTACAGTAAATACCACATTTTCTGGAACAGTATTTTTTTTTTTTTAGTTCGATGAAGCATTTTTAGAAAATATTTATCCCGTCAACAAAAACATTCGAAGCAGTATAATTTTTTGGGTTTGATTTGGGGGGGGGGGGGGGGGGGGGGGGAGGTAAATTTATAGATTTTGCTATAAAAAAAACTTGGATTTATTTTTAAAATGAATTTTTATTAGGTTTAATAAACACCAATAATCGATTAAGCCCGCATAATTTCAAGATTTGCGGTAGGATGATTTGCAAATTACTCACCGCAATAAAAAAAAAGTTCCGGATACACCTGTCAGCTTTTTCTTATCATGAAAACTAATAAACCATTGGTATCTCTTCATATTATAAGTTATTTTTAATTAAAAAATCTGTGGATAGACAAACATGCCTGAGGTGAATAATTGTGTAACATTTGGTTTGTATTTTATTAATATGAGCTAAGCAGTAGCGTGTGGATACTTTATGCAACGAAATTCACTTTCAAGGAACGTGACAGTTTGCTGAATTTTTCATACCCAAAAATGTTCTGTGATAACACCCTGTTAAGCGCATTTTTCCCCCCACTGTCCAGAAAATACACGTTATAGGCGAAACCACGCAGGTAAACAACCAATGTCTCTTAAAAATGCTTTTCGTGATCGGACGGTTCTAATAAGTGTAGAGCGGTTTGTAAATGGCGCGTCAACACCCGGAGCTGTGCGCGTCCAGCCAGCCCCTTGAACCCGCGGAGGTCGCGCGAGTGCGGGAGGACTCTGTACGAGCTTTGAATATATATACTGTATAGAAGTCGCCAGCCCAGGTTAAAATTTCTAATACGGTTTGAGGTAGTTGGTTAATTCACCGCCGCAATCGCCACCATCTCTAGGGCATCGAATTGTGGTGGTCCCTAGCGGACAAGTGTCGAACTCTTCAAACACGCGTTGTCCTCCATCCACCCTCTGCCACACCTCTCATCCCTACAGTTTTGTGACGCACAAACTCCCGTTGAACGACCTTGAGCTGCAGTGAATGTTGGAAGAGGGGTGCGGGGGAATGACAGCGGGCGACAGTGTTGCGCTCTAACGTGCAATTAACAACCTAAGACGATACAGGGCGTTACGGCAGCGCACTGCAGCGGTGAAGTTCCCAAGCTGCTCATCATACGCTCCTGAAAAACGTAGAGTAAATCCTATCCACTAGCGACTTCTATACAGTATATATATTCAAAGGTACGAGCCTCGTCGCGCGGGCTGTCCTCCCCCTCCCACCACCCCTCTCTCTACCTACTCGGGGACCGCAGGGAGAGCATCCTGGCTCGTCTCCACTCGGCCGCGCCGACTGCTCGCATCGCCCGGGTATTATCATACATTATCCCCGGCTTGGAGAGGGGGGAGGAGTCCCGCGACTTGGCGCCCGCCTTCCAGCTCCTGCCATGGCGGAACCTCGCCGGGGCTCGTGGCTGCCCTGTTGGCGACGTCCGTCGCAACTCTCGGTGCACGGCAAGGGGGGAAGGCTGGTGAAAGACTTAAAACAACCCTTATTTAAAATTGCTTAAGAGTCCTGGTTTACCCCTAACCCGATTCCTAATACAGAAAAAAATGTGTCCTTGAATTTTATTTGAAAAATCTTGTCGGTGAAGCGTTTGTAATGTTCCCGTGCTTATAAGGTAACTCGTCCCAAATCTGACAAGTTTCCGAAAGTAGTACACCAGTGGTACCCATTTCCCAGCTTTCACTCGCAAAGCAACACATTGTGTTGTTTACGAACAGTGGCAGAAGAATCCTTCTATTACTTTTGAGAACTGTCAAATTTCAAGTCAAGTTACACAACGTAAAGTATTTTCATGTAAGATTTATGAATAACGCTAGTTATAATTATCCAAAGAACTTCGTACATGTACGGAAAATTCGAATAATTACGGGTACTAAGTTCCCTTACTTTGTAAATGAATATATCAGAATAAACTTGGTATGTAAGGAAACATTTCAAAAACTGATTACGATTATTAATGACGCCAATGAATGTTATCTCAAAGATTATTGATGGTTCCGAATCATTTATTAAATAATCTTGCACTAAATTATTTTTATAGCGCGTTGCATTTCTTTTCAAACTTCTTTGGAACTTTTTGTTCGAATCGAGGTAGGCTTGAAGAACAAAAGCGAACAACGTGACTTTTTAGAGGATTAACGTTGCCATGGGATCCATTTAAATCCTTCAATGGCTGTTTCGAACACTTAAGTTACAGTATATGTGATTTACAGCTACGGATTCAAATAGCTTTTTTTTTTTGGCGGAATCCGGAACCTGCTGAGGACAGTCGACGCATGGAATTTCGACACGTCGGTGTCGACTACATCAAGATGGTCGACCTCGAACTCGCCATGTCGTCCTCGACATCCTCCCGCCGACCCTGCCCGACGCGCCATTGCTGGCACGGCGCCGCCCCTTCGCTTCTCGCCCCTTCCACGGGGAACCACCGTTATTATTTTTCGCCGGTGGCGCTGGAGTGGAGGGAGGGTGTGAGCGTCGGGGCTGGAGCGGGCGAGAGATGTATATTTTTTGCTGGTAATTGGTGTCAATTTGGACGCCGGGTGCATCACTCACGCGCTACGAGGGAAGGGTCTGAGGGGGCGAAGGCAAGGGGAGGTAGTTTTCGTGGTCATCAAACTCGTGCATATTGCACGAGCGAGGGTGTTGGAGGGGGTTTGGCACTGGCGCTGTAGCCGGGGGCTGTCCGGGTAGGCCGAGAGTGACGGATGACCGCCCTTCCCCCCGCCCGAAACCCGAGGTTGGCATCATTATAATGTACTGCGGGCATTTTTTTTTGCGACGTGTCCGATGTGCAGTCATCTCAATTAGCAACGCACCGGGTGTGGATAATCAAGAGGTTAATTGTCCAAAACTGGCAAGGTTGCATAAGTAAGATATACGGTTTCGCTCAGATGCTTCAGCCGATGTGACCCACAATGTCGTGCATTTTCGCCGTATGAGCGAGGCGTGTTAGCGATCACAGGCACAGAGGACCATGGAGATGAACATAATGAGTCCTAACCATCGTATATTTTTTCTACGAATTGATTTAATTTTTAGGTTTCGGGGGATTCATTTGCCCCCTGTTATGTTTCATACATCTTTTTTTTTTTTTTAATTTCTTGATGTCTTATCAATTAATAAAATTTTACAGTAACTACAATCTTTTCTTTACTTGTATCCAAGTATGTGCATTATGTATCATAGTTGGGAAAATGCCGATAGAGTTGTATAGATTAAATTTATGCGTTATATTATGCCCTATTATACGAAGAACTAACGCGTTTTACAAAATAACAATTTATTTTCCCCCTCAGATTTTATAAACCACAGGTTACAAAGAACGGTGACAAAAAAAAATAGTTCTGGGTCTTATACAGTTTTTAGTTCGTGCTAGAATAATCCCTAACCGACCTAAGTGTCCGCCACTGTTACTGACGATTTTGTCTATCCCACCTCAATATTGCTGTTTTCCGGGCGCCCGCGACGATGGGTTCGTTGCGGCCGAGTTGCTGTTTACGATGTTCCTCTTCGGCGGCACGGCTGTGGCGGTGTGTTCTCGGCAGATCTCTCTTTCCAGTGCTGCCCTGGACGAAGCACCTCACGTAGATATGCAACAAGAAAATGATGGGTCAGCAACCAGGATACCCATATGCTTGTTCCCCTCCACGACACGACCCGCCGTCCTGTGGAACTGTATGGTTCCCGGGTCACCCGGTGTATGCTGCACGACGTCAGTCCTGGTCAGCACGAGCCATGCCCCAGCCATTCCCTGGTGACGGTCCATGCGTGCGGACCCTTGACCATTACTCGTCAGCGCTACACCGCTATTCTGCTGGTGACCACTACGTCCTTCCGCCGTCGCTCCGCCACCTTCTCTCTTTCTTGCCGCTACAATATGGCCCGGCCTCCGCCAGACTGCGCATGCGCCGTAGCCACCCACCTGCGCGCACCTCTACTGACGTCACAGGTCCCACGTGACGATCAAAACGGAAGGTATCCGTTTTATCATAACAAAAAGAATAGTCCCAACAGGTAAGTTGTTTGGGAAGCGTAGTCTTTCATTTTTAATATTCAGTAAATAACTTCATCCACTGGTTGTAATCCATATCCTCACATTGGTAATGACACTTGCAATCAATATGAAAGTGACAGAGACAAAATTAAAACTATAACCAATCTATATGCAATTAACTTATCTATGCAATAAACATATACAAAATATGTTAATTACAAAGATTCTAACATCAGTAACTAAGTACCGATTAAGCTCTGATAACAACAACCCGATACAGCTTTAAAAACAAACTTACCAATTGCGATGAAGGCTGCGTGGTTGCTATTTTCTTAATTTTTGCCGTTACATATTCTTGGCATTTTTCTCTCATTTTCTTTCTCATTTCAACCACGCTTCCTTCCGCATGTTTCCGCTTAAAAGACATAATAATAAAACAGTACAGACCTGCCCTGGTATCCATAACTGTAAGTAAACAAAACTGAAGGCATAACCTCTGGTCAGGTTATAACAGGAATTAAATACCCTTTTTAGGAAATACTGCCAGGAGATAACAGCACGCACAACCTGGTGGTTGCTTCAGCTAACTAACCATCCCTAAAGGCACATGCAGTCTTATTTTATGTTATTGTCCTTGGAACTACATCCTTTTTTTTTTTGCTGAAAATATAATGTTTGGCAAAACAGGCACGTGCAGCCTTTATTTCCAGTCTTCAATTTACGAGCACAGAGTTGGTACACGTACGGTTATAAGCCAACTACATACAGTGTTGCAACGCCTGACGTCTTCAGTCCTTCCTTATGCAGACACCTGTCCAACGCAGTAAAGCATAACTATTACTCGTTACTCGTGGCTCCACGCCGGGGTAGCGAATATCTCCGTGCCCCCTCCCTTTCCCCCAGGCTCATCACTAAGCATGAGAACACACACACGTTGCGTCATGCATCATTCATCTGCTGCTCGTCCCTGCCATTATTACGAGCCTGTCAATGTTCATCCCCCCACCCCCCCCCCCCCCCCCCACACACACACAGGATCCCCAGAAGTGCTGTCATTTGGCGTGAGAACTTACTCGTGCTAAGCACAATGTCTAGCGGGCTGTGTGAAATTACTGGTGTTGCTGCTCCCCGTGCTTAATAATGCATCGTTTCTCTTGCCAGCTTATTACGAAATGTTGCAATTCGTTCCCTTAGTCAGGGGGTGGTGAATTTTCGCTTCAAAGGATGTTTTAGAATCACTTATAATTTGACAGCTATTAAATTTCCGGCAGATGGATGGTAAATGAGGTTAGCTGAAGGAAAATAAAAGTCTGAAAAATCCGTGCCGTATGGGAACTGACAAAAGCGATTTCAAATTTTATCCAACTAACAGAAGAACGCATACATGCAAAGACGAATTCCAATTTTATTTCTGTACTCTCTTTGTATTTCACAGTAAACTTACTATGTACATATTAAGTAAGAACGGACAACATTCACAAAATTAAAAAAAAAAATCCATGAAATAAGCAATTACGTAACACACGTGTTCACCCTTTAAAAGTTTAAAACAACAATAGAGTTTTCTGTTCGTAATTTTCCCCACTTCACAATACTATCAGACTGGATAGCGAACTCTCAAACTGAACATAGCACATTTATATTGTGTATTTTTGTTGAATATTAATGTCGATGCTGATAAAAAGAGCTTAAAGTATGTTACTATGTAATAACTATTACGAAATAAATATATTTAAAATTTTGTAAAGTTTTAGTTATAAAAAAACATCCGCCACTTGAAAAGAAAAATCACCCAAATGACGACAGTTTCAATTGGTCGGTTTCCTCTAGTCAGTCCAAAACAGGTGACTAATCGCCCAGTCTGACAGCGCTGGCACCCGGCTGTGATGTCGGCCGTGGCGACTTCTCTCTTTCGGGAAGTATCGCGCCGCCGGCGCCGTGAGAAACACTGCTTCTCGTGGAAAACAAACGTGACCGGGAGTTGTGGCGCGCGGACTTCTGCTTGCCGGGACCTGCGCAGCCGTCAACTGCCGGTGACAGGTCGTCAAAGAAGTGTCGCCGCCTTCCCGCGCCGGCGTGGGACTCGTCTCGTACCTTCCCACGGGGTGCGGGTTCCCGAGCGGGGGGTTGGGGGGGGGGGGGATAGGCGACGGCGCGGCGTCTCCACTGCCTGGCTACAAGACCTCGTACTTTTTAAGATCTTCTGAAGTTAAAATCGAATATTAATACAAAACACACCAAAGGTTTTTTTATAAATAACTGTTGAAACTGGCAGAATAATCGTAAAATTATGATTTCAACTGTACTTATATTTTATGACTGTAAAATATTGACAATTTTAATTGTTTTATGGTTTTTTGAATACAAAAATACAATACAATCTCAGGGAGGACAATTAAAAATTTAAGCTGAGGCAGGGTCTACATGCATGGGCGTAGATCCCAGGGGGCCCAACTCCCTACTCCCCCCCCCCCCCCAACTTAAGAATACTCCACGCATTTGCAAAAACGTGACTGTGAGACGGGTTTTTTTTTGATGCCAAAACTACGTCTTATGAAAAAAAAATTCTGTGTATTTTTACATGGGCAGTTTACGGCATACAAGCACCGTATCCAGAGATGACGTGTCGGTTAACCCTGCGTGCAAAACTCACGACCACGCTTCCCGTCTGGAAATTTCCGCGGGCCCCCCTTGTGAACCTTACAGATTTGCGCCCCTGTCCACATGGAAGGAACCGACACTCACAGCAGCCAGTTACCCTGCCCGAGGAACGCCTGGAGAGCGCGAGGTGAGATGAATTCATGGGGTTGACGGGAAGTTCCCTGAGGAAACCCGCAGGCCACGGCAAAGTCCGCCACGTTTCTAACTAGCGAAAAATCTGGACCCCGCCGGGATGATGGGTTGCGAGTGGTCTAACCACTCTACTACCACGCCTCACCATCCGCAGATCTGGTACTGGAGAGACGCTATTGGAGAGAAAAGTTTTCTTCTTTTAACAAAGTTAGTCGCAGTTGCTCGGCACCTCACTCTTTTATCAGCAGCAGCTGAAAAAATATATATTTTTTACAATGTCATTAAACAAAGCAAAATTTCGAAACAAACAATCTTCTTTGATTTAGTGGACAGCTCTTACAAAACAAAATTAAAACCTTCATCAGCTACAAAATTAACTGTTTCATAAAAACTAATTGATTGTATAAGCACTCAAAGAAATACAATATGTGTTTTATTTTTTGTGAGTTAGAACCCTGTGTGAATATATAAATAATATTAAATAATTGGTATTTTGATTTATAATTATTTTTTTAATTCCTATAAAAGTATGGCTTTATAATTACCGATCATTACATAGTAAGTTAAAAGGTGGATTCGAGACTGCAGACGGAGGCTTAAAAATCATGGACGTTTACATCATGAGTGTTCGGTGAGTTAGTTCTAGTACCTCTTCTCCATGGAAACTTTCTCCTTGTAATTCTGACTTGAAATCATTCCTTTCTTCCGACGTGTATTGTAAGCTTTGGTATTTAGGAAGGGGTTTGAATAAAAAAAATAGTTAGCCTACATTAAAAAGGCCCGCATTTGTCGCTGAGAACACGGAGCTCTGTTTCGTTTAGCAAGAACATACCTCAGTGAAGATTTTGCAAGATGTTTTGTGAGTACAATTTAAGAATTTTTTTTTTCCAAGCAGGCTCGTCGTCTTGCGTAATCCCGCCTACGGACGAGAGTCGCCTCCCGTACGTCCGCGCAAGGTCGCCGGCGTCGCACACTTCCGTTTCCCGGTAACCCATCAATTATTCGCATCCGATTACCTACCCGTTTGACAGCAGATTTTTTTTTTTTTTCCACCCCTCACCGTGTTTCGGACGTGCCGATTTCGGCGGCTTGTGTTTCCGATGCAAATCAGGCAGGGGGGGCCCCTCAAGGTTGTGCTCGCCCTCCTCATTATTTCGGCGACGCCGTATCCCCGGACGCGGGCGCTGCCAACCTGACCCCGGGCGACGCGACGGCCCGCGCGTCACGTTCCCGTCGGCGCGTGACCCGCGGCTCGCGACACGCGCTGCAGTCGCGCTCCGGACCCCGACGACGTGACGTCTTTCCCGCGCCACGGCCTTTCCTTGCACCGCGCGAGGGCCTCCAACATATTCTCCAACATTATTATTTTAAGTGTTTTTTGAATAACGATAAATGAATAATTGGCAGAGAGACCTGTAAAATTCGCGATTTCAAATCCCTAAAGGATAGATAGACTCCATGATCCTCCACGCACTCGTGAAAAATTACATCTGCTGATTGGTTACCGACTCGTAACACCTGTTGACCGGAATGATCGTGATTCGCTAATTCTTCTGTTAAAGATTTTTTCATTGGCCCAGAGTCCTTCAGATAAGCTGTGGCCCAATCACTGAAGCAAAATAATGTCAAAAGTATTTGGACTCTATCCTATCGCGAAATGAATCCGCGAATTTTACAGGTCTCTAATAATTGGTTACAAGATATCCAGGGATATTCCTAAAATATAATAATATCGTCGTAAATTTAGAGCCACTGAATTTACTCACCTTGAGCATGAACTCGCAATAATTATGTTGGGATATTAATAAAACTTTAAAAATACTTTGTTAGATCTACAGCAGAAAGTCTCTTCCTTAATTTCGCGAGCCTGTTTACTGTTTCGTAATTGTGCATAATTTCCACAGAAGTCCAGTCACATGGAACAGCGAATAAGCCTTTTCTTATTTGAGGCGCGTTATTCGTTGAAAAGTTCGTTGATTCAAATGTAATTTCCCAGCAATGTAGCCTCATTGATGTGCAATAAATTCCTGAATACGCCAAAGTTACTTTGTGGCATGCCATTCACTTGAATGAGTTCAAAAATATTTTAGTCCAGATCTGGCCTGACCATATACTGAATATGTGATATACACCAATGTTTTTTTTTTTCCTTCTGCGCATGAGACCATCGTTCGCTTACGATTTGCCTACAGAGCTGTTTAGTTTAACTGGTGCAAACAAAGCCATGTAAATTTCTTTACTAGCAGTTGTACCAACAGACAAATATTTTTGTTGAAATTTTTGAGCATTTGACACCGAACATTTTTTAATTCGCTTATAATCAAACATTGAGTACTACTGTATTAAAACTTGTACAAACAAATTTCACGAATATTTATAACCTCAACGGCGCAATAACTGCGGTCCGCCATAACACTTTTTTGACCGTTCTATTGACAACGAAGACTTTAATTTTAAGATACATAAATGTTCTACTATACAACTTGCGCACGCGTTCAGTGTGTGTGTGTGTGTGTGTGTGTGTGTGTATATATATATATATAATCTATGGACTTGACCTTAATTAGATTCTCCCTCCTTGTTCTATGGTGGACCGTATTGACCATGGAGATCGCTGGGACCAACCCATAGTTTGCTCGCTATATGACCTTACTGCGTCACGGAAACATTTTGCCTTCCGGATGAAGCCCGTTATTCTTGGTTCAGAATTGTATGTGCCATTGTAAACAACATCCCACACGCTTAGAATAGATTTCACACATCGAGTAAAAAAAAAAAGTTTAAAGAAAGTTTTTGATTGCGACAGTTCAGTTGATTGATTTTTGTTTACTACCGGAGGCCGAATACGAAATGAGACAGAAAGGAGGGGAAACGAGAGAGAAGGACGAGTGATTTCGACAGTAGATAAGGACGGCTGTGCTTCAAGGACGGAATTAAATTCTCGTTAGGGAGCTCGTCGGAACGGAGGGGTAGGGAAGAAAAAAAAAGAGAAACATATTTACGTGTATGTGTGTGTTTGCGTTCGTTTACCGAGCTGTAGATGTCGACGTATGCGCGTTTACGGGTTCGAGTGCTGGCTGTTTTTGGTTGCTCTGGAAATTTGCAATCCTGGGTAGCGCTTCCGATGCATGACGGGAAACTCACACAACAAGAAGCTAATCCGTGCCCTTTTGAGGCACTTAAAATGTAGTGAACGTCGGGGGCAAGTCTGCAACACGAATCTAATGCCCGACGCCCTACACTAGCGCGCAGTCTTAGCGACACCACGATAGAGATGGGCTAATGCTTCCCGGTACGAACTAGGAGGAAAGGGGGATGTTTAAGTCATTTCAGGAATACTCCCCTTAACCCACCCCTTCTCCCCGACAAATGATATTACCCTGTTAAAAATTTTCACCTTACGTTTACAAAGAACTTTGGTTACAAACTATCTAGGTATCTTTGTCAATTCACACGTACAAAGATTACTTAATCCAAACCTAAATCCTCAAGAATAATCTTTAGGTATATACTATCAAAACATTCAATAATTTAATACGCATTTTTACAGAAAAAAAATCGTATTTCTTCCACGTGTGTTTTTTTAATCTAAAATCAATTCTCGGAAGTCGAAATATGGTGTAGGTAGTAGTTTCTATGAAGTTTCGGTTATCAGAAATGAGAAAAATTTCTTTGTTTATTTGAGGTGAGTTCTTTGTTGAAAATTCCATATATTTTCTGTAATTTCTAACAGTGTACCAATAATAAAAAAATGTAAGCAATAAATATTACTTATACAATAGACGAACATACTTGGTTTAGTTAAAAATGTGTTTTAAAAAATATTCAAAAACATTTTCAGCGGTAAAATTATATAAAATCTCATCTTCTCAAAAATAATATCGCTTCGTCACTGCCCTATTAAGCCATGTACACATTTTTATCAATCAGCATATCTTTATTAAGCTCTGTATCATATTGGTTTGTGATAACAGAGTTACATAGAGTAAGTCTGTATTAAGAATGATGACAAATTTCGGATCGGGGTTGCTCCCACCAAGAGTCGGATCTGTCGTCACATCAAAGGGAAGACACGCGATGAGAATACTGTTAGTGAGGATGGATCATCACAGTTTATCATCATAACGTGCGCTGAGCAGCTTTCTAGTCCCTCACCTACTCACACCTTCCTACTCACGTCGTTTGATTTTCCGTTGTGTGGCAAGATTCTTGCGATTGAATGAAAAATAAAAAAGATTTAGGAGTGACCAACGAATAATTTCAAGACCTGATGAACAATTATCAACAAAAGACCCGTTAGGTAGAACCCAGGGATCCACAAGTTATTATCGGTTGAAAAAGAATGTTGCACGAGATGAAATTATGAATGACTTTGGAAGGTGTATAGAATAATAATTTATGGTGAAAATGGGATCCATTCCACGGATTATTTATCCCCAATGAACGCCACTTCTGACAATACACGCCTAACATATAAGCTAACTTCTTCATGTATAGGTTACACGTTTTATTACATAGCCTAATGAATCGACTATGATTTTAAACATGCTTCAGAAAACCAATTTGTCTTTAAGATAGAGAAAAATATATACAAAGGACACTTATGATGGTTCAATACAATTAAGAAGAATCTGAAACTCTTCTTGACTTCAGCTTACAAAACACTCAGAAATGACCAATACAAAACCCCACCCGTCTTTTTTGAATTCTGCAAGAGAAAGTCTCCGTATGAAAACTTTCGTATTTTTTCAACTTAGCAGTCATAATGTTAATAAAAAAAACCAGTCATGTGGCAACTTTACAATGATTAAGATATAATGGAAATACACGCTTTACAATCAATTTGTCTTTTTTTGTTTAACTAAAGGTAGAAAATGAAAACTCACACTATTACAGAGATAAAAAAATACACAAAAATGTATACGGAAGTAAAGTTTAAAAAAAAAATCAGCATATTTGCTTTTAAAGAAAATCATGTGTTAGCTATCCAGCTTTAAAGGTGAGTTTATTATTTAAGTATAATAAAAAAAGTGGTTCAGAGCCAACTTCAAAGTCGTATACCTGTATTGGGAAGCATTCAGAACTATGAGTCGTGTATATGTGTTAAACTTATTATTTTGTGATGAGCCTGCAGCGGAAAATTGACGGTTGAATACAGAATCTCGTGTATAGTATGTCGTAAGTTATGAATTACAGCTAAACATAATGAACTAGGTAGAGCGTGAATGAGAGTCGATGCAGGTGGGGTAAACTTCATGTTCGCGGAGCAGCGCAAGGTAGCTTGTTCAGAACATGTTCGCCATGTTCTCTCTCATTTACACCCCCCCCCCCCCCCCCCCCCCAATCATACCATTCCCACGATTGAGATAGGCCTTCTGCCGCGATGGGTCGACGCAGCAAGGTCCGGCACGACGGCTGTCGAGAAACTCCCGTTGACGGAAGGGGAGAGAGAGAGAGGGAGAGAGAGAGAGAGAGAGAGAGAGAGAGAGAGAGATATCTCGCACGCTCACGTTTCTCACCCATCACGACCCGGCGCTTGCCTGCGCGATGCAACGTAGAGCCGTTGCACTTAACGAGTTCAGGTTATTATTTTATGTTTACTTTCCACGCGGTTAAACTTGTCGACTTTTTGAGTGGATAAACTTTCACAAAATTATATGTTTATATTGTAATATCAAACTGTAACTTTCAAGATTCAAAGTCAGTGTTACTGACTTCTGTGTGATGTGATTTAATTTCATCCAGAAAAAAATATATTTTAATTTTAGGGAGTCTTTTAAAATCCTCATAATTTTTATGACTGAAATGTTACATAAAATGAATTTTTTTTCGGAAAGAAAAAAAATTCTATAAAAAAAATTCAGGCGCAGCAGCCACCGGCGTCGCCTTTATACAGCTGTATACATGTAATTCTACAAATGTACAAATATCTAGTATATCTCTGTTCCATTCACAAAAAAAAAAATACCAGTGCATCCTTTCATCCAAGGCCGGGCCGCTGGAAGCAGAAGTGTTCCAGGGAATCTCCCCCCCTCCCACCTTCGTAAAAAAGGGTGCCTTGGAACACGTCGGCTCGGATTCCAGACGGCCTGGCGGGGTTAACTGCTGATAGTTAAACTCGCGCGCCCCGCTCGTCGCTCGACCGACATCCGGGCAGCATTTCTGTCCTGCGGCGGGCGCGCGGTCGTCGTGGTCGGCGGCTTCATTGCGGCCGCGACCCCGGGAAGGGCTTCGGAGCGGCGCTCTCCCGGCGGCGGACAGATGCTCGAGTAGGCGGCAGGGGGGACAGAAGGAGAACACTGCACTGGAGATTGTTTCTTGCTTTCCAATTTTAATGACACCGGGTGTTCGTTATGCCTGCTAATAGCCCACCCTCTACCGAGCTTCTTGTCACCGTATGCAAAGACACACATGTGATTAAGAATATCAACAAAATTGGGGGGGGGGGGGGGGAGGAAGCTAGCAACAGGGAGTACCTGGAAAAGTCAGTGATTTTCAACAGCGGGTATGAGTCAGGGAACACCAGGAATTTTTTTAGATAGTCGGGGAATATTTTTCAAGACTATTTTTAATGACGATGTCAATGAACAATAAAGTTGTAGCAGAGACGTATTTTGATTTGCCCTGGTTAGGTGTACACACACTTTATTCCCACTTTCGAACCTGATTCTAAGTTTTAAAAACGTTACCCTCTTTGGACCACGAACAATAACTTCAGTGCCATCGACAGTAGTGGGATAAAATAATTGCAGTTTGTCTGCAGCTATAGTGAAGTGTGTTATGCATACGAGTCACTATTTTGAATTTGAATTTTTGATAAGTGATTAAATAACATCAATGGACGGCGATATTTTTTTTTAATCACGGATTTGCTAGCAACCTTGATCAAGGGCCGCCCTTCGACTCGGTCCTTGATAAGGGCATTAGCCTCGTGCGTACCTCGTCCACGCCCTTACGAACGACCGGGGATTTGCAGTCGTCGCCTCCGATGCGGGACTCGCCGACCGACGCTCCCAATAATAATATCGGAGAGGGAACAGGAAAGAAAAAAGAGAAGTCTATCTGACCGCGCAGCGAGACACAAATAACGCGGGCACATGTTTTTCGGGCCTGTGGTCGGGGCGTCGGGAGGCCGGACGGACGGAAATATTTGGACGTCCTCCACGCGGCAGTTCGGACGCCCGCTACGAGAGGATGTTGGCGTCGCGGCGCTGAATGACTGCCCGTTGATCGCATCGACGCGCTGCTCGCTGGTCGGACGTTGAAAAGCGCGCGCCACCTGCTTGTGGCGCTGGCGTGTTGGTCAGCGTGCTGGTGGGTTCGAATCTCACAACTCGCGAACGTGTTCATTTTAGATCAGTAACTTATGTGTACGCTATCAGTAAAGTTGATTTGCACTAAGTAATGCAGATTTGTCTGGTGCGTTAAGTGTGTTGCAGAATGTTTGTAATATATAATGTTTCTTAACCCAAACTATGATTGTATTTGATCGCTATTAAACAAACAAAAATACACAAATCATACCCTTTCTGAGAAATAATTTCTGAATGGCTGTAGATTTTAACTTGAATATATTCATTTATCGTAATTATTAATTTATTAATGTACTAAAACACATTTTCTTTTTAAAATATAACACTGTACATTGATGTGCATAATTTCCGTTAAATACTCACAAAAAAACAGGAAAATACTAACAGATCACCTGATCACGTTTCTTCACTTTTATTTATAGTTTTTATAAAAGTATTAACCACGTATTAATACAGGTGCCGCAAGCACCTCTAAAATTGCATACTTGCTAAGTCTGGTGTCCATACACCATCTTATTATCAATACGCTAGTTAAATGCCGCTCTCTGATCCACACACTTCATATCGTAACTCAAGCAATTCATTAATCTGTCTTTTTCCTTTGAGGCTGAGTTAAGTATCACATCTGAAACGTAACATCCAGACATGAATTAAACTTGGCTTAAATGGTCTCAGGAGGGCTGCTTATAAAGTTCATCGTAAGTAATTTACGACATAACCTTTTTTTGTTGTAAACATAAATACAAAATTTTCGCTACTTATTAAAACTGCCATGGTCACTAAATGCTTACAGATTCTTGTGTGGTGGCTAAATTGTTAACACAACTACAAAAAGCCTGAAAACTGTATGCAAAGTTGATTTTCCTACATCACAATCGTTGACAGTCTTACATGTCGCAAAAAACGACTCCGCACGAAAATACTTGCCACATTATTGTAACTTAGAAATAACGAACCCTAATACAACATGCATGGCACAGTTAATAAGTTATCGAAACAGACTGAACCTTTTTACAGGCATTTAATTTCAATTCCATGACCTATAATATTTCCTTGACTAATCCCAGGTTTTGCAAGAGAAAATAATTTCAACGGTAATTAGGTCCATATTTTCGCTTATGCTGGACGCCCTGGTCAACACTGTAATTTTTTTAATGGAACAGAAATTGCAGGTATTGTAAATTTGTACATTTACATAATAACAACTGTATCACTACAAAATAATGTTCGTAGTAATACTGGTTTCAGATTCTTACCCTAGCATTTATACTTTGTGTTGTTCCAGTACCTAAAAAAGTTAATTATATGTAAACATTTACCTAAATCTCTTTCCACTCTCAACTGCATACATTAATAAGAATAATAAAACATAATAAAGTCCAATAATTGAATAGTCCATTACCTTTTCATGGTTAAAAAAATATATGCTTGAATGAAACATCAATTAAAATATAAAACTATATGCCAACTTTTGTAAGAAATACTTAGTATTATCTCGTAATAACTTATTTCATATATGCAAAAGCAACCATAGCCATGTGTCGTGCAATGTTTGAATATACTGGTCTCCAAAGGAATCGTTTATAGAAGTACAGTAAATTGTTTTCCTTGCAGGAGAAAGGCCTTGTTACCGTAGTACAGTTCCACGTGGAACAGGACCTTATAGTAGACGGTTACCACCAACCCCAGGTCCTCTAGCGGCGTGGAACCACGCCTGGCTGGTGCGAAGTGGCTTCCCTCACCCGGCGAGTGGCGAGAGGGGGTGGTGTGTGTCTGCTTGGCATGTCGCGAACATTTTCCGGCGCGCCCAGAAATAGTCGCACTTCCCAACCAGAGCCTGTCGCCCGTGGGACGCTATTCTCGAACCGCGCGGCCGCCAAACAGAATAAAAGAGCGCGCGGGTGTGTGTAGCCAAGGGGGTCGGGAAAGGGGGGAGGAACACATTTTTACTCCGGGAGAGTTTTCGGGAGATCATCCAGTTTCTTTTTATCCCTGCCTTCTTGTGTTCCTCTCTTTTGGCTCTCTGGCGCGGGCGAGCGCGCCTGGTGTCGGGAGGGTCCTTTATGTTCGACTGTCAGAATGCCGTCACCCGAGGCTGGGCCGGGATGGTGGAAGGGGCGCGGGTCCCAACAGCGACGGCAGGAATTCACATCGGAACGCGCCCGGCATTAAACGCCGACGTCTTTGCGTTCCACTGGCGGCAGGGCTGCGGGTCCATCAGCGTGACGAAAAATGCAGCTCCGGTAGTGCCCGAGTGTGAGGAGTTGGGTGCTCAAATTCCTCCGTCCCCCATCTACGTCGCCGATGCCCTTCATTCCCGTTCTGGCTGTAAAGAAGTTTCACTTCAGACAATGAATAAGTGAGCATCGTAACTTCAAAAATAAATCCTACATATTAAGATCAGTCATCGCGTCGTAGTTTTTGCTCATCATGAAGCTCAGAATATTAAGGCATCTCTAAATTGAAAAGGAGATTGTAAGCACTGGCGTATAGCGACTTGCTGTGGTGTTCTGATCAAACGCCAGGAAGCTAGAAGACAACATGCTGATTGGGAGTAGAAATGTCCTTGGCCAAGCACCAGGGACCTACCACGAGACCAGCTGAAGTTAAAAGAAAAAAAAGGGGGCGGGGGATGAAAAGCTTTTGGGCTCGAGAAACGGGCACAATGCAGCCGATGCGTGTTGAATAGCTTGGAACGTTTTAATTGGCGTGTTTTTGGCGGCGCTCTCGTACAGGCACGTCGAATCAGAGCAAACGACGGAGAGAAGGCGAGGAGGCCACGGCAGGTTGTCGCCAACGATAGTAACGTCAGAGTGCTGTCCACAACTGGCAGAGAAGAATATGTTGCGTACTCGGTTGGATGTTATGCAAGGCTTTGAAGCTCTCTCGCATCTGCTGTACCTCGATGATTGGACCCCAATCCTCTTGACAGGCCTAGAAGATTCTGAATCCATCACAGTGGCTAACCAAGCTTCGAATTCGAAGGGCGGACATCAATTGGGGAGTCAAAAATTTTAAAAATATATTAGCACCTGAAAATGCATTTTTATTTAAGTCTTGAAAAGCGATTATAAAGATATTTAATCTCACATGATTGACAAGAAAAATAAAACAAACTACAGGAGCACTATCAAATGTAAAAGAAAACATACAACAATTTGAACCGATTTCATAGGCAAGGTGTGGCCCTGAGTGGATTATTATTTGCGAATTAATTATAAGGGGGTTCTCATTAGGGTCATGAGTAAGTAAGTGAGTAAGTATAGGATGTTTGAGAGTGTAACCTAGGTCAGAATAGTAGTGTCAGTTAAATTCAAAACTTTATTTTTAGTTTTTAGAGGTGCTCTTTATCATATGTCCTCTCTGTCAGGTTGAAATTAGCACCATAGTTTGACGCGATCTCGATTTCTTAGTGTCAGCAGAGGCTGCACTCCGCTCTGATAGTATAGCAGTCGACGCGACACGCAGGACTGTGCGGCGTGTGTGTTAAGTCCGGGGAAGGGTTGGAGAAGGGGGAAAGGAGGGTGTTGAAACGCTCGACGTGACAACGTAGGCGTCGACGGCTGTGTGATGGTGCGGGGGTGGAAGGGGGAGGGGAGCCCGCCGGAGCGAGTTTCCGGGGTTTAAAGTGCGTGACTCGACAGTCGGGGGGGGGGGGGGGGGGGGGGGTCCTCCCGGGGACCTCCCCTCCCCGGTTCTTCTTTTACATCCTTCAAGCGTGGCGGGTTGACGGCCCAGCGCCCGACGTCGTGGGTTCGAGGCCCACGCGCGGCACCAAGTGAAGAGCAGGCCAAGTCGAGGCGATGACTTATCTGATCGTAACGAAAAGAGTGACTGGGGACTAGAAAAACTTGTGGTTTCAATTACCTTTACGATGGACTCTACAATCCTCTACATACTCGTTCAAATGTCACCTGCTCATTGGCTACTGACTGGTGAGAAATGTTAACTGCGGCGCTGATTAGATTCCTCTTTTGTTCAGGGTGTTTAGTTCACCCAGTGTCCTTCAGGTAACCTTTGGTCCAATCACTGAAGCAGCTTGAATGTAAAGACGTAAATGAATCCGCGGATTTGTTTTTGTTTCTACGAATGAATTACTGAGTCAGACAACTGTACGATTCCTAGTAGGAGTTTCGTCGTCATGTTTGTTACAATTGTTGTTCCCTAGTGTGAACCTAATCGTAATAGAAGTTGTGTAACGTATAAACTTTTGACTTACACCTGAAATAACTCGGGTTCGAAGCCCGACGCACCCATTCTGATTTCAGTTTTCTATTGACCCTCTAAATCCCTCTTGACAAATCCGACTGGGTTCCACAACCACCCGTTTTGCAACACGCATGCCTCGTATGTCAAAGAAACATACATTTGAAATACCTACCTACAATGCACTTCCATCTCTAGTACAAGGGTGTTTATGTCACTCAGTTACGCTCAGGAAAAAAAATAGCGATCGAACCAAATAGTTTGTGATTACATATGTGTTTTTGAAAGAAAAAAACGGGCGAAGGCTAGCCATCATCGGTAAAACCAGATAAATTTATGCGAGCTTACAAAAGATTATGTTAAATTGGAGGCAAGTGAAAACCAAATTAAACAAAAAAGGACAATTTGATTACTATTTCTACGTGTGTCATATATAAATGTATGTGTTTTCTAAGTGACCTCATTATGATACTGACTTTTAATATTATTCGCGCTGAAGTTTAACAAAATGGAGTGTTATTTAAAATGGGAATATTATAAATCGAAGTAACAAACAAAATGGCATAAAGCTTGTAAAAAGGATTAATTCTCGTTTGGTGCCTACTACAAGTAAAGTCAGAAATAAAATGTCTCAAACACTTTTAGAAATTACAGTAAATTAAAGGACGTTTTAAACAACTTATTCGTAATTTCAAGTAACTGAATGTCCGTAAAAACTACGCTGTGTTTTAACTTCCGAGTTGTATAATTCGTTCTTAGCAAAGGTAAACACACACACACAAAGTATTCTTACTGTAAACTAAACCATTACTTGAATTTCTTGCTAATATACCAAAATTATTCTTTTCATGTTCAAAGTAAGTGAACTCCTTGAAGATCCCTGAATAACTTGTAACTAACATTCTTCGTGAATCAAAGGTAAAAATTTTTAACAGTGCACGCTGAGTTGGTTACTTCATTTTAATTTCATGATTATTAAATTAAAATTATCATGTGAATATATTCAGATGGCTTATTGCGTTTGTTATTGGTTTACAAATTTGGTTACCAGATATAAATATCTACAATAAGTTATTTTAAAGCTGAATAAGGTCACTCAAATATTCATGAACAAGAATGCCTACTTGATTTTTACCACATTTAAATGCTACTTAGTAAACATCTTTTCATAAAATCCATAACGAGACGAAAATCGCAAGAGAGCTAGGGTAATAAATTTACAGAGAAGGCCTTCTAATAATAGGCTACATAAAAAAAAGTCGGTACTTTTACAAAAGATTTCTTTGGATACCAGTTGCCAATAAATAGTTTGTAATACTACAAGATAGATGTTATAACTTTATTCAAAACATGGCAATGGTTATTTGTTCATATATAAAATACGTTTTTCGAGATAATACTGAGTATTTCCTACGAAAATTCGTGCTTTCTTTTTGTTTGTACTTGATGTTTCAGTCAAGCAAATTAATTTTTAGCCACGGAGAAGGTTATTGGACTTTTATTTTGTTGTATCATGTTTATTATGCGCGCAGTTGATACTGGAAACTATTCAGGGAACGGTTTACAAATACCTACCTTTTAACAACTGGAGATACTGGGACATCACAAAGCATATTTTCCCGCGTAGGAATCTGAACCCATTATTACTGCGAACACTATTTTGTAGTAGTACAGTTGTTTTTTTTTTCCATGTAAATGTACAAATGTACAAATATCTGTAATTTTACATGAATATTTCTGTTCCATTTACAAAAAAAAAAGTACAGTGTAGTAGGTCTAATGAGAGGAAAATGAAACGAAAGAGAGTACAGGAAGGCTGGCCGCTATCAAAGGCCGCGGGCCGGAGGCGGGAGGACGGCAGTCCGTGGCGCGGAAGAAGGCGCGGCCGTGTTTGCTCATGCTAATGCCGGCGGCCACTCGACACGTGACGTAGCGGCCGTGTTCAAACACCCTCCCCCCCCCCCCCCCCCTCGACGGCGCGAGGCGGAGGCGAGCTCCGGCCGCGCGCGCCGCCAACACGCCCGAGCGCGACCTCGCTTCTGCACGGCGTCCCGGCACCTGGGGCTCTCGTCTTCCAGCCCGCGGTCTCGGCAACCACGGTGGTAACGATACAGTCAGCAGCACACACTGTCGAGCACACCTGTAGGGGGCGATGCCAGTTCTTTTATATGCCCGTGTTTGGTAGTATATGTATACTTTTTATGTACATGTATATGTAGATATGTACATATGTGTTGTGTTACAAATAAGGTTTGATGCTCGTTTATTTTTCTAGTTAATTAAAGAATATAAAAATAAAATACTAAAGCAGATAAAGTATAGCTAACAAAACAAAAAAATTACCTCGCTCTGAAAGCTTGAAAGTGGGGGTCCATGTTGTGTTTTAGTGTTAATATTACTTGCCCCCTACAGAGGCAATTTGGGTTCCGAATTCCGGCAGGGTATTTATTTATTTATTTATTTTTTTCAATTCGGAAACTTGGTGGACATTGCCTTTGTCTCTCCTCACCTCGTTTGAGCCGAAAACGGCGTCTGCGATTAATACCAGGTGTGGTAGCGAGCTAGGGAGAGGCACTATCGTGGCGAAACAAAGTGTACCGTGTAGACTTTAATTATGAATCAAAAAAATTAGGCAAAACCTTAAAAACTTAGATTGGGGTTGAAACTGCATTGTACGATTGGTTGGTGATATGAGATGTAAAGGTTTTATTTATTTAATTTTTTTTTGCCGTTTTTGAATTAATCTGTTTCTAGTGAATTTATCCGCTGTTCGTTCCTACACAGGAAACTGTCTAAGTATGCTGGTAGATTAATCTAAGTTTACACCCGGAAAAGTTAACATCATTTGATGGCTAAGATTTAGAAGAAACTCTGTCAAAAACTAATTTAAAAAAAAATAAATGTGTTGGATAAATATCAAGATAAGTGTTTCCTTATTCCCTAAGAGCAGGTTGTTGCTAGGGAGAAGGCCGACTCTAAATACTCAATGTCGCTCGCCAGCCCGCGCGCACACACATGGACTAGTCCGCCATTGTTCGCCTCTCGTGTGAAGTGGTGTGCGGTGCTCGAACACAGCTGTGTGTGTGTGCGCGCGCGGTGCGTGCCGGGAATGAGCATGTGCGGGGGACGGACGGCCCGGTACAGCGGAGGCGGAGGCGCTGTTGGCGTCGGCGTCTTGTCGCTCTGCCCCCTCGTCACCCCGCACCGTCCTGCTCTTTCACGGCGCAGGACCGCCTGACAGACGTGCACAAATTACCTTTCGTTTCTTTGGCGGGGACGTCTGTTCGCTCGGCGGCCAGTGACGTCGCCCGTCTGCTGGTTTCTGCTACCGCGCGCATACCTGCCTGCCGTCCTACAAAGTTTTTTTTTCTTTTTTGCTTTCAAACGTGAATCACAGGATGACCCACAACTCAACGTCAATCCTGGAACAGTTAACAGGCCAGTTAATCACGATTCTGAATTTAAAATCAAAATCCAACAAATGTCGTAGTTTACGAGTTATATGAATTTTTTCAAATAGTTTTTAAATCCCCACCCTGCACTTAATTATTATATGCAGTGACTAAAACTATTGTAACAATTAAAAATAAATCCATACATGCTATACTTCTTTGGGGGGAGGGGGAACTCTTCGAACGTCTTATGCGGCAACAATTTTTAATCGGGTATCTTTGACTTTTTACTGTAAAAATATACTTTGCTAACTGGTGAAGTTATTTTCTTTAACTAGCCAGTTTTTTCCAATACCAAACTATGTTAAATAAGTGGTTTTTTTTTTACAGTATGACTTATCAAATTTACCCGACAACTTTTATTTTTGCTGCATAAGTCATACAAATAATGTTTCACTCTAAAATTACAGCTTTTTTAAAAATTGTTATTAATAGTGAGGTGTGTGATTGTGTAGCAACATTTTGAGTCACTGTATCTAGTAGAATAATGCAGGTTGTATATTTAAAAACTTCGTAAGAAATGACACTAACTCGAAAACTACAACACTTTTTTTTAATTTTGGTTTTTTGATTCAGATCCGTAATTTACTGGCCTACCTTTAGTTATCTACTTGATTTAAGTTATTGGAAATTATGTATATAAACGGGGTGTTTCTGCTCGATCATTTTACTTGTAGGCTACCTCGTCCAGGTTGTGTTTCATGAAGAAGGGGGAGGGGATGTCGTTGGGATTGGACATATAATCACGCACGGTGGCTCAGCGCCCCATCTAAGCTCTTTCCACGTCGTCGTGCAAGCGAGACGCTGGTTGAAGTGCCCTTTGTGCTTGGCGTCCCGAGTGTGCGGACGCTTTGGCATCGTCCCGGCGTCCATCGTCGCCGAGTGGAGGAGGAACCGCCATTCGTTATCCTGGTCGGAGTCCCCTAATGCAGTTGTCGACCCTGAAAGTGTCGGCGGCGGTGCCACCAGAGAGACGCTGGCATTCCTGGCCTCTTTGCGTCGCGCCGTTGAAATATCGCTCCTTCGCCTCCCGCGTTCGAATACCGGGCCATGCGCTTTGTGCGCGCTCTTCGCCCCCGGCTTTACTAAGTTGGTGGCGCTGATCGATCGCGACGTGTCTCGGGGATGGTTTCAGTCCAAGAGTTTAGCAGCGCACGTATTGTAGTCTATCCGACGAAAGAGTGCAGTCCTCCGCCAGTTCTGAAAGTGGTTCATTCTGGTCACACTACTTCCCCGGGAGTGGAGGGGGGAGGGGGATACGAGGACCAGTTTCGAACTCAACAGCGCACTGCATCACGCGGCGTTCATCGCATGCTGATAGGAATACTGCTGACACGCGCAAAAACTAACAACTCAAATGGGGTTCCATACCATGACGTGCGCGCACGTGTGTTTGTATGTTTGTGTGCGTTTTAATGGGAACGTGAAAAAATATTTTTAAATAGCTACCTATATTTATGAGTATTTAAAAAAAAAATATTTGGATTGAGCTATGGATTCGCATATCTTTTCCGTTTATATTTTCATAAAAAAAATGCTACAAACTGATTTTCAACATACCTAATTATAGATAATTAATTATTCATTACAAAAATTGGTAACCATTTTAGTTAAAGTTGATTTTGTTAGAAATAAAGATTATCTATACTTTCAACATAGCCTATGCATCACAGTAGCCAAGAATTAACATCGAAAATTATTTAAATTGAAAGAAATTTAAACTAACCAAAAAATTATTTGAGTACTGAATGTTAAATACACTCATAAGGAAAAGGACTATGTAAAATGGAATACGTTCTATAAATTTTATTTTACTTTTAGTTTTAGTTATCATTAGTTAGGTCTACATGTACAAAGTTACCACCCAACAAATCTTTGTTTAGATTTTGAGCTGGTGCTGAGTCGAGTGAATCTGTAGTCATATGACCCTTGTTCTTTTTCTATATTTTTAAATACATATAGTTTTTAGTGAATAAGGCTTGTGAAAAATTAAAATCTTTTTGTTCTAATTTCTCGCCAGTTGATTATCTGCAAGCAGGAAGTATTAAATACATTATTGTGCTCTCGTGACATTGAAAACAAGGTACATATTTATGAATTAAAACATAATACTTACAAGTATTATTGATAACCAAGAAATTATTAGCTAATATTTCTAAATCCTGTTTGTTTTTATAAGTTACATGAAATATTTAAACCACTAAATGATTCGTTTGTGCAAAATACCAATCATTAATTATTTATCATGTGTTTTTTTTTTTTTTCAATTTTTATTTACAGACATTTTCCTTGTAATAATAACCCTGTACATACTGACAAGCATTTTTTTTACAGCTCACATAGCATAGAAGTAATAATATTTTTTATTTAGTTCCGACGTATACGTTTAAAGTTTTGATATCTTTCAAACAACTATATTTGGTTTCTTCTTTTTCATTAGTAGAAGGATTTGAGTGTATTGTACAACTATTTTTTGTGGTAAGTTAATAATTGCTCTTACCATAATAACGTTAAAATGTATGCATGACGAATCGATAAGCTTTAATGGCAAAACGCAAATTCCCAGAATAGCTATCTTGAAAACTAATATAATTCGTTCGCACAGAATATTTTATGTCCCAATAGTTTTTGTTCCCACAAATCAATAAATAAAGCAGCAAGTTATATATTTACAGCCACTGACGTCTTAGATCGTTACAATATTGCAAAACCACGAAAAAAAAAAAAATATATATATATACGTTCATGGCACGCGGTGGAGTTTGATATAAATTTTAAAACGTTGAAACTGCTCGAAATTTAGATAAAAAAAATTTTTTGTGTGAATGTGTTAAAACTGTTCATATTTGAATCTGTAAGAATGTTCTGCTTATTTCAATGAGTGGAAGTCACTAAATTATCAGTGATATCCACTGAATTCACAAACAATTACCGCAACTGGAAGCGCACACTCCCATTGAATCTCTTTGAATCAACAGTCAGACAACACCCCGTTAGCATAATATGCATGTACCATCACTTGGAAGGCTTGCACCTGTATCGTCGTGCGTCGAAGAGAAG
Source organism: Bacillus rossius redtenbacheri (assembly GCF_032445375.1). Classification (NCBI taxonomy): domain Eukaryota; kingdom Metazoa; phylum Arthropoda; class Insecta; order Phasmatodea; family Bacillidae; genus Bacillus; species Bacillus rossius. The sequence goes on along the minus strand of NC_086332.1, from coordinate 52,814,398 downwards.
GGAAAAAAAAGGGGGGGGGGGTTGTGGAGGGGGATGGAGCATATCGGACGCGCTTCTTCCCGCGTGCAACTCGCTGGTCCAGGTGGTGTTGGGCGAGTGGAGGGGGTAGGGGGAGTGAGCGTCGACACCAGCCATCAATCACGGGCGGGTCGACGCGCGCGCGCGACGCCTGGACAGCCGTCCCCGGGTACTCCTCCGCCCCCCCCCCCTTCCCAACATCCCGAGAGAGTAAATCAACCAACTCACCCCCTCCTCCACTTTTAACTCCCCGTTCCCCCCCCCCCCTTCGTAGAGCTTCGCGAGGCGCCACCGGCGCGGCCAGATCCGTATCAAATTAGTTTTAACACCAGAAGTGGCGCCGACGATATCGAGATGGTTGCCCGCGCGCGTCCGTCGCTAATGGGATTATTTATCGCACCCCCCCTTCACCCTCCCCTTCCCAACCCCGCGGAGGTGCCCAGTGAGCTGCAGATAGTAGCCGCCCGCGCAACAGTGTAGTTTGGGGGGGGGGGGGGGGGTTGCATCCCGGGCGCCGGCAACCCGTCCTAGTGAACGACTGCCATTCATTCATTTTTGAGCGCGCTTCTCTCTTCTCACCTACCCGTCCCCGCCATCTCCCGCGCAGATATCAACCCTTTAGCATCCGAGCCAAGGAACACTCGCAATGAATGATATACGACAACATTTCTCTTTGCGAATGCGGAGGGGGGAATGGTGGGCTGGGCTTAACGCATCGTTGGAATCAAGGTTGTGGTGTTACTCTGTAAACGCGAACAAATTAATTGAATAGATAACAGGGTTAGGACTTTTCAAGCCACAGGCATTTTTGAGGACTAAAACGGAAAATTTTCCTCCAAACGGGCATCCCCCCCCCCCCCCCCCACAGAAATAAGGAAATTTTAATTTTCCCGACTTTTTTAATTTTGGTCGAGTTCCCCCCCCCCTAACGCCCGCCCCCCCCCCCCCCCACCTAATGGAAATTTTGGCGGATTTTGAACAAATTTTGAGAAATTTTGAGTAATTTTTGACAAGTTCTGAAGGTCAAAGTCAAAGGTGAAGGGTGTTCCAAGATAGCCGCCATGACGTTACAGTTCAAGATGGCCGCCATGACGTCACATTCCGAGATGGCGGACATCGGTTTCGGATCCACACCCAGAACCCATGGCTCGGATCGGCTATTATATACTACTGTCGTTTCTCCCCCTCCCTCTTTTCTGAAGCTACTTGTTCCGTCGCAGAGAGCAGCTGTCTTTCAATGCATTCTCTTTCCCCGCGCAAGCGTCGAGCTGACAAGTAGTTTTGGTGCCGCGGGTTCTGCAGAGTTCACAGAGTGTGGTTAGCAAGCCCCAGGGATGGTTGTTTTTGGGCCGATGTTAGGTCAGTTATTAGTGGTTACGCTGAGATAATGTTTTGTAGCTGAGAGACTAGCGAGAGTAGTCCAGCAGGCCACGAGCCAGGTGGCCGAGGTCCTATGTTCGAGTCTCTGCTCCCAGCGACCCGTCCATGCACATGGCAGAACAGTGTTGAGCAAATAAACGGGATTACTTAAATGGCAAGTGCGAGAGTTAAACACTGGTGGTGTCAGAAAACGTAGAATGGTCCCGTTACATTTGGTATCAGTTGGAAGATTTTTCAAGCGGGACGCACGGAACAACCGGCCTGCGGGCCACGGGTTGGCCACCACTACCCTAGACCATAAGCGTTATCTCGTCTTCAACCGGCTTTGCAGCTACACACCTTGATGAGTTACTGGACTATACGGCATGAAGTTAACCCGTGCGAATTTCCTGCTGGAGGGTGTTTTTATTTTTAACCCTCAGTATTCTACTTCTTTTCTTTGACATCTGGCGCGATGAGTCCTTGGTCGAGTCGGGCGGGAGGTTTTTTTTTTTCTCCTTGAATTTTGAGCAAGATATTTAAAGCCTTGGGGGTCGTCGCGATGATAAATGGTGGGCGCTGTGTGATTCCACACCCTTCCCTTTTTCCAAGGCGGCCGCCTACGAGCCCGAGATACCAGACACAGTGGTCGCGGCTGTTGCCTCGCGAGAGAGAGAGAGAGAGAGAGAGAGCGCGAGAGCGAGAGCGCGAGCGCTCAACGCCGCAAAAACCCTCTCTTTCCCGAGCGGCCCGGGAGTTGATGGAAGCCTCTCGCTTGCGCCTGCACTCTCTCTCTCTCTCTCTCACTCTCACTCTCATTCTCAAACACATTCTCTCTCTATCTCCAGTGTGCGACCCGCCGCGGCGTGTGCGAGAGACAGGAATATCCGTGGAATATTAGGCGAGGATAAACCGTTAAGGCGTACTTATGTCACAAGTACCACTAATTGGTTCCCAAGTGCCAACTGCTTCCTGCCATCTTGGATCTTTTTTTGCTTACGAAAAATATAAAAATAAATATTGTGACTGCAGTAGTTAAATAATGCTCATTGCCCTGATGTGAAAACATAGCTAATTTAATTAAGCTGTAGGGAGTGACGTTACGCAATAGTTCGAACAAAAAAGTGTTATTCATGGATATTTCCAAGCACTTTTAACGCGTCCTTTGTCATCTATGCCAGATGCAGCTGTAGCTGCAGCAGGTCCTCGCGTCCGGCGGGGCAGCGGGCAGGTCCGACGGCCGGTGTCCGTCCGATCTTTGAATATATATACTGTATAGAAGTCGCGAGTGGATAGGATTTACTCTACGTTTTTCAGAAGCGTATAATGAGCAGCTTGGGAACTTCACCGCTGCAGTGCGCTGCCGTAACGCCCTGTATCGTCTTAGTTGTTATTTATACGTTAGAGCGCAGCACTGTCGCCCGCTGTCATTCCCCGCACCCCTCATCCATCATTCACTGCAGCTCAACGTCGTTCAACAGGAGGGGGAAGGGGTGTCTGAAGAGTTGGACACTTGTCCGCTAGGGACCACCACAAGTCGATGCCCTAGAGATGGTGGCGATTGCGGCGGTGAATTAACCAACTACCTCAAAACCGTATTAGAATTTTTAACCTGGGCTGGCGACTTCTATACAGTATATATATTCAAAGGTCCGATTGACGCCTGACGGACGTCTGCGCGTGTGTTTCCTCTCTGCGACCGTCGCGTCGGCGAGACAAGTGTGATCTCGTTCGCCTGCCGTCTGAGTCCCATCTGTTTAGGCGAGCGGCGCTTCTCCGGCGCCATCAAACAAACAGCATCCCTCCTCCCCCAGCCCTCTTCGCACTTAAGTGTCTGGGAAAGATTACTATCGCGACATCGAGCTTGATTGATAGTTCCAGGATAGGTCTCGTTCTACGAGGGGGCTAAACTGGAAACTTTTTATGGTGGCTGGTAAAGGCGTCTGAGGGTGTTGCAGCTAGCTACCTTTGATCTCTTGGTCTCGTTATTTCATTACCACCTCACCCTTCCACATCCGTCGAATGGAATCTCGATCTTTTTTTTTCTTTTTTCCCCATTCCTAGCCCCTGCTCCGGCTGTTTACACGAAGCACAGTTTCTTCAACGCAATCGTTAAAAGTTTTCTGGCTCTGGTAAGTGTTTATCTGTTGTTCCGAAGCTGTTTACGCGTCCGGGGAGTGGAGTTAGAAATACCGGGGCGCTTCGCTGGTTCGAATCCAATCCCGGGCAGCGAACCTATCGCGAGGAGCGACGCAGTTTGGTTTGCTGACATGTTTAAACTTGATTCCCGAGTATAGTTATCAACGGAACATTTGTTCTGTCAGTGAAGTTGTAATACAAGTCACCGAAATTATGCTGATTGAGAGGCAGCGCTTTCCTGTGCAATATCACGTTCCATGTTAATGTACTAATTTACCAATAACGACATGTAGGCAAAATTTGATAGACAGTTTATAAGTTTTATATACTTATTCCACCGACACTCTCACCACTTTTACTATGCCAACCAAAATTACATAATGAAAGTCACCATGATGTAGTTGAAAAACAAATGAGACCAAGTTTGTAGTTACTTTACCCATATTAAATTATGTAATTTTAATTTGTATTAATCCATTTAGTTACAACACAATTATTTCCAGCTACTGAAACATTAATTAAGAAAGTGTGGTTGGTGCAACGGTTTGAAGATAATGGGTTTTTATGTGATAACGTTTATGGAAACGTTCACTGATCATAAGGGAGTATAAAATTTTGGCAGGATAAGTTTTCCGACGTGTTAATTACACATTTCTAAAAAAAAAAAAAAAAAAAAAAAAACAACCTTTCCTATATTTATGACGTAAAGTCATAAGGAAGTATACAAAGAAACTTATATTATTTAATTCGTAGAAATCAGCGAAATTCAAATGAAATATACCTACACAGCAAAAAAAAGGCGTTATTTCCAATAAGTAAAATGTTTTACAGAATTAAAAAATATTTAATAATTACAAAAACTCACTACTCAAAAAGTTAATAGGTTTGTTGACTTATTATTATTATTATTATTTTTTCAATTTTCACATGCTGTTTATGAGATGCGAAAGTATGTGAGGTATTATCGTTGAGTTGTTGGCAACATGGAATGGTGGTTCCGTAGCAAGGTTGGTAAGCCTGCCACCAGTCACCTCGTCTGCACAGGTGCTCTGGGGCGCGAAACAGGTGCCCCGGTATTTTGACGAGCCTTGCTTCAGGGGAGACAAAAAAAAACACCACCCTCTCTCGCCGGGGTATTTTTCACTCGTCCGCAGGCAGGGAAGGTTTCTTATTTCCAGCCCATTGAGTAAAGATTTATTGCAGGTCCACTTGTTGCCCGCCTTTTCTTTATTAGCTCCTCCCATTCAACCCCCGCTCCACCCACGTTACAGACACATCTCCCGCTGGTCTGTTACCTAGCCAGAGCGTGTGTGCATTGTGAAGCATGCCACTTGAGTCGCAAGATTTTAACCATTCCATGCGCTCTTTTGTGGTGGTTGGTAAGGGAATCATGTTCCGAATCCCCTGGAAACCAGCCCGAGACATCCCAAACACCTGCTCATCAAGTTGCACCAATAGCCTGTTGTGTTGGTTATGAAGGCACGCTTATTATACAGGCACGGTGAAGGTACAAAAAAAATGTAGCCCTACAAACTTAAAATGTATGGTTTTAAGAAAATGTATTGGCAGGTTTTTAATCTTCTTACATTTTACATATATCTTATGGGTCCATGTTGAGTAATCCATTATATATTTCTCTCTTTTGTATTTGCTTTGCTGTACTGTGAATTAATTTAATTGTACTCCTGTAAAATAATAAAAATCACTTACGCTTTAATTTTATTAAACAAACAGTGGATATTCCTTAATTATTTGATGTTTTTAATCGTAATTCTCTTAGCATTGCAGATATCAGGATTCGCAAAAGCCTACTGATCATTATAGGTGGATGTTATTGAGATTCAAGATGGCGGCTCTCTGCCAGGGTGCGGACGGCCCCCGGACGCCGCGGTCTGAACAGGTTTACGGCCCCGGCGTCGTCTTCGCCCGGAAGCGGAAGTGCATGAGGCTGAAAGGGCAGGCCTGTTGTCTGGCGCCCCGGCGCAGCGGTAGCAACAACCGCCAGGTTGGCGTTGCCAAGTTTTTTTTTCCTGAAAGCGGATAGGGCCTGGGTCTGGGTGTTCCCAACTACTGCAACGAATGAGTACTCAAGGCATTGGCGTATATCCATGGTGCTAGCCTGCATAAAACGTACAGACCTTTTTTTTATTGGAACCTTTACAAAAAGCCATACATCGAGAGAAAGATTTGTTTGCTTGAACCATATAGTTGTTTGTAACCTTTATGATAAAACAAATATTATGTAGTAGGAATGATTTTGTGGACCCAACAAAATGGTATCGACCAAACTGTATATTTTGTTGGATGCACTAAATCAATAAATTTTTATATCGGTAAAATTATTTTGAGCCAACAAAATATTTTGTCTCTGCAATAAAAAAATTGTTTCATCATATACAATCAAATTTTGGTATGTCACGAACATACCTTTTTCTCCGCGTAGCAAAATTCATTTGAATAGTATTAATTTCTCTATTTTTACATTAGAGACTATAATTTTTTTTTTAAGCCAATTCAGTTATATTTGTTTCACGTTAAAGTTCCAACCAAAAAAGTGTGTAATTTTTAATGCAGGCTAGTACAATGTTCCCTTTAGTCTACAGACAATGCAGGCAAGGTGCAGGGGGGATAAAATAGCTTTGTTCAGGAACAGAAACTAAAATGTTTAGAAAACATATTATATATTATAAAGGTCATGATTAAGTCTCACACAATATTAATGTCCGAGGGGAATGAGCAGGATCGTCCGATGCAGAGGTCGAGACGCGAGCCCTCGTCGGCGGGGCTTCCCTCGGGGGAGGGACGCTCATGGCTGGAGTGACGCCGGGACGCCGCCGATGAATACTGCATACCGGAGTCGCGGCCGCCTCCTCTCTTCCCTTTGATCGTTTAACACGCTCTTCCCACATTTCCCCTGCGAATCTCTAGTCCTCTCGCGCAACCAGCCCTCTGTCTCTTCCCTTCGCAATCTTTTCTTTTTTTTTATCCGTCTCGCTCTCTTTCTTCCTCCCACGGTTTTACACGCAAGGCGTGGCGCTCTCTCTCTCTCTGCCTCCCCTCCCATTTTCCACTTCCCCGGAGCCGGCCCGCTGCTCCCTGGTCTCGTCTCGTTTCCTTCCTGATACAATTTGCATCGTCCCGCGGAATCACTTTTCCGGGAGGAACGACAAGCTTTATAAATCCTTCTCTCTCGCCGCCAGCTCCTCCGACGCACCCTTCTTCTCTTCCCCCGCGCCCCGCCCGGCCTATCACGGCCAGGGGTGTTTTTATTGAAGCATCACCGTTTTACTGACTCGAGAAACGGCTTGTACGACTCGCGTCCCTCCACCTCCTCCGCCCCTGGGCAACCCGCAGGGAGTCGGGGATGCCAACCTAATTCGTGCGGTGGTAATGGTGTATAATCTGCCGCCGTTGGTTGCCCTGCAGCCTCGGCTCACCTCCTCCACCCCCCACCCTCCCCCCTTCTCCTTGTTCTTTCTCCTGGGTCATTCCGCCCGCCCGCTGGAACCTTTTATACATTTCGGATATCCGCTCCAGGGAGAAGGGAGGCTGCAGGGGATGTTACGGCCTCGGCGTCTTGCTCCTGGGATATGCGTCGTGGAGACACCAGCCACCCCGACGAACCTGTTGCTTCCTTGGGGCAAACTTTCTGTGTCAGTGGCCTCGCGTCAGTATCATCGAGTGCCTTTCTATGGGTGTGTTGGCAATCTTTGGCGCCCTAAAGCGCCGGATATTAAAACGAATTGAACAATGAATATGTACGTATATTCTAAATAAACACACAAATACGTTTAAGTTACACATAATTAAAATGAAGCATGAAGTTTCATGCACTTTTACGTACATTAGATTAATACCGTGGTAACATAAATAAGTGCGTACATTCAATTTGGGCACTATCTAGTAAGTATTAGGGATATACTAACTTATTGAATAAAGTAAATTCAAACATTAAAGATTTAAATTCATTTGGAAATTAAATAATTAAAATTTACTGTTTTGGTTCAAACAAGAACATCTGTGTAGTGACAAGTACGTATATATAAACGGGAACAGTTAATTGTTTTTGCTAAAACCTTTAACAAACAAATACACCAATTTAAAGTGTACTGGTTGGAAGCGAGGTAGCACAGTATTTATGCTCTGGACTAGCATTCTCAAGCAAAATGCATTTTTCGCTGTGTTAAATCTGTGTAGCACTTAATCTACTGTTAGCACACCCATCATAGCCATTCAGTGCAGAAGCAAGCACGACCTGAATGGCCCGGCCAAATAGGGCAGTGGCTTTTCTTTCAGACGGCCGCCAATTACAAGGGAACAAACGCTAGCGCGGGCTAGCAGTTGCAGTCTAATGATATATATAATTCTTTTTTGCTAAAAATACTTGCCCCTATGTATGCTGCATTTTAGATGATAAAAGTCACTGGCATTGGCACATTCCTACCTTCTTATCCTACGACCGGTCTTAAACGCCGAACTGTGAAGGCAGAGATGTCCGTCCGACAGCCGAGCAGCTGAGCGATTGGAAGTCGCAACTCGACGTACGTGCGCATGCCTGCTCCTCCCCCCCCCCCCTCCATCACCAACTACATTCCTCCCACGGCTGCGGTAATTGGCCAGATGATGTTTGCCGAGCGGGGAGTAATTGCGCCCACAACGCACCAGCGTGTTACGTAAACACAAAGAGCGATTGCCCCTGGGTGCGTCGGGGGCGGTGCTTGACACGGGGGGGGGGAGGGAGGGTTGGTCTACGGCGAGGGGTGAGGGGCGGTGCAAACGAAGCCACGTCGGCAGGCGCTCCAACAAATCTCTTAATAGGATTTGCAGCAGTTGCCGAGTCACTCGATTACCCTAACACCACCCCAAACCCTCCCGGCCGGAAAGTGTTAAATCCCTCCGGCGTAATTACCCCGGCGCTGGATAGGGGTCACTTCTTCAATACCTAGCAGCTCCGTGTGTCCCACCTCTTGATGCATCCCGTCTCTTCGCTGTGCTGCTGTCGTATTTGTCTGGCAAACACGTGTACATGTACATTTGCGCGAGGGGATATAGGAATATTGGGAGGTGGTGTCAGCTCCAACTCGTGGAAAGGTGCAGCCGGTCGACCTGTATTAAGCCCGCGTGTCGATGAGGTTTGAGGTGTTGACTTGAAGTACTTGAACGGCGGGCAACAGGGAATTGGTCGCAGGGTGATATATCCACACCCCGCCCTCCAAGATGAAAAAAAAAATTTTATCATTGAAGGGAGTTTGCTATTAATGGTGAGAAAAGGTACATTTTTAAACACCTGTAATTTAAATTGAGCGAGAAGCCGCATCTCCTAAGGCTACACCTGTAAACCCATAATGTCAGTGTGTTAGTGACAATAGTGATGTAAGTTTTTTTAAATACAGGTGTTTAAATTCTATTTATTTTTCTGTTTTTCTTAAATCTTCTAGTTTCAACTCCCTCCCCGCCAAAAAAAAAAAAACTCTTGTATCCTCTACTAGCGGGCACTGTAAGTGACGTGACGAAACCTTGCACAGGTGCCAGTGTCTTCGCTATTTGTTGCATGACTCGCCGTCAATGCCGTATCTTTGGTTTAGGAAAACGGACGACACCAATGAAACGTGGTCGAATCACACAGAGCGCTGTTCGCGATGAGTCGGTTGTTGTTCGCAACACCGGCAGTCGACGCAATAAATAGACTCTACGAGAAGAACCACAGGCTTGATTCTTCTTGACTTATGGGTTCCATTCGGCCGTGTCGTAGGCGAATGGTTCACCGACGTCTCGGTCGACACTGAATTCGTACACTGAGTTGGAGACTGCTACCCTGAACCTCAGACAATCGCCGCGAGAACCTGCTAAATGCATGCATATATACGCCAAAATACTAGCAGTATGCAGCATACAAGCACCCTCTCCTGAGATGCCTTCTGTCGGTTAAAACCTACACGCAACTCTCGGACTTCCGAATCCTACATATTTGCGCCCCATTCAGTTTAGGCCCCTGATTAAAGTGCAGAAATTAAGCTAACTCGGCTCCAGGTGAACTTGAGAAACAAGGACTGGCCGAATTAAACCCAAGCGAAGGCCCTGAAATACTTTTATTTGTAGTAATGTTCCGTAATAAAAATTCCACGAATTATGTTTGGCGCTGTCGTGCGTGGCGCGTTTTTCGTTTCGCAGCGAGTGTACCTGCCCGAGTCGGCCCTGCGAGCTTACCGGAGGCGGGCAAGGCGCAGTTTTAAACTGCGAGCCTCATCATCCGCGCGCGCTCGGGGCTTAACTGTAAAATATTCACGGTCCGAGCCGGCTGGTAATACAATATCGCACCCCTTCCCTTCCCCCAACATTTCCAAACTCTCTCTCTCTCATCCTTCCACATCCCCCCACCCTTTTACAGGAGGGTGTTATCTGCTCCCACATGTTGGGGGTTCGGCGTCGCCTTTCAGCGATATAAACTTTTATGAATAGGTAATGTGATGGTATTGATTTTAATATTCAACGCACAAACCCCCCCTCCCCAACCTCCTAGCCGTCTAGTTTTGGAACCGACGTTGCCCTCTTCCCTCTTGGCGGGAAATTGTGCGGAGGGGCGTGGCGAGGTTATGAAGTTGCCAGGAAAACATGCCAAGGGGTAGTATGGAGATTGGTAAAACTCATTCACTCCCAAGCCGCAGACGGTATGGCATCGCTGCGGTGGGTTTTTTTTATTACCCTCCGGATAGATTACCATCTTTTTCATATGCGTCTTGTTCCGAATGCATAAAATCAGCCGGGATCATTGACTCTTTAATAAGTAACTTCTTCACTCAGCGAATTCTTAATAACTAACTCAGCTGGGCCCAGTAGTTCGATGGTAGTGTGTTGCTCCGAACAGTCAGGCAGAACCGAATAATAGGCGGAGCCCTACGCAACAATGGACCGGTTAAACATCAACTGATATAATATCACTATTGGTGGCTTCGTCTGCATGGTGGTGAAGGACGATTTTTGTATTCCATCACATGGTATGCTCCATGTTGGCTAGATGTCCAAACCATTGGTTGAGTGCAGTGTTTGCATGGTGGTTTGTGGAAACCCTTTTCAATGACTATATGTAGTTAATGAAAGTGACTGTGGTAAAAGACGGAGATTCTAATTCATACTTACTAACCATCAATGGATGTGGTCAAGCACCATTTCCGCAAAGTTTTGGGCTTGTCAGTATGGCGATGGTGATGTAAAAAGTGGCATCAATTAAGAAACAGCACGCGAACCAAAACGTGATTGCTTTGAAGAACACACATTATACACATGGAAACGAATGGGCCTAATTTTGTCAATAATATAGACATATACACTCTTCATGTTGCATGTTCAGCTTTGTAAGTTAGTGGAGGCAGTGTTTTATGTGATACATATTTTTTTTAAAGCTATCGTTGACGTCTAATGACGTCACAACAGTCGGTTAAAATTAATTATGTCTGCAAATTATATTTAACTACAGAATTCGCAATTCCCTATGAAATTTTTTTGTCAATAATTTATTAAAATAATAACATTATTTTCAAGAAAACCTTTTTTAAGTTTATACTCTAAACCAGATATACATAGCCTTTACCCAAACATTAGCAAATACCTTTATTTGCCAAGTTTGAACTGCTGCCCTAAACGAAGGAAAACCCGCAATCACTTAATAACAAATGCGAGTTCTGAAAACTTAGCATGAAATATATATTTTGCTTACATTTCCACAAATATAAAAACTAACATGATGTGCAATGCGAAGAATGGCTATTAACATTAAAAACTCGGCTGCGACGTGTGATAGTCATCAAAAATGTTTTGCTTATTAAAATAGATAAGCGTTTGCATAAAATTAGCACGGTTTTGTTCAGACTCTATTTTTATATGAAAATTTGGTTTCTTTGAACTAACTATACAAGTTTAAAAATTTAGTGGTAGCAACTGCTAAACACTGAATTGCTATACACTACTTAACATTCTAAATCACATAGTATATCTACAGGATTTCCGTGTGTTGCAGGTATCAGTAGCTTATCAGGTGATAGTATTTATTTATGGTGGAGGGAGTTGGTGCAATGATAAGACACCAACGTTGCATTTCATAGGTCCTGCCAACATGATGTGGGTTTTCCTTTTTTTCCTGGATTTCACTCCGAGCAAAAATGCTGGGATGGTTCCTTATTGCAGACCGTTGACGATTCCGTCACCAATCAAATTGGTCCGTGTCTTTTTGGTTATGGATAGAGATGTGAGCGAGAAAATTTACTGGAAAACTACAGCAAATTTTTACGGGAAATTTGAATTTTCATTAGCAACATAGATTTACATAATTTATGATAGGTTGATATTCGTAATAAGTAGGCCTAGTATAGGAATGTATGTCCGGGCGCATGAGTTCGGGGCGAGGTGGAGGTGACGGCTTCTGTTGCCTTGGAACCCACATATTTTTTCAAGCAAATGATTGATAAGTGACTCGCATTCACCAATGAATCACAAGTGATGATCAGAGAAATGAGTAAATAGCGACTGTCGCTGTCGCCAGTGGACAACGGGACCTGCCGACCTTTTCCTCTCCCGATTCGACCACGCACCACCCGACCACCAGCACTCGACTCCCTGCAGGATCCTCGCGAGGACATGCTCTCCAGGACTCTGGTCACGAGTCCTGGCCGCCGCCTCGCCGTCCTGCGGACAGCGGGGGTGATCTGATTTGTCACCGTGATTTACTGGCGGGGCGGAGAGAGGACGGGGGATCCGGTCCGCAGAGAGTGTTCCCCGTCTCTTGAATCCAACACGTGTAGCGACACTCCAACCAGCACACACACTTCACCAGTTCAAGGACCATTTATTGACTCGCTCGTTACAGCGGTAGCAGATCGTAATTTCTTGCGTGCCAAAATACAGTCAGATTTGAATCGCTAATAACTTTGAGTCTAATAATGCGTAATCAGTGGTTGAGCCCACAACGGATAGATCACCTGTACGTGCTTGTCGCGCAGTATTTTCTTTTTCTTTTCATGTTACGTCAACGTACCAGTGTATGCGCATGCACGCGATTGTTACGAATTAGCTTTTTTTTTAAGTTATAAATTGGTGTAGCGTGGAAACGCAGATGTAATTGTTAAGAACTTGTGGAGCACTACTAGGAACCAAAGTGAGACAGTAAAAAAATTCGCCGGATTATAAGTAAAAAATAGGCCTTTAATTAAAAATTTATAACAATTAAAGACGTGTCATATGCTGAGAATTATATATATAACGCAAGTCAGAGGAAAGCCCATGTCGAAAGAAATCAAAAAAGCTTATAACTCTCAGTGCCGAGCAAATGCGAGAGCTATAGCAGCGTAGAAAAGGAACTAAAAATCTCGATTTTTTCACGAAAAATCTACGGCGCGGATCTGAACAACGCCTTACTTAATTTTTTGATGCTCTATGTTTGCGTAACCGGCACACGAGTTAGAGGCGAAACTTCACAGATAGAAGGATAGGGAATTTGCAGAGTACATGTATACGAAACACGTGCAGGTGTACATGCGTACAGGCCAAGGGCGAAAATCTGTAGGACTTACTGAAGGGACCCGTGCGATTACGTTCATCGTTTCTGTTTCACAATTATCATTTTGCAAACGCAAGTGTAACCCCCGCCCCCCCCCCCCCTTTACCCATAGAGGCACATTTTTTTCTAATGTATGGGAGCACGGACACCCCTCCCTCCCATTTCCCTGTATTTACGCCAATGGGTTAGTTTACACGTATGCGTATGTATGAGAATGTTTGCATGTATCCTAGTGCGGAAGTGTGCGAATGAGCAAGTAAGCAAGTGTCCTATATTGCAGGCAAATTTTATGCCAAAATTATGATTCATTAATTCGCCTTGAATAAAGTACACTATTAAGAATCTCGTTGGAGGTTCACAATTTCAACAAGCATGGCAATGAAGCAAACCAGCAATGAATCTTACAATTTTCCGATTCTCTACTTTATTCGTTATTTCCCCCAACCCCCTTTCCACCATCGAGCGCACCACTCCTTAGTATTGCACTTTTCGTTTTCCGTTACTCGGTGATGAGTCATCGCCATAACTTACCCTGCTGGCTGTGAATAAGTTTTCCTTCAAAAAAGAATGTCTTAATATTTCCTCAATTGGAAATATGAACAGATTTTGACTTAAAAAAATCGTGTATTTAATGGAAATTAATCATGATGAAAAAAAATATAAATACATAAAACTAAATTAATAAGCACTTCAAGCATTTAAAATATGGGTGCTTCTCTTAAGAATAGGTTATAACACTAGAGTAAGTAAAATTTCTGATGATTGTATTTTATGTGCGATCTGTTATTTTCTAAATAATACTATAATATTTATTTTTTATTAAATTACCGAGCATAAAGTCCGCGACTGCTCGCGTAATGTCCATCTGGGATCATTGCTATGAACTGATCTGAGATTCGGTTGACATCGAAGTTCTCGCTCAGCGCTCACAACTCATTGGTGAAACAGAAGATGTGGCCGATCGATGTTCAAACCAGCTTATAACTCGAGATCACGCCTGAACTCTGACGGTGCAACTGGCCATAAGACGAACACAAAGATATATTAAAAGCTTTTCAATGCTTTACCTGGTTTACGCTTAAAGCTCGGTTTATCTCCGTGTTTTTCTTTTATAAATTCTAGATATTTACAAATAAATATTTCAGAAATGGGACATTACAAGCATATTTGCAGGCATTTCTTAGCTGTGAAAATTAAGATAATGGCTTCTTTTTAGTAGGCACAATGCAGTTATTCGGAAAAATAATTGTGACAATATTTACCTAGTATTTTACAAATGGCAGGTAATTGCGGCATATAAGTAGATGGTGAGAGAATTTACTACCAACCACGAAATACAAAATGGTCTTTTAGTAGAACACCCGTAGAAATTAGAAATTGTTCAGAATTAAAATTAATAGAATAAAAAGTTTTCTAAGTTCCAGGGTCAGGGAGATGTGAGCGCAAAATGTACAAAATAGTAGCCTACGTCGAGTGGGTTGAGTCCCGCAAGTAACTTGCACTAGTTACCCGTAATGGTTATGTGTAGAAAATTATTACTTCATTTTATTTTTTTAATTATTTTCAAGTGTTTATTGATTCCCATTTAACTAAAAAAAATATGTAGAAAGTTATTTGTTGACAGGATTTTTTTAATCCTTTTCTCATATTTATTGCAATGACAGTTTAAACTTGAATGCGTAATTATTATTTTGCCATGATATTAATATGGGCCTACATAGAGCATATTATAAATCTCCTTGTATATTCGAGAGTCCTGCTTTGCATTAAATTGCAACATCCCACCGCCAGCAGCCTATATATCTCTATTTAGTTTATGATAATGGATCAAATAATTAAATTTATCGAATTTGTAATTTGAAATGTAAGGTCACGGTATTTGCCAGCAATATCGTTTGGACAGCGGAAGAGTCAGTGGTTATGGTCGCGTGCTGTCGAGGTGGACATATCCATTACTGACAGTTTCTTGCTCCTGTTTTGCTCCGAATGAAAACGCAACCTCCTTTCGTACTCGCGCCTTTTTGTGTGTGTGTCTTTTTTTCAACAAACGTTTAGTCCACTGGTGAACGCAGCCTTCCGGCTATGTTTTGTGCCTAACGATTTTCTCCCCCCCCCCCCCCCCTCCCTGCACCAAAACCAAGTCTCTTGGCTCGCGAACTGGACCCAGTAATTACATTATTTTCGCCGTCTTTTGTGCGACGCCTTCCACCGCTGCCCCTGGGAATGACAGCGCGCGCACGCCACATCAAAGTCACTATGGCGTGGCCCGACGCTTGAAAGGACGGTCGAAGGAGAGGGGAGAGGATGTGGAGGAGGGGCGGATTGTTCCCCCCCCCACACTCCCCTCGATGTCGCACAAAAGTTCCCGCGAGCGACAATGCCCTCGATGATTAGCCGACGTTGGGCGCGTGGGGGATTGTCTGCGCAAGCCTGTGTGTTGGAGAAGGGTGGAAGGGAAATGCTTTGTGATCACGTGACCGCAGCTGTTTGCGCGCATGCGCGTCCGGGAAAGCGAAGAAAAGAGGTATTTGGTTATGTGGACTTGTTGTAGGAGAGGGGGAGGGGATAGCCGCAGCAGAACGCGACGATTCTTGTAATGATGATCGCGGGAGGAAATGTACGCTTGGTGCCCTCAGGCCAAATGTGGGGTGGGGGAGGGGGGGGGGGAGGAGTAGGTTTCGAAAGGGGGCGGTGGCTTTGTGAACCGCGGCTTCCTATCTGAAGGGGCGGGGGGACGTGTTGGCTGGGGGTCCGCGTGGAGTGGTTTGTGGGCAAATATCCCCGACGGGAGATTTATCCCGCGCGCGAAGTGTTTGTATGCGTTTTCGCGCCCTCTCTGCCCCTCCCACAGGGCGGAGGGAACACAAACATTGCGGCGTTTTCATACAGAAAAGTGACACGTAATTACATTCAAAGCTTTTCCGAGGACCTTCAGGTCATAGGGCCAATCCGGGGTCGTTCTGCTTTGGTGACGGAATTTCTGCTCGAGCGGGAACTAAACATTTTTTGTACCTATAGTTGATTTCTTACTTAAATAAAACAGCATTCTGTGTCACGTGAGATCACATCTAAAGGTTAAAGAAAATGATGAAATTATAACCACGATAAATATTCAAGGAGTGTGGTTAGTACTTTTTTTTTTAGCAAAATATTATAGGTTTTATGTTTTACTCTACGTTAGCATGTAGTCTAACACGTATTCTATATACCTTTCTAGACTTTTGCTAGGTTATTAGGACCAGCACTTAACTGTATGTTATTTCTATTTTCATAATAAATTTTTTCCGTTCAAACATAATAACCACTTAAGTGATTTTTGGACTTCTTGCCCTTAAAAATTCGGTCAAAGTTTTCTCGCATGTGCTAACAAGGTTTACAGCTTGTAAATTTTGGTAAGAAAATAATAACTAATAATACTTTTACAGATTTCAAGCTTATTAAAATACCTCGAGTGATAATGAATATTCACATCATTATAGTAATGACAATCTGGTAGTTTAGTCTGAGAATTCTGTAAAAAGTTTTTAATAAATGTTATAAAACAAAATTTCCTGTAAATACAACACATATTTATTTGGTTTGACTCTTAATGACTATTAATTTGAATTAACAAATATAATTATATGTTTTGGAATTCTGTGTTGTGGAATTTTGTTTCTCAATATTATTCTCGAGGAATTAAAATATTTAATTGAAAGTATTAAAATTTTATTGTTATTGGTTTACTGGTTATTGGTCAATGTTACTGTCAATCACCCATTGTTATATATTACTGATTAAAGTTTTATATTTAGTTTACATTCCGTTATAAAATTAAGACTGTTAGTAAAAAAAAATATTTTTATTCACTGAGCAGTTGAAATTATTACAAATATTTAATGTTTCCCAAGTTGATTAAAAAAAATAGATGAACACAAAATATGTGTGATTAAAAAGAATAATATAGGTTTTAGGCATATTTTTGTATATATCGATAATTGAAAAGACGAGGTAGAAGAGAAAAATAAGCGGAAGTGAAGTAAAGGGAAAGTAGTTAGAGTTGACGGTAGATAAGGATTCGCCACTATGTTATGCTGTTTTACAATCGAGTAGCTGTGTTCTTGAGAAGTTTCGACCGTATTTGTTTCTGTGGTGAGAAGAGCTTACAGGCATGCCCCGCGAGTCAGACTGACCTCCAACACGACGGACGACTCAGGAATGTCTGATATTCGGCCGATGGAGGTGCGCGCGGCGCGAATCTGCCCTAGGGCTTGATTCTGAACTGCGCACAGCGAGCAGGCGGTAGGCGAGAGTGTTGTCGTGTTTCCAGCCCGCGGGCCGCGTCGCGGTATACCCTTATACCAACGACAAGCCTCGGGCGCTCTCTACGACCAGAGCGTCAATTTGCAGGCTCCCCAGTTGCGAGGCTATGCCCATTATTGACGGTGCCTGCGTGATGGCTAGTTCATTCTTGTGGCCAGCGATTGCAGCCTCGTGCACAGGAGTTTTTTGTCCTGAGCGACTAGGTGCGGTCGAACTCCCGCCTGTGGCTTGTCGTTTGTATTTGACAGTACCACAATGAGGCCCACAGAAGGAGAACCCGTCATGGTTACCGCCGAACCGAAGTCGTCAACATGCGGACCCACTTGTTGCAGCATAAACATATTTCCCAATTCCTAAACATACGGGGACGCACCAAACGTATTGGCGTGCCAAATGAAAATTTAACTTAGACATAGAAAGGAGTAATAGCAAGTTTTCAAAATACGTTAACAATTTGGCCTTGCAATATTGATTACCGACAAACCCTCGTCAATTTTTGTTGTGCTTTAAGCCGACCTCCGTAGCATAGTTGGATGCACACTGGCTTACTGTGCAAGGGTTTTGGGTTCAAGTGCTGGGTAAGGCATGGGTGAAATTTTGTAAACGAAAAACAAAAACCTCTCTTTTGACATAGCAAGGAAGTTACTATGCGACCAAAGCCAAAGGGAGAAAACATTTTTTAATGTTTATATAATTTTTTCTTGTTAAATTAGTTGTTGTATAGTGGCTGTAATACCCGGGTAGAAATTGCTGTCAATTTAACTAAATACTGAAAAACACAAAAAAAAAATGTATGCAATCTATTCCTAAAGAATGTTACCGTAGGATTGATTTTTTATAATTTTCTTCTGTACGTCACATGGAAACAATAATGATACTTAAGTGTCATTGGTTTAAAAAAATCTGTTCAGCTCTGGACTAAATGAGTTTAACTTTTCCTTCTTGATGGGCTAATCTAGAAATGTATTCATCCAATATTATTTTAATAAGTATACAAGAGAATATGTGCTTGATTTAACGAAGGAAAATTGTGTAATATACCTAATCGTAAAATAACATGCATTTAATTCATAGTGATTTTCCACGTCCACAGTAATAAATGTGTTCATCATTATAGTTAAAATTGCAAGCGAGTTAATTTGTGTTAGTTTATTATTGTGTTGTATAACTTATCAAACCTTTTGATAAATTATAATAAACCATTATTTTTTGAAGTAATAACTTAAAAACAAGCGAAGTTAAGAATAAGTGAAGTCCTCATCATAAACTAAATTCCTAAGTGAATGAAAACCACCTCGCATTCCTATCAATTGTTTGTTTAGACATCAATAGCATATGGACATTCACTTCCTTGTAAATTTATTTCAATTAAAAAGGTAATCTAAATTTATAAAGTTTTAATTAATTTTTGTTTTATTTGTTCATTTTAAAATCAATTGGTACGTTTCCCGATGTCCAGAAAATCAAACATGCGGGTGCTTTCTCCCACACGCGCGAGTCCGCCATCTTGACAGCTTCGGCTCGTGGGTGTATCAGGAGAGATAACGCAATTTCCCAGCATTCAACACTAGTGGTACCGCCTAGTAGTCCGCAGTGCTCGGAGGCTACGACAAATAGGTGGAAATCTTTATGTCGCCTACCCGTGTTTTTTTTATTTACAATTGAACATACCGATACTGGCGGAATACGGGTTGTCGTGAGCGTGAGTCACGACAAGACCAGGCTAGTGCATTTCAGAATCGAGCCCCTGGTCTCATGACGCCCTCTTGCGTGCAAATCCGGTCACCTCTTTTCATCTGGAGTGAGCATTGTGTATGTGGTAGCGCGGAAAGGGGTAGACAACACGACCGTGTAACTAGCTCTTCGTCCCTCCTCCCGCCAACCAACCAGGATCGACCCCTTCGACGGTCCCTTGAAGGCCCCCCCCCCCCCCCTTCTACACCCTGTCTATGCAATCTAGACAACGCCGGCGCGCTCTCTGTGTAAGGCCCTGCGAGATGCGTCTGTGTGTGTGTGTCCCGTCACAGCCAGATGTTCTCAATTTGCTTGTGAATCGCGCACCCTCTTTCCAGCCCCCCCAATCGCTCCCCTCCCCCCCCCCCTCATTCGTTCCCACCCCTCTCCCCGACACCCCGCCACGCGGGCATGACCGTTTGTCCCTCGGCCCTGGCGCACCGCTTTCTTTCCCGCGTGTGTTCGCGCGCGCGTGAGTTGGCGAGGGAGCGGCCTCGCGAAATTTGGACTGCGACCGGCAAGCGGTGATCGCCCGAGGCTGGGCAGTTGTGACAGCGCTGCCCCAGTTACCACTTCTCGCCTGGTTCCCCAAATATATCATGTCACTGACAACTGCCCGGCCTCTCGATAAATAGTCGCTTCTCCCCGAGGTTATTTACACCGGATAGTACGTATTCTACTGTATTTACAGGACATAAATATTTACTGTCTGCTATTTAAGGTATTAAATGAATATATGATTGAAGTTTTCGTACCTTAAAAAAAAACCATGGAAAGTTACATATGGATAAAAATATATGAATTTACATAATTTTACAGTGCCCCTAAAATGCTCACGTTTCATGCGACTGAAGTATTTTTCACTGTTTTGTTTACATTAATGTTTTAAATAAAAATACTTAAGATTGGATGTTATTCTTTTTGTTGCAGTTTATATTTTGATAGTAGTAAAGGTATTTGCCTATTGGTCTCTCATTGATGATTAAATCTTGTGTTTTTTTATTTTACTTTTTAAAGTGTAAGAAAATTCGTTACTTAGCTTAAATCCAGCAGTCGTATTCGAATTAATGTTAGTAATTAAATTTTAATTTAAAAAAAATTACTGAAAAGAAGTGCCAGTGAGTAAAAAATGCATTGTATTATTTACCTTAGCTGCGCCAGTAGTCTGAAGTGCAAACGGGTATAAGTAAACTTAAGGGCGAAAGTTCTTATATGTAAAAGTTGTATTTCATGTTTAAAATATACGCGTTACGTTCTATATGACTGGTGTAAGAAATGCCATTTAAGATTAAGCAGCGTAGTTTTTGATCGACTGGCACGCGTTTTGTGCATGGCACGTTACAAAATAATGAGTACTACACCTTGGATTTCGAACTCCTTATCTTTCAAGTATCTCGTCAAGGAGACATGATATTTCGAGTTAGCCGCCAAACAGTCTTCCACGGGCAGTGTCGACTACGTCTAGAGCACGTATCTTTAGCATGAGGTGAACACTTTTAGAAATTTCTTTTAGTTGAACTTCATTTCATTTATTCGTAAAGAAATATACAAGTAAAATGTTAGGTGTTCAAAGAGTATGGTTAAAATTGTTAAAAATAATATTTATGGCTGTGGTAAATATAGTTTAACACTATCTTGGATATAAATAACGCCCCTAACAGCTTAAACAGTATGAGACTAATATTTGAAATTACAGAGATTTTATTTTTAAAAGTTTTTAATCTTTTTAATTCAGTCACAAAACTGTTAAATATTCTGAAGGCAGTTGCAGATAAAAACCTACTTCTCTTCCAGTTACTTAAGTAGTGAATTTTACAATGGTTACTTCGCTAAGAAATGTTCAACAATGTGACAATGTTCAACAACCTATTTTGTTAACCTAAACTTTTTTAACCAACGAAAGCTGTTATGGTTATGAAATTTAACGAACCATACGATGTTTCACCGAATTCACAGCAACTAACTTTTCCAGCAGCACTTGAACTAAGGCTCCTGCCTACCTGGGCACGAAACTGCTCAGGATATCCCACTGGTTTCGGTTTACAAAAAGCATTTAAGAATGCTCTGACACTGAATGGGTTATTCTGTTTCCGTATTTTGTTTTAAATCAGTATTTTTAGGAGAATGAACATGGCTAAAACACGTCTTTTCAGAATTTTCTTTTGACACGAAACGCCTGTAAAGATTCTTAAAAGCATCCAAGGGCCCATGGCTGGCCGTGCCCTTAATTTTTAGGCATTAAGTGAGGTGTGGAGTTGCCAATCTCTGAAGTCGAATTTTGTGGTGAATCCAAACCGCCATCTGTATCTCGGGTTTTCATTGTCCCCCAAAACTATTCCACGTTAATGCTTAAATGATACACTACATAGAAAAATGGCCAATTACTTTCTCAATCGACATAACTATCATTCAATAACGTCCCCCCGATACTTGTGTTAAGTTAATATTTTATTTTTCTAAAATTAAAATTTATTTACTAACAGACGACTGCGTGAGTTTAAGCTAAGTAACGAATTTTCTTACACTTTTAAATACGTAAAATTAAAACACTCAAAATATTTACATTTACTCATCAATGAGCGGGACGAACAAACAAATATACTAATAAACACTACTACCATCAAAATATAGCTGCAACAAAACGAACGACATTTAATGTTTAAGTTAGTTAATGTTAACAAAGCAGTCAAAAATGCTTTTAATCGCATGAAACGTGAGCAGTAAAACTGTAAAATTATGTAAATCCGTAGATTTTATTTAATCCCAACTTTCCGTATTTATTTAATAATAACATACACATTCCCGGAACGATGTTTTATTCAGGTGTGGCGTGTTGTGGCACTATTAAATCTTGCCAAAGTCATCTTATTTACTAATTTACAATTAGGGTTTTCTTTTCACGGCGACGGCACTACTTCCATTCCGGCTCTCTTCGTCTTCGTTCATACACGATGCTTTTCCCATCGAGCAAGTGTCCCCCCTCCCCCTAGTCGATTGACATTCTCCTACGTCTGGCCGAGTTATCATCAAACGCGCGAAGATATGGCGTATCTTATCTAATCGACGGTGTTTATTCGTCGCCGAGGCTGCTCCTGGCCCGCAGGCCTTAACCCCCCCCCCCCCCCCCCCCCTCATACACACACACATTTTTTTCTTCGTAACTTATTCGATACATGGATGTTGGATTTCACAGCCAAAAAAAAAAAGTTTAAAGCTGAGGTCCCGGCGATTTGTGAGTAGCCCACCCGTTAGTTTAGAGACCAGCCTTTTGTTGGACCGGGCCTGGGAAAGTCATACTTTATCCCGTGGGGTACTTTTTTTTTCGACGAGGTGTGCCGCCCCGCTGCGTGCTGCGTGGGGCGGGAAAAAGGGCACTGTAAGGATGGGACCCCAGGAGGGACAAAAACCCTCCCCCGAAGGCGACTGCACAAAGCTTTCTTCAGTTACTTGGTTTGGAAAGGCGTTGGGGGAAGGGGCGGAGGCAGTTAACACAACTTTCCAGGATATGGTTAAACTGGCCGCGGTGGTCCAAGCGCTCGTTTCTCATCGGGCGCTGGCATGAAGTCAGGCCGGGGGAAAAGGCATTCCCCGCGCCGGCGAACAATGGCAGCTGTCCCGCTGCTCATCAAGACTGTTTACCCGCGCGGCAGTGCGCCCCGCCCCGTGGTCCCAGACCGACGCTCGAGCCACCCCCACACGATTCCCATTTCCTCAGCAAATTTCATTTTCCTAACCTAACTTCAACTATGTGTGTCTGGTTTAGGGAAGACTCTAGGTTTGTCCAAGACCGAAGCATTTGCGCCCAAGCAACTGGGTTTCAAACAAGCAGAAAGGGTAGCTAGCTTGCATCTTATGCTTTGTTAGGGGATTGGCTAGCCATGGCAGCAACTGATGCCATGACTAAATTCCCCATCTTGAACTCTAGACTACAATTTGTTAAGTTGGGCCCATTGATTACGACGATTAAATTTTTTTTTCTCTATCCCAGTATTAAAACCATCCTTGTTCAGACCTGAATTATGCCTCACTTTGATTACTGTGATGTTTTGTTTCCTGATATGAAAGCTAAACTGGCAAAGCGGCTTCAGAAGCTCCAAAACTGCTGTGTAAGATTTATTTTCAACCTTAAATCACGAGACCATCAAACTCAGTACTATCAGCATTTGAAATGTTTTGAAACTCACTCAAAGACGAAATATGCACACACTGATTCTTACTTGCAATGCACTGCAGCCGGGATCCCCTCGCTCTCTGTCGGCCATTTTAAATTATCTACACAGCTACCATAGCCATGAAACACGATCTACAAACAAAAAAAAATCTCTATGCTGGCAATCTCCGTACATTCAGCGAAAAGCTTATCAGGATATTTTGCATCAACGAGCAGCAGGCTCTGGAACGAACTGGACCAGGCGACAAAGCTGTCCAATCACCTAGCAACCTTCAAACACAGGCTGAAGAAACATCTCTGGAGCACCTACTCAGCATGATCACTTCTCGTCTTACCTTCTGTAAGAATGTGTAAACGTGTGCGAGGATGGTATTAATGTTATACTATATCATTGGCAACAGATGACTCTTAACCATGAATTACATTTCAGCACGTGTGTGTGCAACCTCCAGTTAAATAAAAGTAAGTTTTCTGTTAATATTTTATCTTTGTACACTCAGTTTACATTCAAGTTGGTTTTATATCTTAGTATTATTTTGGGTAGGCTTTATTATTTTATTTTTTAGTGTGCAATGTTAATACAGAAATGTAAATGTTAAATGTGGTTAAGTGTAAGAAAAGGCGTATTGCCTTAACTTAGTCACCAGTAAAGACTATAAATAAATAAAATAAAATGTATATCTTCAGGGACACAGGGAAATTCTGGGCCCATTCATGCGGGTTTTTAATAGTGCCTACCTGGGCACACATACGGTGTGCAGAGCTTCAGGAAAAACAACGCGATTTCAAAACTACTCAAGATATCCGAGTGGGGACTATTTACGAATAGCATTTAAGAGTTCGCTGAGGACCGAAAAGTACATTTAATTTCGGATTAAGTTTTTAAACTGTATTTTTAGAAGCGTTAAAATGCCTAAAACGCGTATTTTCAGAGTAATTTTTAGGCATAAAACAATCAGTACATATTCTTGAAAGCACTTAAGGGGCTTGCATAACCTCTTTATCTTCATTTCTCCGCCATATAATGTTACGGTCACCGCTCAAATTTCACAGTTATCCTGTGACGACGAGACGAATGCGTGCCAGTTCAGAGACTTGCGCTTAGAGGCTATACCGCGCTGGAAGCACCAGCGAGCGTCGCGCTTATCATTCCGCCTCACTAACACACATACACCCCTGACGAGGCGGGCCCCTTAAGCAGGCAGGTTCAGTACAGGACAAGGATACTGTAATATTGTGAATATGATATATCATAAATAAACGATTCAAGCAAACCTAAATTCTGTTGTATACTTTAAATTTTATATTTCTACATTTTCAAACTATCCCACCAATAAAAATTCACTCTTGTTATGTATAAACTTTTTTAAATACCAAGATAATGTTTTTTTTTTCTTTTCAAATGACGTGAAGCAGATAAAATGCCAAAAATGATCCATCAACTTACATGATTTTGGAGCAACGACTTATTTATTCTCTTCTGCTATACAAACTCTCGTGCCCACGTTCATACCGTGGGTATTACAGAAGGTATAGCAGAAATTAGGTATCGTGTAAGGCGGGCTTTAGCGGAGCCTCCTCGAGGCGCGCCAAACCGCGCGCTAGGACCTAATTGCCTCTCCGAAAACTAGCACTAGACTAAACTACACTTTCTACAGTGCGGTGTGTTATTGATATATACGGCTTTAATTGTACAATAAATAGGCCGATGCAATTTTCGCGAAAAGATTTTGATACTATAGATACAGAGCATTCCACTCGTGGATTGCAGCGTGGAAGTAGCCTAAATGGGCCGCTTTCTCTCTATTTCTAACACGCGCCGACTGCTATTAGCGCTGTCCATGTCCCTTCGTGCGCTGTTGCCATACATCATACTAATTTAGATTGATTTTGGACAAAGCATTTTTGCATATTGAATAGCATCGAAATACGAATCATACGATGTATATTTTGCACACTAAATGCTATTCCAGGGGCCGAAGTATCAAAAAACGTAACTTTCTCACTGGGAACTGATTTTAAGTATTCCAAAATGTATCACATAAAAAAATTTCCCCTAGGCCTACATGTGTATTTCATTCTGATTTTTTTTAAATAATGAGTTCACTTTTTAAGGGACAATCGAATAAATCTCAAGATAAAAACGTTCCTTGTTTCATTTAAATAATTATTTTTTAATCCTAAAATTTGCATCATCTGCAAAGTTTTTGCCTATTAAATTTATATTAGGGGTCGAAAGCGTCAAACACGTTCTTATTGAATGGAGTTGGTTTTTAAAAGCAATACGTACCAACACAATTATTGTTCTTACAGTTTTCGTGTATAAAGCTATGGAGACTTGTCTTATCAGCTCAAGAGAGCGCTTTAATAGAGGATCTCTCCAAAACTGCTTCGTAAGAGAAAATACGAGCGTGTTTTTTGAGGAGTGGGGTTCTGTCCTGCAAGCAAGTTCAAAGATAAAGCTATTTCCTTTGACACGCATTTCTAAATACCAGCCTGCCAGTCATTGCCGTGTCTCGTGACCAAGCGACTTGTTGTGTCCATGGACTAGTTACAGTTACAAATTTGACGGGTAATTTATTCACATATGTGATTTATATTCTGCCTTTATGTAGATTACTTACATGGAACACCGAAAAGAAACAACATTGTTAGGCTACAAGGAAGTGAGCGTAAGATTGTGTTGAAAGTATTTGAGTAATTTAAAAAAAAATAGCGTTAACAATGCAATTAAATGTTATTATTAATTTATTTAACATGCTAGATTTATAATGATGGTATGAATTCGTACCAGTGAATGTGTGTGAATGGTTTCTTGTTGTAGGTTAGAGTTTAAAAAATGGCAATTAATTGCAAATTTATTGAAAGAATAAAATGTTATAAATTACGAATTGAGTTCATAAAATGCTTCTTGTGCAATCAAAATTCCATAAAACCACATCTGTAATTTGTAATGTGTTAGAAATTTGGCAGCAGCGCGCGACATAAGCCATGTACTGGAATCTAAGAATGATACTGTCTGTAGATGAGTTTACCAAAATTAATTAATTGATGGAACGAAACAATCCCGCCGGGCATTGAATCCTTAAACCTTTGGTGGGAGGCAAGTATCTGGTCATTCAAACACTGTTACCCTTAAAAGGAATAGTAAGCAGTTAATATTCATAGTAAAATCTTCCGTGTTTAAAGATGATTAAGGCAACAACTAGATTAGCATTAATTAGTCTCGGATTCAGGCAAAAAAAGTAAAATTATCGTAACCAACTAATTTCTTCCTCACAGAGGGACATAAATCATTACGATTCTTGGCCATCTTACAACCACTGTTCGGCACTGTCTAACTGCAATATGCAAAAATTGCTGTAATGCTCTTAACGTGTGGCAACGTAACTGGAGACCAAAGAAAATTGTCCTACCTGTGTCATTGGTCTACGTGGTGTGTTTTTGTTCTGAGGTGAATTAACTTTACTAGACGCACCAGTTAATATTGCTATTTATAATTTAGCCATTCAGTAGCAAATAATTAACGGTCGGTGTAATTGATCTGGATAATGTGAATATTGGTCAGTAACTGCAAAAAATTCAACTTAAACAAAAACTCACACCTGTTCCACCTATAAACGTATTATGACAAATTGTTTAACTAACCACTTTCTGAGGAAAAGAAAACAATTAGCTAAAATTAAAAAAAAACAATAATTACATTTAGCTGAAATACGATACGTAAATAAAAAAGCAAATACATCACAGTTTAGTATTTAGTAAGTAGTAGAGGTCAGACTCGGCAAAATGGTTCGAGCTCTTCTTGTCCGGTGGGCCAAAGATCCTGGGTTCGGTACCATGCCTGTTTGGGGATTCTTCACTTGCATTGTTTCTTCACCACCCTTTTACGGAAGGCAGTAGCAACCACCACAGTATCACCCTGGTGCACCGCAGCTCACAACTCAGCGACATTACCTGGGTTCGCCGTGCTCGGACGTGAGTATCAAGCACTCATCATCATTATCAACATCATCACCACCATCACGTAATACCGACATGAAACACAGCTCGCCGTAGTGCAGTGTGCATCGTCTTCTCGTTTGAAACGGTTAATGTTCGCCGGTCCAACAACGGCGTCTACTCCGCCGGAGACGTTCCGATCGCGAATTCCTAAACGCTCGAAAAGCGTCCGCCCAGCGGGGAAAAAAAAAAAAAAAAAATGTTTTCTGTTTCTTTGGCAGGGGTCAAAAGCGGTTCGGGGGAATTGGCCTGGTGTTTTTGGCTTTATGAGATCGTAAAAATCCTCATGCCCCAGAGGACCCGCGGTGTTTCTGGACGGGCTGGTTGGCGGGAGGGTTTGGGGACCCTCGCGCACAGCGCCGTAGCACGGTCTGTTCATGTAACTGTAGACCACGCACATGTTCTGCACAACACGGAGCCTTCCAATTTGTACAGCCGCAGTGAATGAACTAAGACCTTCACCAAATTCATAGTTCCAGGTAAACTGTTAACTCAGGTGATAGGTTTCATTTTAACATTGATGATTTATTTTTACATGTTATGTTTTAATTTCAGTGACGCTGATAGAATTCAGATCCTTTCTATTTTTTTTAAACATTACTTCTTTTCGTATTTAAGTTTGGTTGTTTTAAATTTAAACCAAATATGATCATTTTATAAGTTTGTGTGACATTGATTAGGTTCCTATAAATTAACTCGAGTCTCGCAATAAATCGGCCGTGATTAAATGTTCACATGAGATATCAACAGAATTGCATATAGACTTTGCTATTTTATAAACAATACTGAAACCTTTTTAAACTTTAAAGTCACCATTTCTAGACACCTAGTTCTGCATGGTCACTGTTCAAAAAGAAAGCCAAGAGATAGCACCATAATTTGCAGTCTCCGTTGTTCAGAGCTCAACGTGGTCTATTTACTTGTTAAACTCTTACCATACGTCATACAACTTTGGCTAGTTTAAGATTTTATCTGTACGTTTTACCAGACATAGGTGCCAATAAAAAATGCAAAGGAGGCCGGAAAGAAAATAGTTCAGGCATTGGCACAGCAAACGTATTTCTTTTGTCCCGGAATGAGCTTCTCTCACAGTACGTAACCAACAAAAAAACTCTCTTGGCTTGGCTTATAGACAGAGGTAGATTTAGGTATAAGTTCTTCTTTTTTTTTTTGTACGTTAAAATAATAGTGCCGGGCAAAATAAATTTTATCCTGATTTCACTCGTGGTTAAGGTTGATAGAATGATATGTATTTTCAAAAAACAGGTTTTAAATATCATTAAGAATTTCAAAAATATTTTATAATGTGCCTACTAACGGAGTTATGGATTTTTTTTAATCCTTGGAATCCCAGTTTTTTTTCCCCACTTATTGAGCTAATACTTGGTGTTACCAAAAAAACCATTCAAGCATAGATTTTTTCGTTAAGCCTACCACTATGAGGAGGTGTAACAAATGAAACGTTTCCAAAGAAATAATCAGTGAAACCGGGCTTTCAGAATAGCTTGAAAAGTGGTGGGCAGTAGTGTCTTGTTTCGTGTGCGGAACAAGCCCGGCAGGTGTGGGTGACTATCTCGCTGGTCGCGAAGAAAGGACTCGCCTGCGCGGTTCAAGAGCCAGTAATCTGCGCAACCTGTCACTGTTTGATTAATCACTGGCCGATAAAACCGACCAGCGCTCCAACAGGACACGTGTGTCTCGAGTTGCACAACGCTCGCTCTCGCGGGCTACGCTAACGCACTCCGACGCGCGTCGTAGAGTGTCGTCGACCTCGTATGACATTTGGGAAGGTATTCACGGGGACAAGACAGGAAAGAAAGTTACTTACCTTCCGGCGTTCTGCAAACTAGGAAACATAGCTAGCGCAAAAGGCACGATACAACTATTTTGTTCTCTTCGGCTATATCAACATTTGCATAAATATCTTATTTAAAACACACACAATTCTTTTTTTATTTAAAATAATTACTTTATTCAGTTTATATCCACATAAAAATAGCAATAAATCTCTGAATATTTTATTAGGTCTGGTACCAATCGTAAAACAACGGTTTTATTATTAAATAATTTTCTGTCTCAGTCGCTTCGTAAGAGAAACAAACTACACACAAACAAGACTTCTGGTGTCATAGATACTTTTGAAACTATAAAAATTCAATGTCCAAACTCGAAGAGATCTCAAAGTTTTTTTAATCAACTTTTGCTTGAAATTATAAATTAGGTTACAAGAAAATACGTAAAAAATAGTTTCAGTTCACTACTGTGATTCACCAACAAGGATACGAGGATCGTTCTGATATATACCGGAATTTCATTCATTCGACTCAAGTAGTGACGTGTGGCGGGAGAACGGAGAGACGATGGCTTGCACACGGCCCTCACACTCGTCCGTCATGCCAGTGTCGCTGGGATGGTACCAGCGTCAGTTGCGTGACCCGTTATTATTCTATTTCTCGCCACGAAGGTGTGAAATCGAGTGAAATTGTGAAAAGACTCCAAGTACAGTTCGGTGTTGCTACTCTGAGTAAAACCCGAGTGTTCGATTGGGCCCAGAATTCTCGAAATGTTCGTGATAGAAAGGAAAATCAAAGCCGGCGACCAGCGTCACTGAAGACAGTATTCAGGTTATGTGATTACCATAAGTTTGGTCCACTGCAGAAGGCATTAGGAGGGGAAATATTTGAAGACAACGCTGCGATCGAACAGTACTTGCGCAATTGGCTACTGGGGCAACCATATTCTACTTTCCTTGAATGGATCAAAAAGCATCCAATCCGACGGAGAAAATTATTTATATCTGTTGAAGGAAACTACTTAGAAATAAAAGGCATTTCGTTTTTATTTTTGTAAATCACCCATAAATCTGTATAAAAATATTCCGGTTTATATTTGAATGACCATTGTATGTGGTATCTGTAGTATCATCATCTACTCTGTATTTTATTACACTAGTTTTCAGTATCGCCCACTCAACTCCTATTCTTCTTCAAAGGAAGTGAGGAAGGGAGCGTCATCTTGTTTACAAATGATACTGATGACATACCAAGGAGAAACCTAAAATCAACGGAATTGTCTACAGATACTTAAATAACTCCCCTATTTAACAGAATTTTAAGTTAGGTTAGGTGAGATCGCCTAGTTGAAAAGGAAAGATATGTATATTATTTATGTTACTCTGAAATCTTTCTATCGGACCATCGTGATATACTGAGATACAACTCGAGATTATTTGAGTGTCCACTAGTAGGGTCGTCAGTGGCGGTGGGCGGGGCGTTAGGCGAGGGGCCAAGGTGTCCGAAGCGCCACCAGTCAGCGCATGCGTTGTACGTTGTACGTTTCCAGGAAGTTTTCTCGGAGTTAGTATTCCTGTTTAGATTTAGAGATTTTTTATGTTTTCTTGTGATCCCGTTCGTTACGTGTCTGTAGTCGGTCTTCCGTTTTATTCAAGCCAGAAGTCGTCCCAAAGGAGTTGTAAACTGTGGGTTTTGTAGCCAACTTTCTACTTTTTATTGGCGATATTGGGTTATTTACGACGTGCGTAAATAGCCTTGGCTTTCAGCTCGCCTTAACAAATATTTTTAAAGTCTGCAGTAATCCACCCGATAAGAGATAAGAAATCATCTTTGGTGTGACGGGTCGAACAGGGTATAGGTACTGCTAGGTGATTGACGAGTGGGCAATTCCCGGGCGATGCGATTACGGGGACTTTATAAGCATAGCATCGACCGTCGTGGGAAAATCCACGTTTGATCGATGGTTTTATTGGTAGCCGCCACATCATGTCAGGTGTAGCGTACCAGATTTTTATTGCAGCTGT
The DNA here is from genome assembly GCF_032445375.1 of Bacillus rossius redtenbacheri. Lineage (NCBI taxonomy): Eukaryota > Metazoa > Arthropoda > Insecta > Phasmatodea > Bacillidae > Bacillus > Bacillus rossius. The sequence goes on along the minus strand of NC_086332.1, from coordinate 52,783,306 downwards.
CTCGCTCAATCGTTCTCAGGCTGCTGTCCAACCGGTTGCATGCCTGCTCAAAGTAGAAAACACGAAGCTGTGAAAACACCTTCAATTCAAAGTACTTTCATAGATATTATATTTGAAAAATTAATATGGCGCTTTTCTTTACCTATTTAAAGAAGGGAACTGATAACTTGTTGTTTGTAATTAAATGACCTTGTTGAAATTGGCGAAATCGAATATTTTTGATCCTCTCTGACTGCTCACAAAAGGGAGTATAAAACACCATATTTGGTTTATAACTAAAATATATCTTGTTTAAAATCTGCTAAGAATTTCTTTGGTTGACATTTTGTAAAAGAAATATAAATTTTCATGTTAATAACTAGGTTATTTTTCGATTTATTTTTTCGAGTTTATACTGAACGGTGATGTGTCTATAAACCGATAAGTAAAGAACTTTATCGGAATTCAGATTGCTTAAAATGAGGAAATTCTTTGTAAAATACCTGTATATTAATATTTGAACATTAAGTTAAAATTTTAATTTGTTCTCTTAATATTTAGTCAACATCTGCATATATCATGCTTAATTTTTAAAATTCCACTATTTGATGTAATTGCAGAAAAGTGGTAAGTTTAAGAAAAGGCGTACTACCTTAACTTCGCCACCAATAAAGACGATAAATAAATAAAATAAAATAAAATTTTGTTAAGTGGGAAACGTGGCGGACGGGGCCTTGAGCCGGAGTGTTTTCTCGGGGGTTTCCTTTTTCATTCCTATCCAACCATTCCGTCAGTGCTGCATGCTCATCTCATCACTCCTCGTGTCCAGCGAACTCGATGTTGTCGAGATGTTAATCACTCATTCATTCATTTATTAAATAATTCCACCTCGCCGACCCACGTGACTGTCGAAGCACCGCAACTAGTCACCGGGTGGCGGAGAATGATTCGTTAGACGGACTCAGCACCGGCTCTAATCAGATCGCTCGAGGTAGCCGCGGTGGTGCAGCCACCACCTCTAATACTTCGCCCCTCCCCCCTCCCCCCCTCCAGCACTACCCACCAACCAGTTCAAATTTCCCGCCATTAGCTGCAGTCTGCGACGGTAATCTAATCGCTCGTTGAAGTGGCATCTACCGGGTTCTCCTTCCCCCTTCCCCTTCTACTAGGCTTCACCGTTAGGCGACCCTCAACTCCGCCAGTCCTGCATTGTTCTCTCCGTAGAGGGGAGGGAGGGTAGTGGGCCAGATTAGATTTGCACTCCCACCCCTCCAGCTTCACCCAACCATCCCCTACACCCCTTAGCTCTTTCCGGAGCACCTCGGGCGACACTCTTCGCCATTTTCTGCCATTTGGCTCGAAACCAATTGATTCTATTAGATTGTCGCCCCCGTCTAGCGAAGAGCTCTCCCGATTGAAGGAATTAATGCATTAATGGACGCCGCCGGCAGCTAAAGTACCTCATCCACGACGAACCTTCAGGACTCCAGCCCTTATCCCACCCCCCTCCCGACGCACCACTCACTTCCTCCGCGGCCCGCCTGCCACCCCTTCCGATTGGACTTTCTTGATTCTGTTACGGCGCCAAGCTGTTCCTTCTCTCCTCCCCGCGGCCCTCTACAACAGGACACTTCTCATCCCTCCACTTCCTCGGGTGCGCTTTCTCTCTGAAAACTCTCGCGGCATCCACCAGTCAGGGAGTCTTTCGGGACATCGGTCACTCGCGGGGATCTGGCCACGACAGCCCGAACGACTCCCCTCCTTTTAGCGCTCCTCCTTCACGCTGGGAGATGTGGGAGGTCTTCCAAGCCCCCAGTTTCTCTCTTGGAGACCTGGAGCGTCTGGGTCTGATCGCCTCGCAGTGAACCACCGTCTGGCTCACAGGCGGTGCGCAGTGCTGCAGAAGAAACCACTCCATACCCGAGTAGGCTCTGTTTAGCTGTTTACGAAAAGCATTTCAGAGTGTACTGTAGGTGGACGGGAAGTTCTGTTACCGTATTTCGTCTTAAGCTGTATTGTTAAGAAAGTGAAAAGGGCTAAAGAAAACGCGTGTATTCAGAATACATTTGTTGACATGAAAGCCCGGTACAGATTCTTGAAAGCACTCGACGACTTACATTGGAGGTTCATCTTCATTTATCGGCTAAAATTTCTCATATTTCCTATCCACAACGAGAAGGCTGCGCACCAGTTCAGAGCCTTGCGTTTAGAGGCGACGCCGTGCTAAAATCACCAGCGAGCGTCGCACTTATCATTCCGCAAGACTTACACAAACACACCCCTGGTTAAACGTGCCCCTTAACGTCTTGTCGACCACGGAGGTAATTAGAGACGACAGGTTGACTCCAGGTCACGGAAGACAGGGGGGGAAAAAAAGGAACAAAGTGAACGATGGTCAGGAAAGTTTCGAAAAAAGTTCTCAAATAAATAGCAGGGGGTGGGGGCTCTCCCCTTCTTGCTGAAGAAGTCCGCTTTCTCTTGCAAAGGCGTGACTTGTGAAACGGATTTATGTCAAAACAATGTTCTTATGGACAATGTACAAATTAAAGTTTTCTGCTTATTGCATGCATGTAAACCAAAATGTGTGGAAGTATACAACATGTAATCTTCAAATCCAGAGATGACGTGATGGTTAACCCCCCCCCCCCCCCCCCGCCGCATTTTTATGCCTTGGGGCCCCCTTGAGAATCCAACAGATTTGCGCCCCGGTTTAAATTTATTTATGTTCTAATTATAAATACCAAAATCATCCTGATATGTATAAACATTGTAAAATACTTTTATCAAAATGTCCCGAAATTCTCCTCATAATTGTAGACATCCTGCACCATAGAAAGTGATTAAATTAATGTGAATGAATAATCGGCAGAATGATTGGGCGGGAGAAATAGGAGTGATTTAACTACTTAGGTTCTTCTTTTCGATACTTTTATTTGATTCATTCTAATATTTCGATATTCCATTACTCCTTTTATATTATTATTTGCACGTCATCGTATGCGATAAAGGTATATGCTCGTTTACTGTTTAAATAACGGACTTAAAACGTGTTAGTCTCATCTTGCGCGCAAAATTTTGACTAACCCGAGGTATGGTCTGTGATAGTAAAGTAATATTTATACTTGCAAGGATACACTATTCCCCATTTCAATAATTTTTACTCGCGTACTAACGAAAGGCATCGTGGTAATTTTTTTAAATTTTTCACTCACTTTGGTAGGATTTGTAATTAATAATAGTCTAGTCTGTGCAAGTAGTCTGGATAGTAGAATACGGACCTAGTTCTTGTAATTCACTTCGTCGGCTTATCCAAGGAGGTGGGGAAGGAAAAATCTCCCCCCGCCCCCCCAAAAAAATTTTTTTTTATTGTGCGTGATAGTCTGTTAATGCTTTGAGTACACATTTCATGTTATAGTTGTAATATTTCAATATTGATGTGTTCCATATGAGTAAAGTTTTATTCAAAAATACTTAAACCAAAATAGTATAAAATTGAAAACACATTTTTTTATGTGAATTAAATCTGATACATACAGGAAATCTGATACATAGTTACCTTCCTACATGAGTTTACTATAAATTAAATATTTATTTAGTTATACAAACTCCGTACAGGGTGCGACAGGTCCTCGATGTCCTCGAATGTGTAGTTTTCGGGCTAACTGGCAAAAAAATTATTTTTCATACGTAAGAACCTGAAATGGTTGCGGAAAATCTGACATGTAGGTACATTCCTAAATGTGTTTACTATACATTTAATATTTATTTACCACCAAAAGAAAATTTTTACAGCAAACTAAACGACAGTAACATCAGTGCTGAATATTACGATCATTCAAAGAAAGTATGGGACACGTTCGGCTGTATGACCATGGGTGACTACAGCAACATGTACCTTAATTTTTAATAAGTTTGTTGTTACATAACAGTTTGCTCGCTTCCTCCACCAAATGCTGTTTTCTGGATCCGCCCTTGCATTCGCCTAACCGTGCTACTTGAAGCCCTATAACTTATTACCCCGACGAACAAATATTGTATAGTACCGGAGGATGGCGTGCGAGACAAGCCTGTGCATTTTTCATTAGTCTCTCGTTCTTCCGTGCGTCGTGCCCGCCCGCCAAGTCGTGTTACGCCCGGCGTCTCCTCCACCCCCCACCCCCCGCCTCCCCGGGCAACCCAGAGGCTCGAGGCGAGGCATGCGCCTTTGCCGGCTAATGCAGCCGGCACGCTCCGCTGACAAAAATTAACTATGACGCAGTAATGCGCGTAATCGCGTTACCGCTCCCGCCCCGTTACGTGCTCGCTGCGAAGCGGCGGGAGGGTTGGGGTGGGGGAACCTTGTCGGGAAGGAGGGGCAGGAGGACGCCCTTTTAACCAAATTGGTGCTTTCTGGGAGTGGGCAAACACACTCCGTGGAGCGGGCGAAGATTTGGGTTGGGGTGGTGGGGGGGTTTGCTCGTCCGCGGCGAGACGAGACAACCTCGCCTGGAGCTAGCTGATCCGGCGTGAGTCCAGGGACAAAGTTTCGTCGACATCGAGGTCATCAGAGACGGATAACGGAACCACCACGATGATATATGCAAGGTTCACGCAGACATTCGCTACGTTTTCCCTAGTTCGACCCGGCCGTGGTGGGATACGAGTGATGTGGTCCAACCAAACTTATAACGCTTACAGTCGTACAGCGAATACGTTATGTCGGAAATTGGAATTTCCTCTCCTTATTTTTTGCTATGGGTTCTCAGAATGGAGTGAGATATGTCGATGAACGTCAGTAGTACTACTTATCTTAAAACGCGCCTAATGTTTATGAGAGGCACGTGGGATTGCCGGTGATGCTGGCAATTTGCGTGTCGTCGTGAGGTCTTCCGCACGCCTTCCCTTGATTGGCGGACAGATCCTTCTCCATGCTTTTAGCGCACATTTTGGAGTGAACGTCAAACCACGCGGTGTAAGAATAGGGGTTACCATCCAAACAGACGGTTACACCATTCTGAAAAAAAAAAAAATGTGCCAATTTCATGCAATTTCTCTGTGCTCGACACATACTGCAACTTCGCTATCGAAGTCTCGGCGGCGTGGAAGATTCGACGATAGCTAGCGTGGGCGTATTCTAGTGGATGGTTTCTTGAACCTAGCGGCTACATTTCGGCAGCTCTTTTTGTCAGCGCTGACCGCTTCCCTTGCTCAGGGAACCCTTGGACTGCATTCGCTTTGTCAGGGCGCTGGGCAGAGTCCTGGCTGGGAGTGGTCCTGTCCTGAGGGGAAAGGGGAAGAATGTATTTTTGGAAGGCATCTTCCCACCGGTGCGGGCTAAAAACCCCGGAGGAGGCGTGCGTGTGCTGTGGCGGTCCTGCGCCAGTGTCCTTGCCCCCTGCCCCTCATCTCCTCAGTCAACGCCCTTCACCCCGCAGTGTGGGCCACACTCACCACGCTGAGCCCTAAGGTGGTTTGTTATGACTGCGATCCGCGAAATATTTCTCGCAGGAATATCGGAAACAGCGATAGGGCTAATGTCTACAATTTTTTAATTGAAACTGTTACCAATACTGACATATATGTACTTAGATATGTGCACAGTAAAATCAACTGCTTCGAATATCGTTTTCAACGTAAATATCATTCACTGATTCCACAGTTATTAGCTGATTACTAAATGAACTTCTAATTTAAATAAAACATTATGTCTTAAATGAATGCCAAATGCTAACGAAATTTTCTTTTTACTCACCTTGGCCAAAACACGGAAATGATGTTATTAATCAAAAGTTAAAATATTGTAAAAAAAATTTAGCTCGTTTGATTCAGCCAGTTATTAGTTTACTGTGTGTTATGCCTTAAAATGGCTTAGTAAAAAAATTAACGCTTTACACGCTTTATCCCTTTAGTAATAATATCATTATGAAGATCTATTGCTTATGGGCACATTGAGTTAGTGTTCAAATTAAGATCATCCGTGTAAAATTATAGTTATGAGTTTTAAATGACAGAATAAACTAAAATTCAGCTTTAGTAATAGTGTGTTCAGTAGTTATTTCCGTTATTTTAATCTCAAGAGAGCATATCTTAAGGAGAACACTAAAAAAAGGCAAGAATATTTCCGCGCTTACAGTAGTTGCAGTATATCTGAAATCTTGGCGAACTAATAACCATCCTTGAATAAAGGCACGGTGTTCCTTTAAATTGACAATTATTTATTTGAAAAATTATTCAGTTTAATGGTAGTTATACAGAAAAACTAATCTGTGAAAATATTTGTTGTTCATGTTCGAGAATAATTTCTATGGTAACCAGTCTTACATGTATCCCGTTACCTATTTTAATAGGCTAGAAGGATGTCAAAACACAGACTTGCGAAAGCGGTAGAAGTTTGTTTCACACGGACGAGCGAACAAGCCAGTGTCCCAGTCCTGGGCTTGGGTTTCAATTGAATACAGCTATTTATCCCAACCTATTATTGCAACCAAATGGTTGCCGTAAGCAACGGCCACACAGGGTGCAATGCTCACTATGATAACGCCCTTTGTGGCGCTATGTTCGCTATGTTGGCGACGTCACCAGGTGTTTGGTTCTCGGCTGTTTTTCTAGAACGTCGCTGACTTCGCGCATGCGCAGATAAAGAAAAAAAAATCTGCTTTCGTGCGGAATTGTGCTGTACTTATGCGTTTGATCTTTATGAAATTTGATTTCTATCGGTACGTATTGTACTATAAATTGTCAAGTCGTCGGAAAAGGTAATTAAAAGATTACGAAAATATCCATCTTTATGGAATAAATCTGTGGAAGACTATAGAAGGCAGGGTATGCAGGACAGTGCCTGGTATTTGATTCCAAGGAAATGTGAAATGTTACCAAACTGAGTTGAATTTATCCTGAAATAATCCATGAATTTGGTTTCGTCCTCACAAGCAATTACTTCATCAAATGATGAAATTCTTCAGATTATTTTGTTTTTATATTAAATTTCGTGAACTCGCTTCTTGTTACGTTCACATACTGTGAGAGCCAGAAGAATATTTATCTTCTTCGGAACCATAACTTGAATCCCACGGCATGCGTCTTTGCTGACGTCGCGTACTAGAACTGATCTGTCTGGCCACCTGGCGGAGAGAACATAGCGAACATCGCGGAACATAGCGAAGCTTTCTCCGTGTGGCCGCGGCTTTAAAGCCTCGCTGTTTACGCGCGCTCATAACCAAAACACTCCACTCCCGGCCTGTTTCCCGGGAACAAACGCCTGCGCTTCGTCAGCGCGCTGTCCTCGGCGCAAACAGTCACTTCTTGCGTGCCCCCGCCACTCACCCATACCTCCCCTCCTGCCCCCTGAGAGTGGGGCGAAGGGAGGGTGCGTTTACGCTGATTTATGGCCATCGTCCCGTCGCACCCTTCCGCGCTGTCGTGTAAAAAATTTCCGCATTCCTCGGCCATTTATGATTTTTTTTCCTCCCCCCTATTGCCTACACGATGGCTTCGGAGGATAGCTAACTCACTACACACTTACGATATTGTCCTCTTGTTGAAAACATTTGAAAGACATAAAATTAAATACATGAATAAAACACAGCTGCATCATATATCTAATGATGAGGTTTCTATTCGTAATCCCATAGCTTGCCAACGAGGTATTTTTTGTTTAGTGTTTTATTTGAATCTTGTAAAAATTGTTTCTTGTAGTAAATGTGTTCTTTTGAACCTCCTAAATAACGCTGACTACAACTCTAACGCACACGAAGAATAAAACATACTGTCGAGTAATCACGCCTGCTTCCTGGTTCGCGTGTGCTTTCATCGCGTATTCACCAGGACGTCCGGTCGTTACGAACAACCCAAATGTTGTAATATTGTGCTGACAGTCTGATGACACGTAATTTAAGTTCGCCTGAGATTTGCGGGCCGAGCGCGTGGCTGAACAACCAGAGCAGAAGTATGCATAAAGCAGGAAAGTTTATTCTGTACCTCAAAACCCAAAGAGCGCCGTTACAAACTTGGCGATTTCTGTTTCTTTGCAGTTTTTGTCTTAAAGAATTATTTGAAGTTATTCTTCTTTATGCGTGTTATGAAAAAAAATGAAGAGAACATTTTTACGATGAGCGCGCACCATGCAACGAAATTTTCACAAGAAAATTAACTATATACAAATAATTACATATGTACTTTTTTAAATCTTATACTTTAGTGATTGATAGTGAGTACTGATCCAAACCATTAAAACATTTATTTGTTGTGAATATTAGTGATATAAATTGCGATATTAAACTTTTTAAAGTGTATTTACATGAGTGAGGTTATGTTCCTGTATGTATGCCAATGTCAGCTTGCTTGTAACCTTCCATTTTCACTGACAGGGAGTGTGGTGTGTGTCCATGGAAGGTTTAGTATTATCCTGGCCATTTTTCAGAGGAGTGTTTGTGAGGTTATGTTGCTGTGCGTATATGTTATCTGCATTATAAATTATTACATTATAATTTTATAAATAACTGAGATTAATAAATTAAAATAAGAATTAAGTATATTTATTAATTTTCATTAGTAGGTAAGTATATTAATCAAAATTTGTATTATTTGACGAAATTAAATAATTGATTATATAAATGTTTTATATTAACTAAGCGCATTATGTGTTCCATTAAAAACTTTCGGAGGTGAGTTAAATCAAATCCCCTGTGATGTTTAGTTTATAGCTTGCATGTGGGCGGGTTCTATCAGCAGCTCACAAGAAACCTGCAGTATGACTAATCTTGACGATTCTATTGAATCATACTAATAGACTAATAGGTTTTATTTCGCCGGGTTAGTGAATTTATGCAAGTAAGAAAACTCGTTTGTTCAGTTCGACATAAACTGGACATAAATATTAAAATACAATATGTGTGGTTACTTATTTATGTCACAGTGATGCTTGTTCTGGATGTTGGAATTTTTTATCAGAAGGGGCTTAATCTAGTAAGTCGTCAACTCATGTGGGTGTGGCCACTCTAACTCGGCAAATGTTTTATTGTCGACTGGACGCTCAAAGATGGGGGTATTGGCGTTCCGTGGCCGAGAAGAGGTTTTTGGAAGGGGGAGGTTTGACAATGGTGGTATTGTTATTCATGAGTCAGGGAGGGGGGTGGAGCCGTCTTTCTCGCCTTCCCCACTTTGAAGTTGTCAGCTGGTCACATCCAACCCAGGGTCGAACGTAGCGTTGATGAGGGCTCGTTCCAATTGGTTTCCCTTCCGCAGCACCGTAGGGAGCATTCCTTCGTCTCTTTTCTTCCTTGCCTTACACCATCTTGGGGCTTGCCAGATCTGTCCATCGGGCGGGTTTGACCTGTGAACGTTTATTCGCTGCCTAGCGTGGGACATTTTATTTCGTTGGCATCGGCTAATACAGGTATGTCCGGTGTAGATTACGCATTACTACGCAGCAGCTGATAAGATTGCGTTCTAAAACGGAGCGCCTTTCAATGTCATATAAGTGGTTTTATATACCATTTTATACATTATATATAACGTATAAACATTTTTCACACATATCGTAATTATTTACACACTCCTTGTTACATTAACGCTGAGCATTTATGGCACTGCTACTAATGGCACTGAACGCAAAAACTGAAAAGCAATCAATTGTAGGTAATAGCATTTTTAAATCATGATACAGAATTTGATGCTTTGGAATTGAAGCAATTCAATCGCACGATGGTATTTGTGGAATTATAGTCTCGTGTTTTAACCACTTTTTCTCGATCTTTAACAACAGAAATTATTATTCTCAATGTAACCCGTGTACTGATGCCTTAGTTGGCGGAGCTATCAGAAGCGTAAAAAGAAAAAAATAATAATAAATCCTCATACACATAACAATAGAAAGATTCTATTATGTATAGGTTTTCAAGGTAGCATTTACCAAACTTCAGCGCAAGCAACATAATGCCTAACATTCTAAACCATGAGTCATAACAGTTTTGTGAGTTTCAGAAGCAGTTTTTTGGTGACATCAACCCAACTATATGTATCACTGGCACACTTACATGTTTTGTGCTACTATCTGACCAGAACGCTACTTACTAAAACCGCACGAGATTGTGTGTATCATCCGATGCTCATGTTTGTTTCCACGTCCGTTGGCCCGGCGGGGCGGGGATCATGGAGGGTGCTGTACCCCCGCCTCTCGGAGGAAGGTCTGGAGTGGCGGTCCTCCAGTGGCTGGTGGAGCCCCATGTCTCAACAGCCCGTATGTTTGGACCCGCGGGTGTCCTCGGCTCGGCCAGGGGTGCACACGCCAGTCTGGGTCCACGGGGTTTTTTCACTCTCGCAAGAACGGGACAACACGACCAGCCTTGCTTCCAGCTCCAAACGTGTGACGTCAAAGATATTAAGGCTCAGCCTTACCCAACAACACGCTTCAGTTATGGAGAATTCACGTCCTTTGTTATTGTTATATTACAATTTTCACATAAAAATTGCAAATTACTGTTTTTTGTGGACCAGACATATTCCGAACATAATCTGCTAGTTGTAAAATGTCAGGAAAATATTCATTATTATTATTTTTCGCCTTAAAAATAGTTATGGTTATTCATTGCCACTCAATTTCCTATGTTTTCTCAGCTGGCTTATTACGTGCAACTTTGCTTCTGTAGTCTTCATAATGCTGGAAGTGGAAGTAAAGGTCAGTGACTCAGTAGGCCAGTATAAACTTTAAGTGAATCAGCTACCAAAGGCAGTGGTAATTCGTTTTAATTGGATTATAATAGTGGTATCCTGATTGTTTTCATCCCCGGCGTAACCCGAATCACACAACACAAGAGCGGTACATTCGCTACTCTACCCGGAAATTGACTACATTCCGTATACCGCAAGAAGGCTGGCGTTACTTCATCACTTTAGTCAGCTCAGATCGGCGTATAGAGGTAATAAAAAAAATTGTTAATCCATTTCTGCTTTGAATGCGTAGGTGTTCATTTATTTCAGAAGGGTATTTTTCAATGACTAATTTTAAGAAGAAGGAATGATCACATATTTGAACTTGCAACATTTTCCATGATAACAGGAAATTGTCCATAGTAATAAATTCCTTTTAAATTTACTACACCTGTAATCGTCTTTAAGGCTGTTTTATTTAACTGTAGTAATATCCTAGTGCATTGAAATTCAGTCAGACGACAACAATTAAATGATATGCTTATCCTCTTAGAAATGGCTTCCAAATCTCCACCCTATAGTGCAAATCGAAGCGTCAATATGTCAAAAAGAGATCAGTATGAATTATATTTCCATTTCATATTTCATTGGCCATATTAAGATGTAACATGCATTTATTATAACCGTTTTCGTTACTTCGTGACAGCCTTATTGGTATAGTGACTAGGCTTGCTGATTGAATTTCCTTCAGTTCATTAAATTGGAAAGAAAAAAATTTAAAATGTTGACTCTCTAAATTAAATTAAAGTTCAAGTTTTCTTAGCAGTCTGATGACTGCTATGATTGAGTTCACTGATATGTTATAATTACAACTGAGCACCGAATTCTAACACGTGATTATATGTTAATACACTGTCTTTGTATGAGAAACTCGGCAGCTGCCGCGTATGTAGTTTGCATTCCAAAATAAAATCTAATGAGTTAAAAAAGCACAGTAATGATGCATTTCCTGTCCACGTCTTCCCATGAAACACTACAGTTTTACAGTTTCCTGTGGTCTAGTCATACTGATTCGGGGAAACGACTTAATGCAGGAATCACAATAGCGCGACAGACGCGATGCGAAGGACGCGACGTGACATTAAAAAAATCGCATTATTGTTAACATGCCATTCTTAACCGTGCGAAAAAATTTTTCTTGCCTTTACATGAGGCATGACAGCTATTTATTTGTTAAAATATTTTTTTAATGAGCCGATTGTAGTTAAAAGTTGCTTAATCAAAATTTAATATTTATTCCGTAAATTTTTTTGACGTATCATAAGATCTCACAGACGTATTTAATAAGCAAAACCTTAAAAAAAAAAAACACACACAACTAATGACTGGGCTACTTATGCACCAGTTTGACCATCGTTATAAAACAATTATGACAATCATTTCAGTAACATATATTGTTTTTACTATCGTCTTTATTATTTGCGAAGGCGATACGCCTTTTCATAAACTTAACCACATATTCTGCTGTTTTACCTTTACGTGAAATATAAAATGTAACCATAAAATAAACATAATAATTCATAAAATAATGAATGCGATGGAAAACTAACCATTACAAACCATTACAAAATTTAACCAAAACGTTACTTTACAGGTAACTAAAAAGTAAGCGCACGCGTACAATGCTGGAAATTTACACTTAAAAAGTTCCATGTTACCAAAATAAGACAATAAGTAGTAGGGCTATTACATTAAGACCAGTCACTCACACATTCACACAAAGATTCAGGCAGTAGGTAAGCCGCGAAGTGATCATGGTAACTAAGTGTTTCAAATATATTTTTTTCAGTCTGTGTTTGAAATTAGCTAGATTTTTATTTTGTCCTGGAAGCGATGGAAATATAAATATAAAAAGCAACGGGGATAGAAAACCGTCCGATGGAAAGTATGACGCGTCCGCGAATATTGTCGCGCTGACGTCACATATGTGTCGAGCGTATTAAGTTAGGAAATTATTTCATTGGTGTGGCGCTATTTTGATCCCAGCTAAGAATGTTTCGTGCTGCGGCAAGTTGAAGCTAGGCTGCTGGTGGCCACCCCTGTCTCGGAACTGGAGTACTACGTTAGCAGCGGGTGAGAAAGGGCCGGGTAGAGGGGGGGGGAATGTTGTGTGCCCCCCTGCTGCGGCGGGGGAGAGAGGCAAGGACAGACTACCAGCAGCAACACGCACACACATACACACACACACACACACACGCGCGCACACACATACACACACACACACACACACTTGCTGGACCACGACTGGGAGGAGGGGCCTAAAGGAGATACTTTTCCTTTTTTTTTACCCTTGCCGCAAGGGTGCCAGCCTTCCCCTGGTGTGGTTGGTATCTGTGTCATGGGAGACAGTGTTGCCAAATGTGTACGGGTGAGCCTTTTTGTGCCGGCCAACAGAGGTTTATCCCTGGGCGAATGGTTCAGCATGCTCGTGACATTTTTTCTTTAGTTCTCGATATTTCTAAGGAAGAGCCAGCCGAACGGATGCGAAACTATTTTCTAATTACTACCCAGGTCAAGAATTGTTATAACAATATTAGCTAAATTCTAAATGCTACACGAAAAAAACCTAAAATTATCCACAATTTTGAAAAGGGGAAAAGGGGGGGGGGGGGCAATTTGGATAACTATTTTGAAGTCTCTCTAATGAAAAAAAAAATATTTTTTGTGTGTCTAAAAACACTAAAACTGGTTAAGATAAATGAAATGAACCTTGCTAAAGTTTGTGTTATATAACGTGCCTCGAATTTAAAAAATAAGCTTAAAAGTATTAAGTACTTATGGTAGGACATTTTCCAAATGTCACTTGAGAGATACATGCGTTGTTTGTTTTTGTACACAGCCACTCAAACGAAGTTTTTTTCGAAAAATGTTGACATAATAACAGTGGCGGTAGAATACGTAGATTGTAGGTGCTAATTTTTGAGACCTGTCAAATTTAAGTTAGGTTACATGACAAATAAAGATAATCCACTGACCACTGAACAAGTAAGATGTCTCCGCACACCAGTTCAGTCAGAGCCTTCGCAGGCGAATGTTAGTCAAATACGCCGCAGAGCGTTCTTCTCTGCGCTTGAACTGAGCGAGGTCGCGCAGCGGTACCACCGCAATCACGTTCCTGAGGATTCGAGTTTGGATCCAGGTCCAGCCATCTTGAATCCGGATTTGCGTGGCATGGTTCAAAGATGTTAAACCATGCCTATTTCCATCCCACTATATCTGCCTTTTTTCTCGTCCCTGAAGACTTCTGTTCATGAAGCGTTAACATTGTGTCCACATTCTGGAAAGTCAGGAGTAGTATGTATTGGCCGGTCCGGACACAGGTTCCAAGTGGAGGTCTGAGGTAGGGTCAATGACCGACCGAATCCTGACGTCACGGTGGCCATTTTTTGTGTCAAATACCTCAAAATTACTTAAAATTCTTAAAAAAAAAGTTGAAGGAAAAATTTCCGTTTCATTTTTCCCCACAAAAACTTAAAAAAATTCGAAATTCAGAATGACTCTAAATAAATTTGCCTTAGAAATAACCCAAATCCCCCATAGCGGCTTAAATTAACCGTCGTCTAGTTGACCTAAGCCGCCGTGGTCATGACCTTGACATTGACCGTAAAATACAAATTCTTCTTTAATGTTTTATTTTTCGAACCTGTCAATTTTTTGTTAGTTTTATAAATTATCTTTTATTGAATCAAACAAATATCGAACTAATCTGATCGAATCAATCACCATTTTAACAAGTGATTTTTTTAAATGTTTTTTGGACATTTTTCCGAATTTCTAGCTTAAAGATTACAGAATTGCAAGATGGCTGCCAAGACGGCTGATAAGATGGTGGACGCCACGGTAATAAATAAACATTGCGGCAGCGCCCTCTAGCAGACGAAAATGAAATAGCGACATCCACCAGACGAAAATATGGCGGACCCAAGATGGCTGCCATGACGTCATACTGGCTGGCGTAATATCTGTCGTGGCATTATTCGTGGTGGGAGGTCAGCCTTAGGTGGCTTCCCAGGAGGAAAGATTCATCGCCATTTTCAATCGAATTACCTCGTCAGATTCAAACCGAGGACTCCATGATATAATATAAGTACCCTTTTTTATTTAAATTTAACTAAATGAATTTTTAATTAATTTTAAAATTTTTCCCGTTACAATCGTGTAATAATTACGGATTTTCAAGATGGCGGCAGTTACGAAAATTGCAACGTTTTAGAATCTAATGTAGCGGTCGTAACTAAAAGTGCAACTGTCATACGCATTCAAGATAGCGGGCGTATTGAGTTGTGTGACATAAGCGATTTTTGATTATAATTTCATATAATTTGTAATTAAGAATTTTTAAAATTATTTATTAATAAATTACATGTTTACTCTCGACGGGAATCGAACCGGGGACAGTGATGGATTGAGTAACTAAGAATTTGAAGTGAGCCATTTTTTTTTTAATTTTTCGGAATTTTTTGGTCTAAATTTAAAGAAGTTTACGGTCAAGGTCGTCATGATATCGGCGGCTAAGGGTGGCTAGGCAATGGGGAGTTTAAGTTGCAATGGGGAATTTGGGTTATTTCTAAGGCAATTGTATTTTGAGGCATCCATATTTCGAAATTTTAAATTTTTGAGAGGGGAATGGGAAATTTCCACTAAAACGGGAATTTTCCCAATAAAAATAGTTTTTTTTTATCAGAATTTTGAGGAATTTGACACAAAAAATGTCCGCCTTGACATCAGAGGTCGATGGTGCCCGGACCAGCCAATACATTTGACTGTCAGGGAATTTACTTGAAATTTCGGAAAAATCATTGACTTTCCCCAGTAATAGTTATTCGAGGAGAAAATGTCATTTTCCAGTCTGCCATCACCAAATGGTGTTTTATTGGATAGCCATACACACATCATAAAATGGCGTATGAAAGGTTCTGTTTACATAATAGGTAAATTATTTAGATACATACATAGGTTAGTTAGGAAAATTTGTAACTCTAGCAGTCATGGAAAGTCAGGGAAAATTTATTACATAGATGTGTAGGTGCCCTGTTTAAGTCTTAATAAAATAAAAGATAGTAGTAGGGAATGGAAAATTTTGCATGTTCAATGAGCTTCAGGATAGACTCCATGATTCTCTACATACATGAACAAACGTTACCTGCTCATTGTCTGCTGACTTGTGAGCCGTCTGAACCGGGTAACGCGTGATTCGACACTTCATTGATTGAGGATCTCTAATTTAAAATGAACCAATAGCAGAAGCCTCACAAAGGTATAATTATTGGAATCTTAGCATTTCACGAAATTAATCTGCGAAATTTTCCATTCTCTAGATATTAGTGATCCAATAAAAACGTCTGGCATCCTAAATCAAATTGAGATCAAACAACAAGTGTAGCGAAAAGGGATGGGGAGGAGGCTGGTAAGTGACTCGTATACCCTTGTCATTCCGTATTCCTAAGTCAGTCTCCTGAAGTGTATAGTACGTTTTCCCAACAAAGGAATAAATAGTACGTGACCGCAGGAAAGAGTGAGCTGACTCGAGGGATTCACTGCCTCGTATTTTTTTCCCCTACCACCCTTCGCAGCGGCGGTCCATTTAAATTTTGGCAACACTGTAGTGGTAGCACTCCTCTCTTTCGGTCGATCCTTTGTTTTTTCCTCCATTCCTTCTTTTCCCCCCTTTCCAACCGGTACCCTAGCCTACCACAACGGTGTTTGGTTCTCAAAAGGAAAATGGATGGGCTGCATTCTTCCAAGGGACCTTTTACTTGTGGGCCCTTTTGTGATGGGATAGGACTGGAAAATGGTTTCGCCGCGATGTGCTCCCGGCCACAAGGGATGGCTTGTGTTGGGGTGATTTACATAAGCCAAGGTCACGTTCAGGACGAACAATATACCTGAGACACAAATCCCGTCTCAGCAATTTTGCTTGTGTAAACAATCACCATCGATCACAAAGAAGTAAGGATTTTCTTCTGTCCGCCACAATGCATTTGGACAGGTGTTATGTTCGCAGTTCTACCAAATCAACATTCTCGACGTCTGGCAACTGCGAAAATGTAATAAATTAGTTTGACTATGGTAATTTGTGTTTAAAAAATTCGTTCGTGTAGTAGCTACGCTGGTGTGAAATGTGTAAAGTTTACTGCATGTCATAGAATAGGCCCAACTTTTTTTTTTTTGCTTTATTGTTGACTTAAAATACATACATTTTATGTATGTATTTTGTTTTTTAGGAAAATAATAATTCAATACAATAATGATGTTAATAAATTGATATTCACATTTTAATTAGGTCGCTCGCGGAATGCTTCTAGAGCCGATTCCTTTACAATATAATACGCCGAAAGGCCAAAATCGGTAATCATGTTCTTAGTACATACACAACACACCATATGTATGCAGTATGGTTAATTGTGTGTGTGTAAACGCGCACAAATTTGTGCTCTTATAGAATTTCGCTACAAAGTTATATTCATTATTAATATATAATTATTAATATTTACTCTCTTATTTAGTTAATAGAGTATCATAATAGGTTCCTTTGAAAGTCATTCTGTTGTTTGGCAACAAACTAGGATTCATACTGTTATAAATTCGAGTGCACCCTCTATCATTAGGTCATAGATTATTTGTCACACATTGGAGGAAATGATGCCAACCTTGCAGAAATCAGTCATGTGCAACCAGGATAGAAGTGGCGATCTGGCAGTAACCATACAACCGTTAATAATACGTACAAGCATGTGGATGGAGCCTATCCTGGTTCCAGAAAATACCGAGAATATTGCGGGTATGTAATCACGTCACAGATTTGACACGGGTAAGGTTAGATTCTACATGTATGTCAATTATATTTAAAAAGTCCAAAAGGTACACTTCTGTGTTTGAATTTTTTTAAACCCATATTACGGAAACGTAATGCAAAATATCGCTGAGTCATATTGGTAGATTTTGGAAATAGTCGCAGTTTCAGGATAGACTCCTCTGTGTACTGTAGCAAATTACAATTGCTCATTTGCTACTAACTAGTGACTTCTGTCCCCTGGGATGCTTGTTATTCATACTTCTTTTGTTGAAGGTTTTTCATGGCTCGAGAGTTCTTCCGAATAACTATTTTCCAATCATCGAAGCAGCACAAAGTCTGGAGTCTAGCCGATCGCTGTATGAATATGCGAATTTTATGGTCTCAACATGTTGGCTCTTAACCTTGGGCGCACCGTGGTTTCCAACACCACGACCGTGCCTGCGGTAGCGTAAAACACCGCCGCATGCTTCACGCAGCTCTGAGTTTTCATCAGACAAAATACCCATTACTAGAGTCATTCATTACTTTTTCGCGAAAAAAAAATCTGAACGCTTATTAGCCTGCAAAATAGTATGCCCAGGCCAGCAGTTTTTTCCTCGTGATTGGTGGCCGTCAGCTATTGCCCTATTTTGTTCGGACCATTCACAACGCGTTTGCTTTCGCTCTGAATTATTGTGATGCCTGTGCCTGCAGTATAAATATGCCTGAAATTAACTCAACCCCACATGAAACAGAAACTATGCTACTGTTTAGCGTGCATCTGGTCTCAAAATCTTATCGCGAAAAATACATGGCCCTACCCATGTCTGGAGACCTGAAAATTTAGCGGATTCAATTCGTGAGAGGCTAGAATCCCAACACTTTTGCCTTTTTGCTGCCAGTTTATATGAAGGACTCTGGGCCAATGAAAAACCTTCAACAAAAGAAGTATCCAATCTCGAGCATTGCAGTTAACAGTTTTCACGAGTAAGTAGACAACGAGTAGATGCAATTGGCCCGAGTGCACAGAGGATCATGGAGTCTATCCTTTAGGTCACTGAAATCGCGAATATTTCAGGTCCCTGCCCATGACGAAATATTTCACGGACGGTATAAACATCTTTCATGCGACTAAATTATAACCAATATTTCAGAGTCCAGCATAAAAAATACGCAAGCATTCTAAATGGACTATGACGACTGTTACTTTGTGCCATGGCGTTAGCAACATCTGCTTAGGGAAGGGGAAACAATACAATAAAGTGGCGGGGGGGGGGGGGGGGGGGGGACAGGGAAGAGTGTTTGGGGAGACGGGGTTTTACCCACCACACGTCGCACTTACAAACACGGCGGACCTAGAAAACATGCGTGGGCATCAGCATGTCGTTTCCCCCGTCGTGCGTAATTGACAGTTCCGGGCGATGTTATGGACTAATTCCCGAAAGCCCCAATTAAACTGTCGTTATTGCCTGTTGCCAAGCCCGCGAGGTGTGTGTGTGTGTGTGTGTGTGTCGACCTCCCCTCCCTCCCCGGAGGTCGTCGCTGAAAACACACCCGCTCGTTAGGCGGCCGGCTCGCGCACCACAGGTGTCGGTCCGCGCGAGCGTGGTGGCTGTCGACCACTCTTCAATCACCGCCGTCGACGGCAACCCATTCCGCCCGCGGCTGCGCTCGGAGAATCTCCCTTCTCGCGGCGCGTTTCACCTCCGGACTGGACTCCACGCCTACTCAGCACATAACTGGATACCTCACCATTTCGGGTTATGCCATTCAATTTCCAGTGCTCACCTTCTCCTTGTGTAATTTGGCACGCCCCAGAATACCTCCACGTAGAGACCGGAAACATTCGGGGATTCATATCGCGATAGGCCTACCTTTGCGCCATGTCAATAACTGAACCACAGCTAATCTGAAGGACGTTGAGCCAATGGAAAACCCTTCACAAAAGAAGTATTACAAGCATCCCGGTTGACAGATGTCACGAGTTAGTAGCCAATAAGCAATTGTTATTTTCCCTAGTACATACAGGATCGTGGAGTTTATCCTGGAGGTCATTGATACAGCGAAATTTTCCTATTCCTCCGTGTAAGCGATGCGATGGTTAGGAGCAAGCATTTTGCATGAAAAAAAAAGAATATCCGCACTCCCATTACAGTGGGATAATGTAGGGCTATGCCTGCGCCAGCGGTTTCTTCCTTGTAATTGGAGGCCGTATTCAATAGAAGACATTGCCTGGTTTAACCAGTCCACTCATTACACGTCTGCTTCCGTACTGAATTATTGCGATCGGTGTGCTGACATAGACATATAACTGCTATATATATATATATGCTAGAGTGTTTTAACTCTCAGATTGTTTCGAAACCTTTTCCCTTAAAAATATACGTCCGTAGCGATGGTAGGGCACTCAACTCTCAGGTGTGCGAATTTCGCATTTGGTCAAGCCGAAAATGAAGACGGCTTGCACAGCAATCGGGCAGTCAGATAAACAGTTTGCCATCTATCGAGAATGAGTCCAGACGGGCAGTTACTTACAACCAATTAACTAATCGCACGTTGAATGTAAATAGTGGAAGACTGTTCACTTTGATCATTTTTAATTATCTCTCAGAAGGTTTTCAGCATTCTAGCATAAAAACCGGTATGTTCCTGAAAATATAGGATCTGCTTCGTGTAACTTTTCTTTTTTCTTGTTATTTCTATATGTTATAGTTCACGAAGAAGACCTAAAATTGTTCATTGGATATTTGTAGACTTCCTGTAAACCCCCCCCCCCCCCCCACACACACACTTTTCATCCGATTATCTTTGTCAGGCTAACTGCTCTGAACTGACGGACGCTTAAACATATCTAGTGTTAGTCTTACATCTATGTTGTCTTACAAAAGTGGGCACTTGGAAACCCGGGCACTTAAATCCAATGAGACGCTTCTCTAGAACAGATCAGAGAAGAATAAAGCAGTGGATGTGGGGGCAGGAGGAAAAAAACGGGATCACCCCGACCACCGACCGCCGCGGGAAATTGGTATCGGACACCAGTCGCAATGGTGCGAGCGTAGTGTGCATATTTCGGAGCCCTTTGAAGTACACGAGTTTTATATATATATTATTTTATATATATATATATTATATATATATGTATGTGTGTGTGTGTGTGTGTGTGTGTGTGTGTGTGTGTGTGTGTGTGTGTGTGGTGCATGTTGATAGCTATGCGCGTCAAGAGGAAAGGAAAGGTCGCATCGTGCGTGAATGACGAGAATGTTAAAACAATAATAGGATCTGAACGACTTTGACAGAATTTGATGGGTTTTTTTCCGGAGACCTGGATGTACAAAAATAGTCAAATACATTGTAGGTATATTAAAAAAATGCAAATAAATATGATTTTAATAATTTTATAGACAAATATTTTTCATGTTTGTTTATTTTTAAGTTTAAAACCCTTATTTCACGTAAAAACTGTTTACAAATTTTATTTTAAACTATAAATTATTTGACCTTTTCTGTACATTCGAGTATCTGTAGTAAAAATATCTAGCCGACAAAGCAAACACCATGTAATTCTGTCAACTGACTCAGATTCTAATGTTTTTTTTAATATTCTTGTCATTCATGCACGTTGTGAATTTTCCCATCCTCTTAAATTCTTTGGTACTATTATAGAAAGCATATAAGGACGAGATAGCGCAGCGTTCATTAAATTAAAGAGAACCAATAAAGTAGTTATAAATGTCATTGACGCTGTGTGTGTTCTAACCCAATTTGGTCGGCTAATAATTATTATAAGTTAACATGAATAAAAAAATTGCAGAAATCCTTTTCGCTGGTTCCAGAGGGGGTAGGTTTTTGGTGATTATTAGTTTAATATAAATATCTATGACCATGCATATTTCTAATTTGTTTGTCACTTTTGAAGATAAACCATGAGCTTACGATTTATATCTTGTATTTGGACACAAATAGTAGAAGCGCGTGTGCCAATCGGACTTCATGCTGTTGAATTCCCGTTGTAATATGCGCGCGCATTTCGTCGAATATAGTAAAAACATAACCCGCAACGAGCCAGAATAAGGAAAAACTTTCTTCGTTCGCAAAGCTGCTTCACACCTGCAAAGGAAGCGAAGCAGCGAATGCTGCCCAGGGGGTGCTCGGTCGGGCGGTGGTTATCGCGTAGGCGCGATACGGTATCGCGTGGTCTACCCTCGGCGGGGCGGCCGTGTTTACAAGGATAGGATGTGCGAGTTGCGTGTGTCGTCCGTCCCCGATAACCGCCCATAACGACGAACAGCGCGTCACCGCCGTACACGTATTTTTTTTTTTTTTTTTTGTAAATGGAATAGAAATATACCTACACAAATTGTAAATTTGTACATTTATCTGGAAACAACTGTATCACGACAAAATAGTGTTTGCACAGTAAGTAATACTGAGTTCGGATCCTTTCCCGGGAATTTATGCTTTATGTTGTCCCAGAACCTCCAATAGTTAAAGTTATTTTTGAACCGTGCCCTGGTCACTTTCCAGTATCAACTGCGCAACTTAATAAGCATAATAAAACCAAATAAAGTAATATTATTGAATATTATATTATTTTTTCCATTGTTTAAAAATAATTATGTTTGTCTGAAACATAAATTAAAATATAGATATAATCATGCGCCTATTTTCGTTAGAAATACTCAGTATTTTCTCGAAAGACGTATTATATATAGGTATATGCGAAATTATCCATAGCCATGTTTTGTAAAAAGTTACAATTTTTTTTGTAGTATTAAGAACTCTTCCTTGTCTACTGATTCGAGAGGAATCTTTTGTAAAAGTACAAAAAAAAGTTGTGAATTAAATAACTTACTATCGATTTGGTTGAAAGTATCTCATAATTTTTCACGCTTATTTTTTTTACTTTGAAATCTTAGCGCATCACTAATTACTGTTATTTAGAGACATGTGCGGCAAAAAATACCGAAAAATTCTTTGACAATTTTATTCCTTGTTTACAGTTTGCATTTGCAACTCAGCGAAAATAGCTGATCGCGCGATATGTGTGTAAGGACGGGTCTAGAACATAGTCTCGTAGATGCTTTGGAATTTTAGAGGTGCCTAAAAAATCAGCTCGAGCACACTCCTATTGTTATCGTAATTCGAGCAACAGATTCATGGCGCGTGAAGAAGACGTTGACAGTTCCTGTCTAAGCTGCAGTTACAGCTTTAATTTTTTTTTTTTTTGAGAATTTGGGGGGTGATGGGGGAGGAAGAGAACACGTTTGTGAACGAAATAGCGGAGACTGCTATTATAGGACGACCTCTCCCTCGGCCAGGGTGTTATTACCGCCCTAACGACGTGCGTGTGCCGGAGTTTTTTTTTGGGGTGGTAGGGGGGTGGAGGTCGTCGATGATTTCCCTCCGCGCGTTGTCGCTGCGGACTTGCAAACACGGCCCGCACTTCCGGTGAGCTCACGAAGCCCGCGCGCTGTCGCCACGGATTTTGGCTGACCTTCCTCCGTCAATCCCCTTCCCTCCTTCCCCGCCGTACGTAGAGAACCTTAATTTTGCAAGTACACTCCACGCACACTTGTGCATAAATAAGACGGTGTCTAATTGTTTAGTGGCCTGCATATTCCACGAAAATATTCTTCCAAGACTAGCTGAAAGTTATAGCACTGTAGCATCTTCTGTGTTTCGTGATTGGGTGAGTTTCTTTCAGGCACATGTCGATTGTCACAACACCAATCACAGTAATTCAGCGCGGCAGAAAACGCGTCCTGAGTGGCTCGGTCAAATAAGGCAACGACTTCTCTCGCAGACGGCCGTCAATCACTAGGAAGGAACCGCTGGTGCGGGTATACTTTGTTGCAGTCTATTGGGTGATTAGAAATTTTTTTCGCGAAAAATGCTTGGCCGTATCTGTTGTCCATTAGCTGCTACGTCTGATCTTCCAGCCGGATTGAATGTGATTGGATCATTTGAATTTTGGTAATCTTGATAGTGGTTTCTGGTCCTTCGGGGCTTGACAAAACTACCTTATGAAAATGCAGTTTAGAAGGGTATATGCATTCTAGCCTCTCTCCCAATTATAACGTGAATTTTGAACGCGTCTGAAAACGTTACGCGCACTTTCCAAGGGCTGTACATTGAAATCACCACTTAGATTGATACATTACGGCAGTCTGTGAGATTGACACTGCGTAGGCAGTGACTTACGGTGAGCTTGACACTGTCTGAGTTTTGGTATAAATGGCACTTGTTTGAGCTTAACATAAGATGCATTCCTGTAACCTCGGAACTCGGCGAGTTCGTCACAGGCAGAGTTCCTGTGTAAATACCAATCAGTCAACTTGACATACTGTGAGCTTGGCACTCAGCGAACTTGGCATTTAGTGAGATTGCCATAGAGAGAGAGAGAGAGAGAGAGAGAGAGTGTGTGTGTGTGTGTTTCGAACCTGCTTTCTTCTCAAGTGTGAGGTTTTTCTTGATGTTCAGTCTACTCTGGTAAACTCTACACAATATACTTAATTGCGACATTAGGTCAACAAAATGCGGTTGGACTGAAGTGTTTGCAAGTTTTTACTCGGTGATTTCTTCTAGATTAATTATTTACATGTGGGATTTTGATGAATTTACTTAAACGCTGGGTAAATTTTTTCCACACACGGACATAACTTGATTTGTAAGTGATCGTGGGATAGGTTTAAACAAAGCTTGTAATCCTCTGGGATTTTAGCAAGGTACGTTTTAGAGATTAATTTGTTTCTAAGCTTGTAATTAGTGCACACACGCGCAAAAGTCGGGAAAATTCACTCCATATGTATACACGCATTGTGATAGGTGACTGGAAGTCTTACAAGTGAGGTCGGCTCCGTTTCGCGGCGCGCATTTTGCGTACGAAAGGTGTCGAAGAAAAATATCAGTTGTGTTTAACGTGTAGGATTATAATTTACGGGCTGCGTTCACCAAATCCGTTTCGCAATTATGATTTTTCAAGCGTTAAGTATGCCCCCACAATGGGGGGCTATTTAATTCCAGTGGGGCCAGCCCCCTGGCCCCCTGAGATTCACGCCCATTAGTACCAGTCATGTACGTGTACTAGGGAAGTACCTTTATAATTATGGTTATGTGTCTTATCCAGCAGTGGAAGCATAGAAAATGAACTTGAGTATTTTACGCAATTGGACTAAACTATAATAATTGAAATTATTTACCTGACTTGTTAAAAAGAAGATAATTGTTAGGATATATGCGAGACAGGAATAAACTACAAGAAATAATATTTTGTGCTTCTAATGTATAATAGTAAAACATCCGTAGGAATGACATTGCAAGACGAACAAAAACGTGAAAACATTACGATTCAAGCCAAGCCCTAATTGGAAATTTCGTACGCAGAGACCTTCATTTTGATCACTCGAAATTTTCCAGAGTTAAAGCGGACGTGCTCTCCAACCTCGACTGAATGTCCGACCGCGATTACCTTCATTGTTTCTATAATAGTTTGTGTGTATTTATTTTTATTTTGAAAAGCGCTGCCGTTATCCCCTGTACTATATTACTTATTTGTTTTCAGATGCTGGGGATGGATTCCATCGATAAGGTAGGACATCTATGACACACACACACAAAACAACCTCCCCTCTTTAGCGTCTCGTTAAGGATAGAGTAGAGGCTAGTGGTATACTTTTGACAGTAGATGTAGAAATGTCGGTGTGTGTTTCCAATAGTTTTCTTGGTACAGTATGGCGAAACCAATCTCATCCGGACTAGACATGGTGAATCATTCAGCGTTTGCCAAAAAAAAAAAATAAGAAGGAAGTTGTGGTCGGGAAAATCAAATTTATAAAGCATGCCCTATTTCGTTCCTTGATTACAGAAATTGTTAAACAAATTATAATTATCCGCTATTGTTGACTAAGTCATCTTAGGCAGTCGTAAATTGAGGCAAAGGAAAACATTTTTCCAAGTAATTTTCTGTAATGTTTTTGCTTACGTCTTCCTTACCTGAAGGTGCAAGCCGGGCCAAGTGTAAACACATGTTCAGAATTTTGCTGTGGCTATGTTAATTGTCATGTTCGCAGTTCTTACTGATCAGCAATTTTTATCACGTATCTAAACCGTTTAATCGGGTAGGCTTATCATAATCTACTGAAGAACCCAGAGGCGGTTAACTACTTTAATTTATGAGCCTTAATTTATTAGAGCCAGCCAACCTCAAAGATATTCGTCGGAATCAATTATGGTGGGGAATTGTGAAATAAGCCACATACATAAGCCTGGTAGTAAACTTATCTTGCCATCTGTACACTTGTATTACACTGTAAACGCGAGTGCCATAATTATGAGATCGTGAAATTACTGTAGCGTTTTGATACATTGTGGGAATTTTATTTCATTTGTTGTAGTTCATGGTGCTAGCGAGATACATATCTAAAAGAAAAGAAAAAGAACTTAAATTAAAAATTATAATAAACAATTAAAAATCTAAATGTTAATTATTTGAGGTACTGTAGTTGCAATATTGAGATTAAATTTCGTAATTTAAAGCATCTATTTCTGCGTTTTCTACGTTGTGGCTACCCCAGTAGGCAGATGTTTTTTGTTGCCTGCTGCAACAATCACGAAATTTTTGTTTTTTGTTGCGCGGGAAAATAAATCTGTCAACATATCTATAATAGTGTAAAAGGAATAACCAGAAAATTATACCAATGATTTATCACTCGATATGATACCACAGCAAAATGTTCATATATGGCCTTTGTTGGAGGCACTGTCTGCGCTAACGCTAGGTGGATGATTACTACACATGTCGCGAAGTTTGATACCACTTTCGATAGTCGTAGTTGAATTTTCTGACGGCCAGTTACTACAAAAATGCTGACTGGAGGTCGCTTTAAAACGTTTCTTGCAGTCATCTGGTACCTACGCGGAGAAAAAAAGTATAGATGTAGAAACCTAATCTCGATAATACCATAAGGAATATAAGGGCCGTTTCCTAATGGTTTGCCGATAAAACACAGCTGTTCACAGGGGCGTAAATCTTTGGATTCTCAAGGGATGCCCGTGGAAATTCGCGGGGGGCCCGCGCGGCCCGAGAGTTGCGCGTGGGTTTGAACCCACACAAGTCATCTTTGGATAGGGTGCTTGTATGGTGTGTACTGCCCATGTATTGCCCTAAATGCATACAATAAGCTATCAAATTTAAAATGTACAGAAATATATCCATAAAACAGAGTTTTGGCGTTAACGTTTATGAACCCCGTTTCACAATCACGATTTTGAAAGCGCAAGCGGGCCTCTCCAGTGAGGGGTTTCTTGATACCAGGCGGGGTTTTCCTGTGGTTTGTAACCAGAGTGCTGCCATCTGTGGAGGATTGTGTAAACCTAATTTCACAAATCCAAAAATTAAACTTTATATCTTTAATTGTTTATGAACTTTTAACAAGTTATGCAATCTTTTAGTAAAATTCCTTGTCCAAAATCAGGGCCAAAGTTGTTTAGTTTTTTTATTTCACGTCTTTCTCGTTTTTATCGGAACCATTTCATTATATAGGCCTATGTAGTTTAAAATTTTGGTCTGCAAATGGAACGATTATATGGTCGTTGTAGCTCCTCCAGCAGCGAATTCTAGCGGCGAGTGCGGAAACCACGTGTGATTCGCGTCCAGAAAACTAGTTGAAAACACAATTTGCGTATATTTATTCTGCTCGGCACTATTTTAAAGAATTCTACGTTAAAATTCGTGTCCGAGTTTCATGTTATAAGTGAATTTGCAACATGAGAAAATATTAATTCGCTCATTACCAGAGGTTAGATATTATACATCTCTGGTGAGTGCCGAAAGACTTGCTCACTTTTTTTGTTTTTCTTTCTTTCCACCCCAGTGTACAGCGTGTTCCTCAAACCGCCACAGCCTCGGGCAGAGTGCCTTCCTCGGAGAGCTGCTTCTTTCCTCCTCTGAACGTTTTAAAAGGACGGGCTCACCCCCCCCCCCCCCCCCAACCTAAACCCTCACGCAAACTACGTCACGGGCGACGGACCCATCTGCCCGGGCCGCAGCTGTCGCGGCTTTGTCGCGCGGCGGTCCCGGTGCGGCGAGGCCCCGCGGGCGAGCCCCGAGAGACCGCGGAGGCCTCACGCACGTCCATTGTGCGTCGCTGACCTTCCTTCCCCGAGCATCTTCCCCCCCTACCCTTCACCGTGCTCCTTCGAGCGCCTTGCCGTGCGGTCTGTGTGCCTCCGACTTAACTGCCCTTCTTTTTTATGCAAATCTCTTCTCCGCCCTCCTCCCCCTCATCATCAAAACCTATTATAATTCACATTAATTTTTACTGGCTTTTAGGTCTTTTTTTTTTGGTTCGTTTCTTGCTAGACTTCAACAGGCTTCTACGTTCAGGCTTACGCCCAGCTGAAGAAGTTTCCGTAATGCAAAGTCAAGTGAATATATATATATATATATTTTTGATGTTCATTTATATGATTTTTCAACATAATGCTCTTTCGTGAATATTTCTGTATCATACTGTAATTTTGTTTTGTAAATGGAATAGAAATATGTATGTAAAATTACAGATATTTGTACATTTGTACATTGACATGAAAACAAGTGTATCACTACAAAACAGTGTTCGCAGTAATGCTGTGTTCGGATTCTTACATGGGCATTCGTGCTTTGTGTTGTCTCAGTACCTCCAATAGTTAAAGTTAGGTATCTGTAAACCGTTTCCTGAATAGCTTTTCAGTATAAACTGCGCACATTAATAAGCAGGGTAAAACAAGTTAAAGTTTAGTTGTTGATTTTTCGATTATCTTTTTTCATAGGTTAAAAATATTATGCCCGAATGTACATCAACACAAACATAACATTCCGCGCCAATTTTTGTGAGAAATACTCTGTGTTATCTCAGAAAAAGTATATCCTATGTGAAAAAAAAAACTCCTAGTAATGTATTGTACAAAGTTACAATTATTTATTGTAGTATTACAAACTATTTCTTGGGTAACTGTTTTCTAAAGGATCTTTTGTATAAGTTCAGAAAATTATTTTTGTGCCCTAGTATTAACAAACACGTCCATATTTTTTTTCTCGTGCTTTCAACTGTTATTTGTTGATTTATTTGATCAAGTGTTGCTGTCATCTGCAGAAAACTATATCAGTCTATCTCACTTTTAAACTACGCAAGCCGTGCAACATCGATATTCTTCCGTTTCAAGTCTGGGATATATTCAGAATTGATTCAATAGGCGTTAGGGAATAGCAGTACAGCCTATATGGGGAATAGCAGTACAGCCTATATGGGGAATAGCAGTACAGCCTATATGTCAAATTAGTTTTGCAGTCAAAACACAGTATCATTGATGATTCTTTATTTAGCATTCAGAAATGAAATCTAATACAAGAAATGTTTGTTACGTGTTAAATCAGTAATTAAAATGGTCTTCCTGGAAGGTAAGCAGGGTACACGCACACAGACACACCCGTATGACGTTATTAAGCGACGTGGCGCATTACTTGAGAATCCTGTTCGAATAATGGTCCTTCCATCTCGATTTAGGCTTTCCATTGTTTCCCAAAATCATGCCAGGAAAATACTGGGATGGTTGCTTTTAAATATGCCATGGTTAGAAACAAAAAAAGTTGCCTTTTGAATGACCTCTAGGCTAGATAAATGTTCTTAGCAGCCTACTTATAAGACGTCTTAACTTAGTAGCCTGTGATTTGGTTATTCTTATAGCAGAGGGTTTCTAATTAGCCAGGAGTAATCCCTCTGAAATGTGTGCCAATATAAAAATTTGCTTTGATGTATAAATATTTTTAATTTATAGTATCACAAAATGAATTCACGATTTCATCCGGTCCCTAGCTGTACGGATACAATTTTTTTAAATACTTATTCCCTTCATCATCGTTCTGTGTAGTGAGTATCGTCTCTAATGACATCGCTGTAGACTAAACTTAAACAAAAAAAGAAAAGAATGTTTTAAATGTTTCGTTTATCTACTCATTCATTACTAATATACATTACGCACTCGGGGAAAACCCAAACGTTAAGCGGAAATCACGCATTGTTATTCAAAGACACACTAGAATGACTAACATACGCTTGACTAGAATCTTTATTGGTTGATGGGTAGGGCCATGTAATTTTCGCGGAAAAGATTTCTAGACCAGCTATGAGTTCATACTTGGTAGCATTTTCTGTGTTTCAGGTTGGCTGGGATTATTTCAGTTGCATGTCTGCTGTTAGCACGTCAGTCATAGCCGCCCAGTGCGGAAGCAGACTCGTTCTGAATGGCCTGGCCAAACAAGGAAACAATCGCTAGTGCAGGCATACTTCATTGCAGTCTAATGCGCGTTCCCCCCCACCCGAAATATACGTGCCGTTATTCATAGGAACTAAAAAATTCGCGGTATCGACGACCTTCAGGATAGAATACACAGTCCTCTGTATGCATGGACAAATAATGCCAGTTCATTAAATGACTTGTGAGTCATCTAATCTGGTTAGCCTGTGATTCCATACTATTTTGGTTGAGGGTTTCTTATTTTCCCTGTGTCGTTCAGATGAACTGTCAGCAAATATAAAAAAGCAGCTTAATGGTATAGGTATTTGAATTTTAGCCTATCCCGAAATTGATCCTTGATTTTTTTTTACTGTCTTACTTATTCATGGGTAGGTATTGGAAACATTTGCGGGTTCAATGACCTCCAGGATAGACTTCACGATCCTCTGCATACTTGGGCAACGTCACCTCTTCAATTGCTCCTGACCTGTGAGGTGCATCAGCGGGGTGACTTGTGATTTGATACTTCAATGAATGATTGACCAAGATTCCTCCAGATTAACATAGAACCAATAAAAGAAGCATAAATATATAATTATTTGAATTTAACATATCACGAGATGAATCCGCGAATTTATGATGTTTCTATTCGTAGGTGGATTTTCTTTTAACATCCGGAAAGACCGGAAAGCAATAAAAAGATACCTGGTCTAATTTTGTTCACATTATTGTGTAGTCCAAACGGAAGGAAAAATGTTTCACCAGCCAGTGCGTAAAATACATCGACTGGATAATGTACAAATGCGTGCGGTCAAGCCTGGAATAAGTAGATCATTCAACGCTTGTGCAGGTATCGATAAAGAGGGCTGAATGTTGAATTTAAGCAGGGCGTTCGGAAGCGGCTCGCCGCGCGAGGCAAAGGAAAACCGCTCGTCGCAGCGACAGATGCCCCCGTCTTCGCGTCCGTTGTTCGGGGCGCCCGAATCCAGTCGTCGTCGGCGCGAGGGGGTGTGTGCTCGTGAGGGTTCGGGAGTTGAGGAGGGGGAAGAAGCTATGGAACTGGAAGGCGTACCGGAAGTCGCGGCAGAATGCCGTGTAGGAGGTTCTCGCCGGGGTGTTTCCGGTTCGGGGTTTTGTTGGAGGAGCCCGCCTGCCCGCCTGCCCGCCCGCCTCCCGCCTCCCTCGTCTAGGCGAGGCAGCTGGCGGCCGGCGCGCGCCACCCGACACCTCGCCCCGCTTCTCAGGAGCGCCTACCGCCGCCCCTCCCCTCGAGCACCACGGACTCGTCTCCGTCCTATAGTGTTTGTGTGTACACGGGTCGTCTCAAAGTCAAGCCGAAAACAGTTGATAATAGGCCAGTAAATCACGATTCCGAATAAAATTAAACAACAAAATTCAATAACTGCCTGGTTTTCGATTTATAGGTTTTTTTTTACGTTTGAAAATTCCCACCCTGCACCAATACTCTGATAAGATTACTTCTTTCCCCCCTCCCCCTACTTTTGGAGGTCAAGCTCATCCAGATATCTGACTACTTTCTCGAAGTATGATTTTGGGGTCTTTGGGGAGTTCTAAATTTTCCTTTGAATAGGGGATTTCCCCCCCCCCCCCAGAACAAGGGATTTTTTCCCCCCTTGAAAATGAAACATTTTTAGCCTTATGGATTACTGTTGAACCGTTTGGGTGGTTGTTTATTAGCATAATCCAGAATCCAGCACCTGTCTCCAGACTATTATTTTCCTACTACTTTCAGATAAGTTGGAAATATTATGCTGTATTACCAAAACGAACACTAAATTAAAACAGTTGTTCTTAGTAGGTATTGGCCAATGCTCACTCTTTTTTAGGTTTACACGTTTCATGATGCTAATGATATGGTACTGATACCCAATTTAATCTGTGTATCCAGTTGTGGTCTTAAACACGTTCGGATTGGGAGAAAGTGTCGTTGGCTTCATAGCGCTTAAGTTTTCATAATGTGTAACACTTAAAAGTCAGTTTATCTGTTTTCCGTTCATCCATTCTGCCAGTGCTGGTGATGGAAATGCAGGGTAGGTGCTTTCAATACCATTTCCACAGGTGTGTTGAAAATCAACATGTGACATCTTGCCATTTTTTTTCTGTTCCTCGGTAGTGTTATCGGCCAAGTCTCGCAGAAAGTGCAGGGGAAGATAAGGAAAGGAGGAAGTGTTTTACACCACTTTCCGCTACCAACACCTGTCATTTTCTTGAAAGGTCTAGCGTTGCACAAGGCTAATGCTGCACGTATTCCCTTTTACAAATAAGGAACTCAGTGGACATCGAAATTGTTGTTTGGATGTTAGGCACGTAATACATCCCATTTAATGGGTGTTCAGTAATTTGGGAAAGTGATAGACATTTAGGCTATTTTAACTAAATTATGACGTTCTGAAAAGTAATCCATTTGGCCGTGCCGACATCCTTGCTACAGAAAGCCTACGAACCCCAGGGGACTCGAAGCCGTGGAAATCGGTTAATTTCCCGAGCATTAATTTCTCTTCTCGCTTATTAGGAACACTTATTGTTTATTTGCGATAAAGGACAGCAATCCAGTGCAGGAACTGAAAACTTTCTCGTCGTAGTGTGCCAGTACACACCGTACATTTATTACTAATGAGGAGACACAGGTCCGGAAGGATAGCCTAATTAATACAAGATTTACTAGCTAAAATTTATAATGTTATTTATAATGAAATTTTAAATGTCTATCCACGTATTAATCACACTCTCATAAGTCCACTGTTCACTCTCGCCACTGGAGCTCGGCTCGACAGTGGCTCTCTCTTACTGCTCGTCTCTCACCACGCACCTCTGTCCCAACACACTGCCTCGCACTACTCACGTATACCACACACCCAATAACCTCCCAGCACTGATGCACTGATCCCCGATCTGCTCTGCTCAGACTGTTTGCTTATCAGACAACACTGCGACACAGTGTGCCGCAAACTGTATTGTCATCATAGCAGTTGCGGGCCTCGTGGTCCGTATGCCAGAACAAAGCATCGAACCAAGGGCCCGCGAAGAGTTCCAGGCCGCGGATTGCCGCCCACTACCTCTTGTTTTAAAATAGAGTTTATGCTCCGTTCTTAGCACACGCTGTCGCTCATCGAATGGCCACTCACTCTCTTCACGTCACTCCCCCAGGATTACCCGGTATCGCCACCAATCTTGGACACCAATGTCTGTCACTCACAACCGCTCTTCAAGTTAGCAATGCCTTATACCTGTCAAGGTCCAGCCCTGGGAAGTGTCGCGTCGTTAAATTCCCACGAATTATTTTATTTTTACATTTTACATGGCTACACTTTAAGGCTTTTTTTTTAGTATCCGAACTTCAACAAAACTAAAAAAAATAATGTAGTTATATTTACTAAGTGAATTCTTTTTGCAGGATTAGCTGGTAAATTAGTAGCCTAATTTTAACATTTTCGTGCAGTATGAATAAGGATAAAATAAAAAACTGAAAAGTTTGGGATTTAAAGGCAATGCAGGTGGTTACTGAGTGGTATGTTTCAAATTTATTTTAGAAAATTTTATTAATTATATTCAATATTAATTTTATTTGCCGCGTAAGTCGTGCAAATAATTTTTTCCCTGAAGTATGGCATGTTTCATTTTTATTTTTGTGAGTAGTAGGGATATTCAGGATCGCCTTACAACAATTTGCAGATACGTTATCTAATAATCTATAGCCGGGTGGGAATTTTAAAACTTTGTACTAAATTACAATACGTTGGGGGGAAATTTCATTAACTTAGAAACTACGAAATTATTTTAATTTGAGTTTTTTTTTTTTTAATTCAAAGCCGTAATTATTTGGGCTATCAACTGTTCGTGGCTTGACTTTTAGTTCTGGGAAACTCTCCGTATGTGTGTGTGTATATATATAATATAAATGGAAGACGACGAAGCATAAACCTCGTGTTGTAGGTCAGAGCAGCGACGCTCGTGTTTTGTTCGTCGGCGAGGAGGCGACCGGCCGGGAAGGGAAGTGACGCCCGCGAGCCAGGGCGCTATTGAGTCGTCAGAGGGAGGCGGTCAGCCCTCCGCGTCGGGAATTACCCATGTCCCGATGAAGATAATCAAGGAATGACTACGAAGGGTGGAGGGGAGGACGAAAAAGGCGTCGGGAAAGTCTCACTCACCCTTTGTACCCCTCCGTCATGTTCCCCGTACCTCGACCATTTTTTTTTTAAAGCGTCGCTCTCACCTGTTCCGTTACCATGGCGACCCCCGGTCACCATCGCGCGCCATTGGTAGGCGGGCCCCGCTCTCATTAACTGCAATAATTATGCCACGCGCTCCACCCCCGCGCCATAAAAAATGCGTGTGCCTCTCTCGGTACTACCAGGGTGGGTAGGTTGAGAGGTAGTGGGGAGGAGGGGGGTTGCCAGATGACGCATAGGGGAGGGCAGACCACAACGGTTCTGTGTGGTGAGAACCAACCCCTTCTCCGTACAGCTCTGACGTCACAATTAACGGTCACACGTGTAATGGGAGTCTGGCTCCTGAATATGACACTTAGCGAAACCTCTCATCGTGACTTAAGGCAAAGGAAAATATTCCTCTTTTTGAATAACCTGAAAATATTTTGCTTAAATTTTACTTAACCCTATTCTGCAAGCGGCCGTTAGTCTCGTAGAATGATTTTAGTATTTAACAGCAAGCGCGTTTCATTTCATCAAGGCCCTTAATGTCATTTCAATGAGTGGAGCCAGAAATTACTGAAACAAAAATTTTGATCGCACTATTCAAACACATATTTATTTGTTACTCTTGTACGTGAGGAGACAGAATTTTTATACTTAAATTAGTCGTCAGGAAAAAAAAAATACCTGCGTCAGAATGAGATTTCAAATTGTACGCTTCGCTCAGGCATAGCCCGGTTGGACAATATACATATAACTAAAATAAAACTTATGACAGAAAATTATATAACTCTAAACACTGTTGTGTTATGTAAGGTAGCCAGTTATAAATATATGCATATACATGTATGTATTTGTGTGTGTATATATATATATATATATATATGCCATTACTGGTGTATGTCGAAAACAGTGTTATAATCCATATTCCCCATGGAAAAAAAAAACATTAAATAACCTTCCGCAGCCGGTTTGTTAAATCCCACGATTTATTGATGAAATCATCCAATCAAGTTGCTCGTTTAATTCATTTTTTATCTTCCCATATGTGTATTTGTAACCATTATATATTTTTTTTATAAATTAAGTTCATATTATAACTAAAATACATTTTGTGTTTCGTGGTCATCAGTCGTCATATTCCATAGTCCTTACATGTGTTGATATGAATGGCGTTTTCATGTCTACTTTCTGGTGGATTGCAGTCAGAAGTGCCGTACAGCTGTCGCTGCGCGCCAGGCCGCTGCGGACATTCTCTCGACCAGCTCTATACACTTGTCATTTAGACGTAAAGACAGGTTCGTGGGTGGCTTCAGCAGCGTGTAATGGAGCGAAATTTGGGCGTTGGTGTGAAAATATGAGGAGGGTCTTAAGGGCGTGCGCGAGGAGTCAAAGCCGGCGTTAAAAAGATGGGACGAAAAAAGAATAAAAAAAGTGGGTTGAAAAGATGCAAGAAGGGGGAAATAATGCTCAGTCATTCTTTTTTAATGGCAGCGCTGAGTCAGCAAGGGTCGCGTGATGGAGTAGACTGTCTTCGCGCGGCCTGTTGTAGCTGGGGCAGGTACAGTCGCCACGATCGTAGCGACCGGTCCCAGAGCTACAATCGCCAGTTTCATGTCGTGCTAGGAGGCAAGTCACTGCTACCAATAGTTTTGTTTCCTACTCTGTACTTTTTAAAAACTTTAATCTCAACCAAATGACGATAAATAAGCAAAAAAAAAAAACAATGGAAAAAAAAATCAAAAAATTGGTAAACTGACAGTTTGTAACTGAACACGTGAATCGAATATATAAAAAAATTCTTATTTTTGAAAGTCTTAAAGAATTTGTGACCCAGTTTGGTTCGCGGTGTTGGGATCCAAGAGCGAATTGTGTGTCTACGTTGGTACGACATTTTTTTTTTACTAACGGTAGAAGTGTTAAAGGGTAAAGTCCTTTCGGTCTTGGATTTGGGATGTACATTCTATGTACCTGAATAATTTAACCCCGTTATCTTCAACTTGCCTGTCATAGTTATAGCTCTAGTTGGCTTGGAATTAATCTGACACTTTATTCATGAATAAGTGGGTGTTTAGAATATAGCATGTTAACATTAACAAGGAATAATAACGGTCTTAATGGGATAGACATAAAACCGCGTATGTTCTTTCGAATGAAGAATTATCGCCCGAAATGCCAGCACGGCTGAAGTCCCCAGCCAGTGTGTTGTATGGTAGCTAGCCGAAGGCTATGACTTGCAGCTATACAATCCCAGGCCTTGTGTTGGTATCTTCAACGAGTATCTGCAAAACCTGTGATCCTACCATACCTAAAACCTCAACCAAACATCGAGATTACCAAGCACATTTATAAACACGCTCGTCGTATATTACTGACGACGTTCATTGTTGTTGAGTCTAAGTTACAAATTTATATACAACTTTATAAATTAATGTGCATTACCCTGTCGTTGGCTATTAAATCACCTGTAGTAAATAATTAATGGAAGGAATGGGGCTCACGCGAGCCTTAGTTTTGTAAAAGGCATCAGGCATTAGTATGCACGCTCATGCGCGCGGTAATGATATCGAAGCATGTACTCAGCGTTGTTCGTGTGGGGCAGTGGCGACGTGGCAAAACATCGAAAATGGTTTATTATCGTGCGCGTCGCCGGCGTTAATGCGCTGCAGATTATCGTACGCGATAAATAGCTTGTGGCTTTGTGGCGGAAATAATTGCCGACGTCCGATTTCGCGGGCTCTTAACCCCCTCTACCCCGTCTTCTGGTCGCACGATGGCGACAGGTCCTGTTTCGTTTTACGCTTGGTTTAAACTAAAGAATAAGCCATTTTATTTTTTTAGCAGTTCGGTTGTGGCTGTTCTCCAAGGGAGATGTTTAAAGAGGATTACCACAAAAGTAAGAGTTGGCTGCATTGTATACAGATATTTATCACGATGTGATTAGTCATTGATGGATAGAGACCGTAAAATACACAGATTCATTTCGCGATAGGTTAAAATTCAAACACGTATACATGTGCGATCCTTCTACTGTTGGCACACAGTTCACTTAGAAGACTCTAGGCAATGAGAGACTCTCGTCCAAAGAAGTGTCGAATCACGGGCAACCCAGTCTAGACAACTATCGAGTCAGCAGCCAATGGGCAGGGGATATTTGCTCGAGTATATGTAGAGGACTGTGGACTCCTTCCTAGAGGTCATTGAACCCCCGAATTTTTCCGCTCCCTATTCATGGAGACCTGAAAAATTCGCATTTTAATTAACATTTAGAATATACTCCAAACTTCTCTGCATACTCGGAGAAATTTCAACTGTTCATTGGATGCAGATTTGAGAGACGTCTCAACTTGGTGGTCTGTGATTTGATACTGCCTTGGTTGAGGGTTTCACATTGGCCCAGAATCCTTCCCTTAAACTTAGATCAAATAGCAAAAACAGCACACAAGAAAAATTGTTTAAATTCCTACCCATCATGAAAGGAATTTGCGAATTTTTCCGGTCTCTAGTCATTTATATAATTCACGCGATGGATACAGTTATTTACATTATATATTAAATTTCACACTTATTGAAGTTTTGAAAAATTATGATATATGTGTGTATATGTATATATAGTTTCAACGGCTTTCTTTCCTGTTGCAGCGATACGTCCGTTATTCTAATAATTCCCGTGGATTGAATTTAATGTTGTTAACAGGCATGGGCGTAGATCATTGGCATAGGCCAAGGACACACGGGAAGGAATCAGCTGTAGCCTATTGCATGGAATCCCAGAATATGCCTGAATATATTTCGGGAAACAGCGGAAAACCCGACTTTTAGCCCGGTTCCAGTCTAGTGTTGTAATACCATCGAGACACCTAACTCGGAACGACGATATAAGAAATCAAGTGGATATAACGCAAATTCTTGCGTTGAGGGCATTTCGAACCATTGAGACTGCTGGGAGTAGAGAAGATCAGCAGATGGAATAATTGTTTATATATGTTATGAACCGTGTCATTGCGAGAGTCTTCTATGAACAGTTAAAACCACCGGTTACGATGTAACAACTAAGGTTGAACCACTTAAGCTAATTGAAGGATACCGTCGCATTTCTTTGCAGTAAGACGAAACATCTAACACAGCATGGCACATGTGTTTTTAACTTGGTTTGCTTTTGAGCAGCATGCGCGGAAAAAAGGTGTCGGCCAATAAGTAAAGCTTTGAAAGCACTGAATGAATGTCTAATTAGGACGAAAGGGCGTGAGTGAGCAGTTTCAAAACCCAAATGGGTGCAATAAGTACTTAAATGAAGTGATAAATCAGTTTTTGTTATTTACTAGCATTCAGAATTAAATACGTGAAATGCTGTGTATCGGTTTTTTATTAAATCGCGACAAGAAAATCTATTAAAAAGTAATCATTTCCTCAAAAAAATATGAAGAAACTGGAATGGTTATAGCAATAATTTAGGTAGCGTGGCATCTTAGATTGTCAGAATTTTATCAGAATTTTTTTTAATGTTAGTTTTATGAGCTAAGTTGTTTCGTGAAGAAGGCATTAGATTTTACTTTGTAAAGTACCGTTAAACAAAGCTTGCTTTCATTCTGAGTTATTAACTGTAACTTTGGGGCATTTTTTAGCTCCTAATAGTGGACTACGTGATACGCATTTGTCAGCTGTACCGTAACAGCGCTGACGATCAAACAGCTTGCATGACGAGAGCAAGTTTTTTTTTTTTTTATGTTGTACTTGCCTGCCGAATTCTAGTCTAGGTTGGGCACGTGGGCTCCTAATTAGATAGTCACTTAGTGGGCAGTGCAATTAGCTGATTAATTACTGATTACGGCCGGCGTGGGTTCTCTCCTGCACCTGCTTTCAGCAACAAGAGAGAAAGGGAAGGAAATCTGGCAACGTTGCCACGTTCCTCAGGTCAAGGCGTGTCACCCCGTGACGTCATCGTGCCGTCTTCTCGCAGTGCGCGACATTCCGTCAGTATTGCGTTAAGTTTAGAGTTCTTATTGGTCGATAACAAGGTCATATTCTTTGGCGGGTTAGGCCAGGTTTATAAACTACACAAGGGACGTAATGACACATAAACGCAACATGTAACCAACGCAAGAAAATCATGGTCGTTTATACAGAATGAAAGACGCAAAACGTCACTAACCCTACAAATCCTACAACTTGAAATTGTAAAATAGTACATAAACTATCTTCCACTGGCTTCTTTTGATAATTAATGTTTAGTTTGAAAACATATCAAAATTTCAATAATTTAATTTTAAAATTATATTTTCCATTACTGTGCAAAATTTTTATAATTGAAAACGTCATGTATATAATAAAAACAGCACTTGACCTTCTATAAACATCCGTCTACATCTTTAAAAGTTTTCGAAACATTTTACTGCCTTTATGAAAAGCGGAAACGCAAGTCGAAACGCAAGAAATTAAAAGTTGGCCAATGCTTGCGCTACGTTTTGGCGTCTTGCGTTGTTTATAAACGGTTGTTTGAAAATGTCGTTATTAAAATTTTTGTAATTATTTTTTCTCGCATTTTTTAAAGTCGGCCTTACACGGGATTGGGTAACCACTTCTCTCTGTATATAACTGGCTGATGATCGTCAAAGATTTGACTAAAGCACAAATATAGTTCAATATTAAACTAATTATATGTATGTGTGCTTCAGGTCTACTTTGCTACTCAAAGAATCCGCGAAATAATTGTATCTCAACCCATTATGTATATAACTTTGGCTATAAGCTTCATGACTGCATCCATTCGCAAAATACGAAAATCAACCAGTCATCATTAGTTGGTTGACGTCACTGAATTTGCGAAACTAGTAGCAAATCAAGTATTTTCGGTTACTTCCTAAATTTAAATACTGCATTTTTTTTTAAAATTATTGATCATTTTGTAGAGATGATAAATGTTCATTTAGACAGAGTGAGAATTGTGCTGTTTTCCTTTAAAAAAAAATTCGCGTTAAATAAACATTTCAAAGGGGTCTGGATGGTATCACGGTTTGTGTAGCTGTTTTTCGCAACAAACAATAAAATTGTCAGTTAGTCTTAAAGTGATATACAACTTAGCCTTTATTCAAATGATAATGCTATTTTTTAGGGCCTCTAGTCTTTGCGCGTAGAGAAACAGTTCATACAATTCGACGAGGAAGGCATCCGAATGCAAACCTCGCCAACGACTCTGCTGTTGGACAGGAAATAACGAAATCTCTCTCTCTCTCTCTAACCCCCCCCCCTCCCCCCCTTACTTTCGACAAAGTGACTCGCCGCGTCGCATCGCTCAGAATACGGCCTGGCGCGTTGATGCGAGTGACGTGTTCGCGAATCTTCGCCCTTATCCGCCACCCTTTTTTCCACTATTTTCCACCTTATCCCTACCCCCATCTATCCCCAACGGACGTAGCTGTATTTTTCACATCCTGACCCGTATTTATGAGCGCCGCGGTCCCCTCCCCCCCCCGCTCTACTTACGACCTGCGCTGCGGCGGGCGTCTGAGGACGGGCGTCCCCCGAAGTGAAGTGTCGTGTTCGCCAGCTGCCTCCAGGGACCTGTGGCCTTCCCTCTTTCCTCTAGAGGGAGGAGGGGGAAGGCGTCATATTCACTCTCGTCACCGGGGACATCCGGCGCTGAATATTCGCGCGTCACTAACCTCCCCCCCCCCCCCCTTCTCTTCTTTTTTCTTTTCGTAGCAGGGTCAATTTTATTGTTTCGGTGACGTCTGCTGGGATCATGCATTTGCTCGCTCTCTCTTTTCGGTAGATTTTCATTTCTTCACTTGGTCCACGAGGCCTTTAGAGGTGGTAGTACTCAGCGATACAAATCAAGGACACGTAAATGGGGAAGATACCGGCCATGGCTGAGGACAGAAAAAGATTCGCGTTTTGAATGACCTCTGGGATGGACTACACTGTCCTGTGTAGTATAATCGCGAAAACGTAACCTGTTTATTAGCTGCCAACTGGTGAGTAGTCTCAACTTAGTAGCCTGTGATTCGGTAATTCTTTAGTTGAGGGTTTTTCATTGGCCAGAAATGTTCTCTATATCTATTAACTATGTGCCAACCGTGGCATTCGTTTATAAATATGAATGGCGTACAGAAAGGATACCACAATTTTCTCTGGAGTGATTTCAGGAACATTAAAAAACCGTGTCTCTCTGACTACAACGCCAGTTATACAAGATGGTGCGCTGGTTTAGGCTTGTCGCTGACATAAATATTAAATAATACAGGGCCAAGTATGCTGTCTTGTGGCACCTGCATTTATTGGTTTTGGTCAGGTTTAGAGCCTTTTGCGAAGAGACTAAATGTTCTGACATCCAAGTATGAATCAATTAGTTTTATATAACAGTCGAGTAATCCTGTATGGTAAAGTTTATATATTAGGCCCACATGGAAAAACATATCAAAGAGCTTCTTTCCATTGGGCGGGGAAGTAATGTAGCTTAAGAATGGCAGCTAAGTATTACAGTGTTTCATCAGAAAGTTGTTTGAGAACGACAAATCGAAAAAATCTATTTGCTCATTAGACTGCAATAAGGCATGCCTTCGCTAGAGATTGTTTCCTTGTAATTGGCGGCCGTCTACATGAGAAGCCATTGCGCTATTGGTCCGG
This sequence comes from Bacillus rossius redtenbacheri, assembly GCF_032445375.1. Classification (NCBI taxonomy): domain Eukaryota; kingdom Metazoa; phylum Arthropoda; class Insecta; order Phasmatodea; family Bacillidae; genus Bacillus; species Bacillus rossius. The sequence continues at coordinate 52,741,795 of NC_086332.1, read as the reverse complement.
GCCATTCAGGATGCGCTTGCTTATGCACTGGAGGGCTATGATTGGTGTGCTGACATCACACATGTTCCTGAATTAGACTTAGCCGAACACGAAACACAGACCATGCTACAAAGATTTAACACAAGCGGGTCTGGAAATCTTTTCGTGAAAAATTCACGGCCCTACTTATAATTGGAACCGTTGACTCGTCTCGAATGTTCACCAAAACTAGGGGGTGGCCACGTCTGCGTAATTACATTGTAACCGGTTGAAGCCGTTATTTCAACTAATGGTCTGCGCCAAAAAAAAAAAAAAAAAAAAAAAAAAACATTGGTTGAAGTGCGGTGTTAGCATTGTTAGAAAAGTTTTAAATCACTGATTTTTTTATGGAAACGACTGTTCAATAACGCCGGCGATTCAGGTTCATACTTAGTAACCATTAGACGTGGGCAAAAACGTTTCCGCAAGGTTTTGGGCTGAACAGTATAGCTGTCCGTCATTCTTCGAGAGCGGCTGACCAGTATGTTGGGTTGGGGAGGGGGTGTTTATGAAGCAAGCTGCATCGTGCTTGGAACATTATTAACGTATCTGACCGAACAAGCTGCTCTTATAGATTTTTGCGTAATCTTCTAGCGTCACTTACGAAATTGTTCTCACATCTTTGGTTACCGTTGAGGGAAAAAAAATTATTCGTATAAAATTTTATACTTGAAACTGAGTCACATAATGTTTCTCACCATGCAACCCACGATGCATCGCGTTACAACGCACTTAAATATTCGCGTTCCCAGTTGTTTATAGACATCTGTTGGCGTCCATATTTTCCCCCAGAATGCTTGCAGCCTCCGTTAAATTCGCAATAAATTTGTGTAAGTTGAGAGCAGGCTTAAAATTTTACCAGGGAAAAAATATGTATAGTAAAATAACGATTTTTTTATACTTTATTCCTAATATATTTTATTGCTCATAATTCCAGTGTTAATACGTCTGTACAGTTTTATACAAGTATTTAATCAGTTGTATTGTTATCATAGTGCTGATTTAGGTACGTTGTGTACGTCGACGCTGAAAGGTAAGACTCGAGTATAGTCTGTAACCTAACCAGGTTTTGTAGGCTATGTTAGTTCACTATCACATTAAATGATTCTTCTTAGTCTCTTTTAAGTATTACTGTAGTGCATGTGTATGTATGGCTGATACTAGTACCTCTTTTGGGAATCTATAATGGTTTCTGTTTTCCGTGCATTCAGTGTTTTTGAAAACGCAGGGACACGAAGAAAGAGAGAGTGTACAGTCCTTGGTACATTTTTGCGGTAGTTTAGATGTTTCAAATAAACTATGGGAATTTTTTTCCTTTTTTAGTTTAGTTTTTGATTGAGTGCAGATACAGGCCCACGCCATATTTAGTTCTTATAGTGTTGAAAATTTTTAACTCTTCTTTTGGTCTATCATTTTTTCCTTCTTTAGAATTGTGTGTTTTTCCACTGTAGTGGCATTTTATATCCTCTCAATTATTTATATCGATCTTACAGAATAAAACTTATCGTAAATAAATCCTTTTTTCGACGTCTCATTTAGTAGGATTGATTAGCGTGTCTCAAAGAGTTCGCAGTCATTTTTTAAGTTTTTTAGTCTTCTTTTCTAATTACATTCCGACGCGAACGCTCTCTATCGTTTCCTTGTGCCCCTGCGCCCTGAAAAAAAAAACAGAGTTTGGCTGACGTAACTTTTTAAAATGGAAACGTTTTTGTTCAGTATTTCGTCTACTGTGTGTATGCTACCGTTGTACACAGCTTGGCCCTATCTCTTTTTTTTCCTTCTTTTTTCAGGGCGCAAATATCCACCCCCAAAATTATTCGCCCCAAGAGTACCAACGTTTGGCGCAACTGCACTATCTCCACGTAAAGAGTCTCGAGTGGGCAAGCCACAACTATCACCAGACGGACGATCAGGTAAAGGGATAGTTGCTTGTGCCCTTGACGTCCCTTTCATTTAGTTCGGTATTTTCCCGTAGGCGTTCTGTTTAAATTATCCATGTTGCTCTTTACTAACACTACTATTCCTGGCGCGTTGTTGGGAAAACGAAAATTGAAATTGGATCCAGCAATAAACTATGCAGTAAAGAAAAATGCATAACGTGTTCGACTGAAAAAAAAAAACTTTCAGTTAGTCACAGCACGGATAAATTAACTTTGAATAAATCACTTGTTTGTATTAATCATCTTTCCGGACGTACAAAATGGTGCGTTTAGTAAGCATGGAAGGAGTAGCCTTTTCAACCATGTACATTAGAATTGGATGTTGATTTAGACTTTAGATAGTGTAAAAAATTATTTAATTTCTACAATGCCTTTTAATACTGTTTTTTAGTATACATAATTAGATGTAGAATATCATCTTATATTTCTCCTGATGTTAGAATTAGTAGTTACTGAGTGTTTTATGGAACTGTGTAGTATGCATCACCAAAATAAGGGGGGAGGGGGAATGAAAACGTCCTTGCCTAAACAAGGAGATAAAGTACCGCAGTGAAATATTTGGGGGAAAATAACCTTAGTATAATTACACTCCAAATTGTTACTTTCAATCTTCTCACAAGCTTGAGACCTTCAGAAAAGCACTAATAATTATGTGTGGAAGACAAAAAAGAGGAGGGGGTAGTTATTTATTTGTCAGCTAGGTATAATCCATAGGCTAGGTGACTTATGATTGGGACCCGTAGATGTCTGTAGAGCAGTGACTGATCCGTAGGTGGTGAGATACGCGGAGAAAAGCCAAATTGCTATCGGTAACGTCTACTTTGCGTTCTCTTGTGCAACATTTAGAGGTTGAACCCAAAGGGATACGAGCTCATGAGAATTAGCTGGGGAGCCAGGTTAAGCAATGGCACAGCCTACGATAGCCTGTACCTCGGAGGCATAAAACACTATGTCACAAATACCAGATAATTCAAGAAAGATGTTTAAAGAATTTTAAATAGTGCCTCACTCTTATACTGTAGATTCCTGGATAATCCGTAAATCTAAGGGGATTTTTTTTTAAAACATTGTTTGAAAAAAAAAAGACGTGTGGGAGAGTCCAAAAGTATGCCCAGCTTCTCCCTCCCTACCTAGTGGAGCTATGGTGATGTTTGGCCGTTGCTTCTCGTGGTGCTGGCGCCATGGCCACTCCTCCCTTGTAGAGAGGCGCGCGCGAGAGGACTGTTCGGGCTGTTGCAGAGGCCGCCGTCGTCCTCCCTGTCGTACCCCGGCCCCGGCAACGACGACGTGAGGTCGCCCGGGTCTGGGGGCACGCCTGGCCCGCTGTCCCAGCAGCCCGCCTCCCAGCAGAGCGTCGACAACTCGGACCCCGGTGAGTGGGCGCGCACTCTGCGTTTTTAACACTAAACGTTAACACGTCAAATCACAGATATTTGTACTTTTCGTATATTTACATACTACACAGAATTATGTTCGGTCTGGATTCCTATCCGGGTAAAAATTATTATGCTCTGTATTGTCCCAGTGCCTCAAATAGTTTAAATGTTATTTGTAAACCGTTCCCTGAATAGATTTTCAGCATGATACAACAAAATAAATCTAATTGTTGAATATTCGAATATATTTTCAATGGTTTAAAAAATATAATGCTTGAATAAAACATGAATTAAATTTTCAAATTATACGCCAATTTGATTAAGAAATTCTCAGAATTACCTATAAAAAGGTTTTTCATGTTTGGAGAAATAACCGAAGCCATGTGTGACAATATCTTTCTTGCAGTATTACAAACTATTTATTTACAAAAGGTTTCCAAAGGAATCTTATGTAAAAGTACAGAAAAATTTATTCTCTGTGCAAGGAAGGTTTATTTGAGGACCATCCAGCCCTTAAAGGGCGATGCCTGGCTGGCGCCTTCGTCTCTACGTTATAGGCACAGAACTGACGCGCGATCTTAATGTCGGTACCGGACCTCCATGAGACTTGAGGCGGGCACCCTATCATTGTATGTTGGAGTATTAAAGATAAAGACTCCTTGCACATCCCCATACCATTTAAAATGCTGCGTGTAGGATTTTTCACATCAAAAACCGTTCCGAGAAAACAACCGTTTTAGCCTTTTTCGCTGTCCAAAAAAAACACACGTTTAAACGAAACTATGGAACGAATGCAATTCGTATTCAGATAATTTTAATAATAATAAATGTTGAGTGGTTTGTAAATGCGTACCCGGAACTTTGCACGCCAATCGGCGGCCTGGCCTGGCCTGGCAGTTTCCTCAACGCAGCCATTATTAATGTGCCACAAGCTAGGCATTGCATTCTTGTGGGACTTACCACGTGTGAGCTATTGCAGAGTATATGTAGGATAGGTCACGAGAATATTATTTCCAGCAGCCTTTATTTTTTTTAAATTCCATTTTTATGACACCTCTCTGCAGTTGACAGTCGCTTATGAATAAATATATATTTAAATCGAGAGGCAATTTTCTTTAAAAAATATTCTAAATTTTCTAACATAAAAGTCGCCACTTTCCTCAGAATAGTAAATCTTTTCCGTATGAGTTTAATTTTTGTTCATTATTTATAAAAAATTCCCTGTGACATAAAATGTAAGGATGTTTTTGTTCAATAATTTTTTAATGTAAGATTTTGCAAGAAATTCGAGTTAAAAGATTCTGAATAGGTTTTGAAATCGGTTCACCGGGTATTTGTAGACACCCTGCGTCAAACTTATTGTTTATCATGATTTTGGAGATGTCAACCCCAGCTTGATAATAAGAGTTTTTTTTATGTATACCACACAGTCTGTTCCTCTTTGAGTTAAACAGGAAAGTATTTCGACAGATTATTTCAAAAGATTTTTTTTGCGAAGTGCCATTAACTTTTTGATGATTACTGCATTACTGCAGCACATACACGATAAGCAATAAAGTGAAGTAGAACTAAGCATTTAAAATATGTAATTTTAACTTCTGTGAAAACAGCCATTTATATTTTTATTAAATTAATGATATACTAAAAATAAAGATTTTTAAATCATCAAATGTATAAAAATGGTTAATTGAAAACTTTATTCCAAATGATTTCATTCTTTCAGTACATTCTTGAAATAGTATAACATTTTTCCTTTAAGTTCATAAAACCATTAATTAAGAATTTGTTTATTAAAACCACAAAATAAAAAAAACCATATATTTTAAAATACTACCCCCTTAAAATTAAACGAGCTATTTAACCATTGCTATAGTCTATGTAATGTAATTTGTCTAATTTGACAGCTTTAAAAAGTAGTACCAATGGTATAGAGTATCATTCTTTCAACAATGTTTGTAAACAACTTCGCGGGGTTGTTATTGTTCGTAAACAAACAGCATGTGCAGCTTTGCAAGTGACAGTTGGGAAATGGGTTTCTTCTGGTTCTACTTTTGACAACAGTAAGATTTAAAACAAAGAATATACCATAAAAACCCCTGTGTATTTGCATTTTGGTGTGATAGAATTTAGGGGTGGGAGGGAGAAAGGGGAATGCCCAGAATTTTGAAGTAACCGAGGACGGACGATGCATCATTTAAACGCGACCTCGAGTCAAATGTCATTTCTTGTCCGAAGCGAACCGAACCGTAGCGCGTTTGGGCCGTGCACGCAGGTATGTGTTTCCATTAGCAATGGCACCTGTCAATCCTCCTGGCGAAGCAGATGGTTCGGATGCTCCTCTCTCTCTCTCTCTCTCTCTCTCCCTCCCTCTCCCCGACCGAAAGAGTCGCTCCTGGTCGCTTATTTCCAAACCCTATATTGACTCGCCGACTTGCCCTTGAAGTCTTATGAAAGTAATGTATTTTTATCTTTAACTTAATGGAGAGGGTAGGGAAGAAAATCTGAGTCGGCTTAAAAAAAAAATACTAGTTAACATATAGGCAAGGGCGTGCGTTGTGGACTACTGTATATTTTGAAATAGACTTAGAAAATATTAATTAAGGAAGCTCCGATGGTTCAAAATTAATAATTGTAGACAATGTAATGAACGGTGAAAATTTTGAAACAGACTCCCCTTCCTTGCGACCTCCAACAACATGAATCTTACTCTTCCCCCGCGCGTGTCGTCTAGCTACGCGGTCATCTCCCTCCCCTCTCCATCCAGAGGCCCGACCAGTGAGAGCGGAGTTAAGGCACGCGTTGGCGAGTCAATCTAGGGTTTGGAAATACGGCTCCGGGGCCGCCGCGTCGTGTCGCCAGCCCGTAAATACACTCCCGCCTCGCGCACGCGCCGCCGTGAGCGAGTGACAGCGGGGCGGTGCTCGCCCCAGGAGCGTGGGAGTGTGGTGGGGGGGGGGGGGGGGTGGACGAGTGTCAGGTGTGAGCCGGCCGGATCCCGCCACCGCGCACGCGCGCCGCTGACGAGGATTTATCGTTATGGCGCGTCGTTGATCCCGGGGATAATTGGCCGACTCGTAAATCCCGATTTCGCACGTCGCCGCTGTCCGTGAGCCTCCCTGCGAGCCCGGTCCCATTGTGATTACGCCGAAGAGCAGTCGGGGTTGGGTTCCCGAGGAAGGGGGGGGGGGGGGGAGGACTCGCCGCACTGTTGCAACAAGCCTCTCTCTAGTCCCGTTCTGCTTTGATCACAATTAACCACTCTCGATAACCGAATTTATTGCAGGGGAAATACCAGTTCCCATATTTTGTTTAATTAAATTAATTTAAACCGAATCCAAACTAGTTATTACGGTCAGTGAAATGCTGTAGTCGCTGAAACACAGTAGCATGTTTCTGAGTATAGTATATATAAACTTGGAAATCTTTTAAGTAATTCACTTTACAAGCTGCAGGCTACCATTGATATGCATCGGAGAAATTCTCTTTTGCCTCTCTTACTCTTTGGAGTATGTAAGTGGCATTCTTTGTGATCCGCATAGAAAAACGTTGTAATTAGTTCGTGACCTGTTACTCTGTCTGTTTAGTTTGATGCTGACATTTAGCATCTTTAAGTCATTCGTGAAAATAAATAAATTTACGACTAGCGGAATAAAGATAATCAAGATGGACACGATGAAAAAAGCTGAGAAAGTGCGATTCATACGAGGACAAAATTGAAACTTGAAGGATTAATTGGTTTGTATGTACAAAGAGAAAGGCAAAGCAAATAATAAAATGGAAGGCAATTGAAATGGAGATGGTGGGGGTGGCAGGTTAAATATGTGGAGTGTTGACAGGAGGCAAGGGAAGACCTGACCAGTGAATGCAGAAAGGTTGTGAAAAGATACAAGGAGGAGGAGGTACTTTATTTAATTTGTAAAATAATTTTCTTTGCCGTTGGTTGGAAACTGATATATGTGATGTTCGTGGTATCCTTCAATCATGTAACTTTCATCATGAATGTACAAAATGTACAGAACTGAGTAAAACATGTTCATTTACTAGAAAATTACGATAGCTATTCACATTTTAATAATTTTAAGTATCAGATTCACATCATTGCAGATTAATTTACCCTAGATAGGTAATTATTATAAAAGCAATATCTCATAAATTTTAATCTCGAATACAATATGTTTCCATATTTACTACCATCCTAATAATACACAAACCTCAACGCTCATATTTTAATAAAAACTTTACAAATGGGAGGATGGGATACTTTACATGCTATTTCTTTGGTCATAATGTATATCACAGGAACGCGCGATTACATTAATAGCAGTAGCAAAACATTTATATAATAGTTTGAGCCATAATTGTCATATGTATTTTTTCTATTGTAGTTTGGCTTTTAATGTAAAAAAAAGTTCTCGGTTTCCCCGCTACGATAAAAATATAATTCTTACTAATTGAACTTTTTTTTTAAGTACGATAATATTTCGAACATGAACTTATAGAACCGGTTCCGCATGTCACCCAGCTGTGGAGACCCAGAAAATGATCCTCTTGTGAATGACCGCAACGCAATTAGTGAGGAAAAAAATTCAACAATAAATATTTATCCGACTTTTTTTTTATTTTTTTTTTTACCAAATGCTTACCTGTGGTTAGCAAATTTATAAGAGAACACACAATCCAAGGCTTAAATGGTGTAACTTTCCAAGAAATGTTTCTAGTTAAAAACTAAATGATGGCAAGGAAATGCAACAATCCAATATGTGTGGTGAAGCCGAGTCTCGAGGTTAAATGAAAATCTCAAACTATGATTAGAGCAAGGCTTTCGCAAAAAAAAAAAAAAAAAAAGAGAGAGAGAGAGAGAGAGAGAGAGAGAGAGAGAGGGCCACATTTGCGCAAACGCTATACGGCTTACACCGTCGCCAGTTTCAGTGCCTTTCGAAAATAAATCCACGTGGATGTCAGCAACACGATGCGGGGAGCTAGATTTTCCGAAACGCGAAAAACAAAATTCATACGCGAGGTTGTTTACTACCTCCCCCCCCCCCACCCCCCCCCCCCCCCCCCACCAACTCCTTTTTCATTCGCCCTCAGCACTGGACGATCGGCCACAGCTTTTTATCGGCTACTCAATTTTGCGAGTGGCCGTAAAAGTCAGCGGTGTTTGCATCTCCTTAAAAGGCGGCTGATTTATTCCGGCGTTAAAATTAATTAATGAAGCGCATTGTGAGTTTTTAATGAGCCTGTCCGAGGAGGCGCGAGTACGGAAGATTGGAAGGGGGGGGGGGGGGAAGTGAGAGGCTAGAACGAGTCTTTAAATGTTGGTGAAGGGGGAGGGGGGATGGAGCGGGAGATTGTGGTGCGGTTATCTGCGGTCAGCGGCGAAATGACATCTGTTTCTGCGGGTCGCCGGGCGTTGATACGGCGGTCCAAACTTCACAGCTGAAGAGCGGACTTTATAATCTTCACGAGATGAAGATGACACGCGCTCTCGGCACCCTCGCTCCACCCTCTCTCCCCGACGTTTTCTTCCCGACACTCACATCAACCGTAACGCCGCAACTTGACGAGACTTTATGGTTTGTTTACGTTCGGGCCGAGCGTCTGTGCTAGTGTGCGTGTGTATGTGGAGAGCGTGTTTTTACAACTACCTCAAGAATTCTTAACGTATTTTGAAACTTTTGGGATGGGAGGAGGCGAGGATTTTTCCCCGCTATATATTCTTCTTATACTATGATATTTTTCGATTTGCAGTTACCAACACACACACAATATTTGGCCCGAAATGTTATTAATAATATCGCCCCAAGCTTTTAAACTAAGTTATGAAGTCTGATGTTTTTGGTAGGCCCCATGCTGTAACTGAACGGAAGAAATGACTGTGATAATACCTACTCTATTCCACTAAAATTAATCTTGAAAAGAGCCGAATGATATGTCCTGTGCCATATCAAGCTATATCATATAATAAAACCTACGCAAGTTCTACTGTAAGAAAAACAAAACAATACTGCAACTCCTAATCTTCTATAAGCTTGTAATCCGGTAATTGCATTCACGCAATGGATTTCTTTCCGTTTTTTACATAACTTTAATTATGACAAAATCACGAAGTATTCAAATGAAAACGATTGAATTAAATATGTTGAATGTAAATAGCTGTTAATTTTCGTCACTCTTTAATTGAGTGTGTACTTAAACCAATTAATACGCCGGGGACATGTTGCATAGTTCATCATGCCCGGGTAGTAATAAGTAGGTATACGGATAACTACGCAAATTACTAGTTAGTAAAAATCGCAATGTTTCGCGGTCATTGCCTGTTTATGCATTGCTTCTGGGCTGTAGCCGCTTCGAATGTGAAAAATTTGGTCTACCTCGAAGTTGCCATCATCAAGGTAGCAGTTAGCTGCAGTAGGGACCCGGATGATGGCAACTGCAAAGTCTACCGAAATCTTCGCCTTCGAGACGCAGCTACAACCCGGAAGCCAAGCAACAACGTAATTACGAGCGAGACAGAAAATATCATCCCTAATGTTTGTTCTCAAGCTACATTGTAGGTCAAGTTAAGAAATTTTTTTTCACATGAACAGGTGTCTTTCGAGTAAATGTATAATAATTGCTAAATTTTTTGCAACTAAGGATATTTTTATTTTACTTTTTTGAGATGTTATGTATTTTTTTAAGTCTTATATAGAAACTGGATACTGGATCGAAGGAATTTATTCTAAAATCTCAAACACGTCTGTCTACCTTTATTAGCCAATGAATGAAATGTGGTATCGGTGGCTCGTTAAACTATGTAAATGAAGCGCTCGCGGTCGGATACTGATTTAGCTCCGGTGTTAGTTAGTGTTTTTCTTCGTTCGTCTTTTTGTTTGTGTGTGTTGGTGGAGGGGGTAACTATTGGCTGGCGAACAGTTCCGGGCCTGTGTGTCCGCTCGCCATGGGTGTCACACCGCTTCCCAGGAACTGAAAGCAGATAATTTTCGCGCTCCCTCCCCCCTGTCAACCCCCCCACTTCTAGAAGTCGGCCAGCACGTCTTGTTTACGCCCGTTGACCCGGCGCGACCTCCTCTCGCCAAGTGCTGTCGGCTGCTCGCCGTCTTCATTCGCACGCGAAACACTAATTAGCCGTGCGGTGCAGGCGCGTTTCCCCTCAGAAGCATTCTACACACCATCAAAAAAATAAATAAACGTCTTGCTTTTGTCTTATCGTAAGGTGTTTTTTAAAAATAATTATTGCAATGGGGAAGATTAATTGAAAATGTTTTTTACACATAGATAAACCTCAATAACGGACATAAAATATGGATATGCCAACACACAGAAAACATGCCAAAATCAGCCAATTTGAAAAGTTAAATACTTAGACCGCACAGACAATTCTGTGGAAGGAAAAAAAAAAGTTAAAGCACAAACGAACGTGGTGGGTTGACAACGACGATACAGTTGCAACAAGAACATTAAATAAAGACGAAAACCGACCTTAGACAATACAGCGACAAACAGACGAATCTAACGATGATACTTAACTTATATTCCGTACAACTCGACGACAACACATAGACGCACAGGCGAACACAGCGATATGATTGAACATATTCTGGACAACACAGCGACGACAGCGCAGACGAACACAGTAGTGTCTACCTATGACAAAACATTTTTGACATAGCTAATTTCTGTTTCCGTCATCAGGCACAAATATTTATCATATGAACTTATGAGGAGAAATTTGTCCTTATTTACAGTGAATCGACTTTTTGTGATATTGTTTTGGACATTGATTCGCCTCTCTTTAGCTTATTTTACGTACGTGGTTTACTGACACCTTCATCACTATTACAATTGTTAATTTATAACGTTTTTCATCTTTATAATTCGTGACCTGTCTTGAGAAAGACTGTTTCGCATAAAAAGCTTAATTCAGGCTTAAAATGGATACTTCATTATTCTTGGTTTATTTATTGTTTCGGTCAATAAGAGGTTGAAATAAAGAACTATTGTTTCTAATATGTTTTCATATGGGATGAGTGTTTACCTGGCTATATTTTGATTAAATTTGCTTTTGTAAGGTCTGCTTTTTTTCTGATTTTCATGGAGTTTTTTTTTGGTCTATGGGCAGTACAAAATAAAAAAAAAAAATATATATATATATTTCAATAGTTTAAAGTTTTAAAAAAGAAGCTTAGAAAAGGTGACAACTTTTCAAACCTCATCGCACATAGCGTTGATACTGTAAAAACCCAATGATTGCCGTTGTTTTAGAAATTCAAACACGACTGATATAATCGGCGCACATCGATGTAGCAAGAAGAGATAGTATCAGCTTGCTGGGCGAGAAATGCACACATTTGATGTCTTCCATGCAAATTAGATACATGGAGAGAAATATAGGCACACCTTCTTGTGTCGAGTTTGCTAGATAGATCTACATTCTATTCGACTAGAAAATTAAAGGGCAAGTGAAAAGGTAGCTATTAGTTCAGCTCGTGCCAATTTCACAAAGCTAATGAAAGTAAAAGTGGAATATATAAATAATGCATTTTTCAATAATTTTAGTTCTGGTTTTCAATTCAACTAAGAGCTACGTATAAAGACTCAGTGACTTTACGAGTCAATTAGCGAGTAGCGGGACAAGAGATCACTCTTTCTATTTATCTTGGACGGCTAAAGTGTAGCAAAGCCAGGTAATGAATAATCATGTTTTCAAGGAGAATTTTCTCTTAGCAGCCAGTGAATTCATAAGCGCGTAGGTAGCCAACTAGGTCAGTACAACAAAACATGTAGTAATGAGGTATGTAAAAATTACGAATCAGGATAGTGAAAGGAAAGCAAGCCACACTGTCAGTCAAGGTGAAGGTTTCGCCTGTTGGGGTTTGGGGATGACGTAGTTCGCTTACGTCAAGGCTGTTATCGCCATTTTTTCCCCCTTCTTGCGTTACCGCCAGACACTATCGTTTCAACACCCCGCCTTACGAACGTCATCGTAACGTTATTAGATTGTCCATACCTAATGTGTAGTATTGTGCACCAAAAAAAAAAGGGGGGGGGGGTGGGGGATTTCTGTGGCCACTACAAAATAATTTTTGCAAATACAGATCACGATAAATATTTTTCGGTGACTACAAAAATATTTGTAATGTCCGGTTGGTGGTTTCTCAGTAACCGCCCAGATTTTGTTGTCACAGATGGTGTTGCAGAGGCTACAAAATTAGTTTTCCTTCACCACAAAATATTTGGCGCGGTCTGTACTGGTGGGCACAAACATTATATATATATATATATATATATATATATATATATATATATATAATTACCAACGCGTGACATGCTTCCTAAGCGTGCTTTGCCACATAAAAACTCCAACATAAGAACACATAACTTATTTATAAATGCATGTTTATCCTTGGTGGTAGTGATCGATAATGCTTTGCGCTCAGTTGGGCGAAATTAAAAGTCGCGGGTTCGATTCTAACGCTTAACCCGCATTAATCTTGACAGTCCCATCGCCTTAACCATTTGGGCATAAAATCCGACTTCAAATCTACAATTTACTTCAATTTAATGTTCATACACAGACACTGTGTGCAGTCTGTCGTCGGCATTTAGCGCCAAAGTAACAATTTACCACGCTTTATTTCTCACTAGATGTTGTACTCATTGATTGGAATTGATTGAAACTTAAAAAAAAAGCATGGATAGAATTTCATCTAATGTTTTTCACATGTCTATATTTACGGCTTTTTCCCCCCAGCCAGGTAGGCTGATCTACTGTTATAAATTTTTTTTTTTTAGCTGTGCTGTTGGCTCTGTCATGTTATAGTGCCGATATATGTTTGTTTCACACCGATTCTGGCCCTGGTTACGATCAAATGGAATTGAGGTAGAAATAATAATATGAGTACATGCATACAAACGGCACGAGTATTGCTGAGTTTCGATTTTTTTTTCATTTACTGTACTCTTCACTGAAATGTCTAAGCTGAAAACAGCATTCAAGAAACGTTGTTGCAATGGTGTCTGTAAAAAAAAATTCTTATACACTCCAAAAAAAAACTTACTATTTTAATAAAACTTGCAAATCGGGCTCTTGCACGACGATTTGTTACTAAGAAGGAAATATTTCAGAGACAAGACCGCTAGCATTATGTTTAAACAAAAATGTTTATGATGTTTGTCTATTTAAAATCGCGGGGTAAGACACTACTGGGCTGAAAAACTGCAAACTATTTCATAGCCGGTTGCAGCGAAGCTATGAGGCATATGACATGCTTTCCGTTATCACTTATACGGATATTTTGCAGGTTCAGTATCAAAAATTAACGAAAATAATCCCTAAGATGGGTTTATGTTTTGATAAAAAATTATGGTATATTATACCCTATAACAGTTTTTAAAAGTTCTGTAGATACGTATTCTAATAGTTCTTCAAGGATTTTTTCGTTAGTAAGGTCTTGCATAGTACAATGTCTTAGACTAATTTTGATTACTTTACAATAGCGTTATTACTTATTTAGCAGATAGTTCAATGTAAAGCAGTTTTTTTACATTGTTCTTTATACGCTTGGAAGATTTCTTGAGTTGCAGAAAAGTAAAATAATGTTTCTGTTTTCCTGACAACCGAGATGAGCACTGAAGGTGGTCGCTTTTGGTTTTCTTGCGCAGGGAATGGGAGGGAGGGATTTGTTTTCTGCCGACCCCATCGTCGAATAAGGTTATTAACTCCTCCGAGAGTCCAAAGTTTCCTCGCTAAAAATAGGAGATCTGGGGTGGGAGTTTCGGCGCGAAAGTTAATGGAATAAGATTCTCTTCCGCTCAGACAATATCCATTAGCGGTTCAGGAAGGTGTGCGCCGCGCAAAGCTAGGAAGAAAAAGTATCTCAACCCAGCACAAAAAAAAAACATTGCAGATGGTAGAAAACATTAGTATAAAACCCGTTTGATGGAAAAAAATTAAGTAGCCCTACCCCTAACGTTTAGCCATATGCATTAGCAGTGCATTGGCCATGTTTCAAAAATTAAAAAAAAAGTAACAGTAAGGGCTGTGTATTTTGGAGTTTCATTCACCGGCCTCGTACCAGTGCTTAAAACTTGAGTTATTTTCTATTAAAATCACTTAAAATCCTGGTTTATTTACGATGTATTTGACTTGATTTTTAGATAGCGCATTCTACTTTTATGCCGTTATGCCAATCAGATGTGAGCGGAGGCACTTGCTCTTTACGACATTAACTTTTATATATTTACACTGATTACGCTTAATAATCCGACTGGCATTCCAATCAAAAAGAAAGCGCTTTGAAAATCGAACAAAGTATCGTGAAATGGAGGGATAATAAAATGAACGTTAGATTAAATTAAAACAAGTGCGTAAATTTTTACGCACTCATGCTACGCAGATTGTGTTCCATTTAATACATTAAAAGGCGATTTCTTTTTTTTTTTAATGCTCAACTCATTCAGATACGAAAATAAAATTCGCAGGTCATTTGGCTGAATCTATCAGTGTCCACGTTTGCTGTGCGTTTGACGCGGTTTTATTTCACGTCAGTTTGGTTCGGCGGAAGATCAGCAGCGTGGAATAAAAGGCGAGACAAAGGAGAGACGGCTATGTACTACGCGCGGGCGGTAGCGTCGAAAAGCAGCGGAACAGGGAGGCAAGAAAGAGAAAATTGTTCGCGCCCTTTCGGCAAGGGCGCAAGTTTGAAAATCCTCACGCTCCGGGAAGCTGATGCGACTTTGTGAATCTGTAACTGCCAAGCCCCAGCATGTTTCCGCCAATCTTGTTCCCATTTTCCTTCCACTCAGACCTCACAAAACTTCTCTCTTCTTCGCTGCTTCCTTTCCCACCTCCCTCCGTCACCGTATCAAGACGCCTTTTTTTTCTCATGCTGCTTCGCCTGTATTCGCTGACAACACCACAACAACATTTAGAAACTCAGACCAGTCCCTGTGTGGGTGGAACTGCTTTTCAAAAAAATCAGATTATTTTTTCTTTTACTTAATCGAGGCCACTGGAATGCAAGTAGTTATAAGTGATCACAATATCCATTATAATTTCGCGTTTTGTTCATTGGAATTTGTAAATAATTCATTCATTGTACTCATACGCACCAGTTGCAAGGTTACATAAAACATACGTTTGTTTCATCCTCTACTCAACACTTGGAAGGCATGCATCCTACGCATACAAATCACGTTTACTACACTAGGAGTGGTTTATAGACTTGGGTGTCTTCTTAACGAGTTAACCGTGTAGAAGTTGGGTTGAGGGGGGGAAGGCACAATTTTTTTTTTTTAATATCTACTTCGCGGTTTTGAGGAAGGTTCCTCCCACCACATGTAAGCAAGCGCGCAGACGACATGTGTCTGAATGAATTCGAGGCGAGAAAAAGAAGGTGGCGGGGGGGGGGGCTCTACTTGGAACCATGTGTGAGCGTGCGTGTGTGCGTGTGCGTGTGGTTATTTTTACTGCCAGCATCTCTGCGTCTGTGGAGCTGGACCACATGGCGGCGCGCGGAGGGGAAAGAGAGAGGACGAAAAAAAAAATAGTTATGGAAGGAGCTGCCCAAATTGTTTTTCTTCTGCGACGCATCTGCGAAGCTGATGGGAGGTGTCGGGGTTTTGCGGTTGGTCTTCAGACCCTGAACTTTTGAGGGGAGAGTCGGTATCCGGTGTGATGACGATTTTCTTATAAAATATTTGGCTAATAATTTCCACAGTTGGGTCTCTTACTTTGTAACAAACGACTGTTAAGGGTGATTATATTTTTTGGTTTCACTTTCACTCTCGACAATGATATAATTAAATACGGAGACAATTTAATGAATATAACATAAAAAAATGTAATGAAAGATCACCAGGATAATAATAAATTACTATGTTATTTATCATGATTTCAATATAAATATAAACTTTTTTTTTATGTGTGTCCGAGTTTTAATGCAATAGTGTTTGATAATTCAACACCTGTGAATTTAAATTATGTTCTGCGTCAAACTAACTTCTCAACATTAAAAAAAAATATATTTAACCAAAGAGCATGTTTGTTTGAGTACCGTTTGTTTATCAAATTCACCTGTCATATGTGTCAACAACCAGACGACGTGGACAGTTGTGCAGGCGAATCTTAAAGGCAATGGCCGTCTCGTGCGCAGACTCCGGGAAGTGCCTGTGCCAGTCGACGGCGTGTAGCGGGCGCTTCTTACGGACGCTGTCTGGGCACGTACAGCCCTGACCCCACCAGGAGGGCAGGGCGAGCACACTTGTCCACGCCGGGGGGGGGGGGGGGGGCACACAAGTGCGTGTTGCTGCCCGTGGAGGGTGCTTCACGTCACCGCACACCCTCTGTCACCCCTCTCCCCCTCCGCCTCCTTGAACACCTCCCGCCAACAGCAGCGCGCGCCACCGCTCGTAATTACGCTAATGGCCGCATCAGTGCTGCCAACATCGCCCCTTCCTATCGAGCATGGCCAACGGTAGTAATGTCAGCGTCGTGGAATTTGTCTCCAATTTGACAGTTCCCAAAAGTAGTAACACTGGTCCTCCTGCCACTGTCGTCCTGTCAACTTAACAGATTTATGTAAACCACTTTATGCGGTTGTCTGTGTGTTTGTAAGCAAACACCATGTGTTACTTTGTAAGTGACATTTGGGAAACGGAGTTTCATTTGAGAACTGTCATATTTGAGACCAACGTAACACAGGCTTTACACAGAAACATATTGGCGTGTCGTTCAGATGCATACCTTCAGTAGATCATAGTTACTGTACATCTACACATGCATACAAATCTACAGTCTTAATCCAAGATTGAGTTGAAATTTTGCTCACTTGGCTCTTTCAAAAACTAGTGGGTGGTCACCGTCAAAATCAGATTTCGAAAATCCATCCCTATTTCATTTTACCCACCTCCCAAAGCAGTAAGGTTGTTACTTCTTGTTAAAATTTTCCACTCTCATGATCAAAATAAAGATAATAATTTACTGCCTTCATATGATTTCGGTAAAATTAAATACCCTTAAGTCCTCTAAATGAAGCCACGTCGCTCTACGTAGAGCCCGAGAAAGGCTGGGTAGTTCAATTACCTAAGAATGTCTTTCACTTGTTCTCAACTTACAACATTTAAAGCCTATTTGCATTTTTTTGTCATGATTTTTGTTTCAACACAATGTTACGAATATTTCACTATAAAATTAATGCGTTTTACTTTTTTTTTGGTAATATATTCGTAACATGTGCGTTATGCACGTTTGTTGTTTGTGAAAGGACAGAAAATGTTAATAATTTAAAATGTTTGCTTGTTTACTCAATATTCGTTAATTTTATTCGAGTCTAAAGCTGAGTAACGTATACTACTTTACTTCTACAGAAGTCACGAATAAGGGTTTCCCCCCTTTTCTTTGGTAACCCAGCGCTCTTAGCGTTAGCCCTGCCGCCCTGGGGCCCCCACGGGCGTGGATGCGGATCACGCCGCATACGCAACCAGGAGGAGCGTTAGAGCTTTTGGCTATGCAAAGGGACTGAGGCTACCCATCTCAGTTTATGCACCACCTCCGGCCCCCTACTCCACTCAGCTAACCAGCAAGTTGGATGCTCCCTTAGCCCTCTGGAGTTGTCATCACTTCTGGCGCCTACCCCGGTCTCCCGCCTCACACTGGGACTTCTCAATCACCCAGCGAACCCGCGGTCCGGTGGAGGCCTACCCAACCTCTGCCAGCTGTCCAGGCTGGTTACCGGAGCTGTCCTCGTCGCTCAAAACGTCGGTACTTCAATGGGCTAGGGAACCCTGATACCTGCCCCTAAAGCACTCGGGGCACCACTCCCAAGTACGAGTCCTTCCCAACAAGAATCCTGGGCCATAAGAAAACCTCAGCGGGGAACCATTCAAACATGATGGATTCTTCCCGTACTACGACCAACTTTTGGTCTCGTCGGCAGACTGTTCACCGGTAGTTTGACCAGACCACCGCGCTTCAGAGTGCAGCCACGAGGTGTCCTCGTCGCCTCGGAAAACCCTCCGACCCGCCGTACCTCGGCCCGGCGGGTTTACAGCCGATTAAGGCCCGGATGCGATTGCACCCCTCCGGTGAAGACCGCCATCAACCCCGGCTGGAAAATGGCAATCACAGTGCCCGGGCAGGAAGCACCTGGGGGTTGCCTCAGTACCTCCACCGACTACAAGGCTAAAGGGGAAACCTCGCCGTGCAGTTTACAGCCCGTTTTTAGGCCCGGGCGCCCGACACCATAACCACCATACCCAGTCTAACTCCTTTACCATAGGGCCTGATCCATTCACTATGGGGCCCTTTGGGACCGATGCACCGAGGCTCGGCCGTCGAACCCCCCCGAAAGGTTTCTATCGCATCTGCTGTTGCCCGCAGATTTAGCCCTTTCACCATTTCCGGTCTCATACATGCAATTGAGGATGCACTGTGGCAGAGTTTGACCCGGCAGCGCCCTCTTTAGTTAGAGAGGTGCTATGACCAGAGGTTGGGGAAACCCTCCCAACATAGTCACCACAATCCTCCCCCAACAGCGGTGCCAACGTGGAGGCAGAGGGTTGCCACTTGGTGTGGAGAGGCTATATAATCGCGTCACACACCCTTTCCGCGGACTTGTTGGATCATGTCTCGGATACTAGAACC
This sequence comes from Bacillus rossius redtenbacheri, assembly GCF_032445375.1. Taxonomy (NCBI): domain Eukaryota; kingdom Metazoa; phylum Arthropoda; class Insecta; order Phasmatodea; family Bacillidae; genus Bacillus; species Bacillus rossius. The sequence goes on along the minus strand of NC_086332.1, from coordinate 52,722,812 downwards.
GGCAACAGTTCCGACACCTCAAACGACAATCACCTTCCTAGTGGTGTGTGGAAACCTTAGAGCAGGCAGAGGAGACCTCGGGGTTGCCTGAATCTCCTCACCGACTGCAAGGCTAAAGGGGAAACCTCGCCGTGCAGTTTACAGCCCGTTTTTAGGCCCGGGTGCCTGCTCTCCAGCGCCACTGCCAGAGAGGCCAAGTCCACTCCCGCCACTTTACTTCTACAGTAAAATTTTGTTTATAAACATTTATTGGTGAATATCTAGAAACAAATATAAACACTTTGTAACAATTCGTTTAATATATAAATGGCTATTCGACTGGTCTCGTCTGGTGGCCTGAAAACTCCCGGCCTATTAATTTATGTACTTATAAACTGACATGTTACTGGCTTGTATGCAATAATCACCCACTGTGGAACGCAGCATGTTCATTACACCGGCGTTAGGTATATTTATGTCTTACCTTCGCTCGCATAACCTCATCACTGCAGTTATATTAATGTATGAACATACAGTTAGTTGCGTGGTAACTGTCCAAGTTGTTCAGCTGATCATCTGAACTCCCCAGGTCTTCACCTACATCAAGATATCAATATCAGTGACAGTTAACATGCTCGTACTTTTGGATTTTATTCTTATCTTAGCCAACGTTATGTCATAACTTTTACCTTTCGATTTCATAGCTAGGTCGCTACTGCTTTCCATTATTGAAAAACAAGTCAGTAAGTTAAGTCAGTTCATATGCAGTATTTTTAAAATAATATTTTGATTATTTCTTTGAAAGCCGAGCTTACTTCATTTAACTGGTCTGATTTTCCATAACATTTGTTTTCTTTTAGCAGTTGCTAGGAGATGATTCGATAAATCTATATCACGATTTTTTCCCCCTGTTTGAACTAAACAACCCTGTCTTCCCGCATAAGCAAAGTTTTGTTCTACACATGACTCAGAAACGCAGGTCTACCTACGAATGGTACTACGTGGACAAAACGTGTGCCAGCCAGGGGGAGGAGGAAAGGGGATGCGTGGGAAATGAAAATGTTTTAACCTGTCTTTTTCAGGTAAAGCGGGCCTAATCCCGTTAATGCCTTTGTGTGGAAGGACAGCGAGCCCGTGTGCGGCAGCGTGCCTTGTTGGCAGCCGGCGCGTTCACGAGGAGCATGGCGCGGCGTGTCAGGGGGGCGGAGGGGGGTGCCGTGCTGAGGCCAGAGAATGGCGAGGAATTCCGTTGTAAAGGTGTCTGGCCGCACCACGCAGCCAGAACTCCCTCTCTCTCCCTCTCTCCCTCTCTCCCTCTCTCCTCCCCCCACAGCCTCTTTCCTCTATTCAGGATCTGTATGCGTGGGGCCACCCCTTCCCCAGCGCTCCTTCCTCTACCCGCTTGAAATTACAAAACGCACTCCCCTCCCCCCCCACGCCGAACCACCCCCCATCCCTTCTCGGTCCCTCTATACACCCCCGGGGAAGGCCTCCACCAAAACTCCCGCGTCTATTGTTACGCCCTTGTGTAATGGAAAATAGGGGCTGCAGAGGAGAATGTGTGACAGGCAGAGCGGGAGTTGATGGATGGACAGTTACACCCCCTCCTTTCCCCCGTCGGAGCCGAGGCCTACCCGTGCCAACTAAACATCAGCGGCTTTTGAAAATCCCTCCCTCTCGCGCCCCGGCAGAAAGGGAAGCGACAAGCCAATGTCCCAGGATAATTTATATTTTTTTAAAACAAAAAAATTAAAAAAAGGAAAAGTTGTTTTTCGGCGTCGTGGTCATCAGAATCGGACGTGGTTATTTTCATTTGCGTGCAAATTTTCCCCGAACTGACGATGCTGGCATTCTTTTTAAAATTTTATTTAACACTAAAACAGGTCATTCCTATGCGTGCAATCCGTATGTATTTCATTTCATTTTGCAATTTTTTTTATAGTTTGACTTTCTTCTTCGTTTTATGGACATACCTTATTTTTAAATTTTAGAATTTTTTGAAGAAGACTCTCACTATTAAGGAGATCAGAATTGAATTATATGAAATAATTTAACGTTAGCAAACAATTATGCATAACTTATTTCTCACATATAAAAAATGAATTTGAATTTTCAAATTTGGTATTACTTACTAAGTCCTTTAAATGTAATATATTTTTCCGTGTCAAATTAATAAATTACCTCTACTCGAGTGAAAAACTTGATTTGTTTGTTTAATGGACAGTAAAATTTAATTTGTTTAAATATTGTGTGTTATCATCACGATATAAATATAGAAGCTTATATCTGAGTATCACAATCATGGTTTATAAAATAATCCCCAGTTGTTCTGTACGAGTAACGTCTGGAATGCAATATGTTACTCCAATTTAAAATACTCTTAATGTCGTATTTGCCATATTATATTGTTTATAAGAAGTTGGAACAAATTTAGGAAGAAGAATGATTCATAAATTCGCGTCATAAGAAATTTTAAAGTGTTTTTATAATTAATAGTTTTTTCAATTAACTCATATAATAAACAATAGTAGCCTCATCGCAAGCAGGTATATTATTTATGTTCATCATTTTTATTTGACCAATCAGCTTATTAGGTAGGTAGTTAAAAATAAACCATCCACTACTATCTTAGAGCAAGTTGGCTAGAATGTAGTTCAGTATGCGATGTATGTGCACAACTCGTCCATGCGTGTCTCTGTGAAGTTATTTTTTAAGTTATATATCTTTAGACCCGTTATGAAAAAAATGATGACTAAGTTTTTATGATGCGCTTGCACCAAGAAACGAAATTTTCACAGGATGAAAAATAGGCTACTCCAAAAAAATGCGTCATTAAAATAAAAATTATACATATGCTTTTTGAAATCTTGTACTTTATGGATTGATATTGAATACAGGTCCGTATCATTGAAAGCAATTATTTATTGTAAATATTAGTAATATTAATTGTGTTTATAAACTTTTTCAATTGTAAGTAAGGCTAGGTTATACTTCTTTAGTGCGTTATAAAAAAATGATGAGAATGATTTTTATACAAATATCTTAGTTTACGCAAGTGTGATTCGTAAGCCGCCGCTTGACCAGCCACGCCGCGAGAGAGGAATCCAAAATGGTTCTCGAGGACGAAAGCTACGCCAGGTTTATGGACCGAGCCCACGAGGTCCAGAGTAGTCCCACGCGTGGCCGTCGATCAGCGAGAGTGCTAACGGCGTGTGCGAGATCCTTCTAACCCAGGGTTGCCGGTTAACTATACACGGAAACTCCATTAATAATTTTATTTTATTTTTTGTTATTTTTTACTTACGCTCCGTTATTCTGTTCACGGTTCCAAGGATCCTACACGTGGAGAAACTTCGGAGGGTCCTGGGAAAGCAAAATGTTGTTCCTCTTCATTACACATTCCACCTGGCCTGTGACAGATAAAGGGGTTTGTTAGGTGGTCGAGAAGGGGGGGGGGGGGATGGAGAGTTTTTCCTTCACGAGACACTCGGCGCACAATCTACAATTGCTTCCAATATTCGTTTTTATCCTTGTCCCGTCGCGGTAACGACCCTCGGCAGAGGGACCGGACACCTAAAGCATATCTCGGCCTCCTGATCACCCCCCCCCCTTAACCCTTCCTCAAAGCTTTTCTTCCACCTCCATCGACCCTTTCCTCGGCCTGCCGTCCCGTTCCTAATCTCGAGCCAGACTCGTAGGACGCTGCGAGTTGAAGAATCCTCCTGCTCTATGCGTGGGACCCACACTCATACGCTTTAACAAGACTTGTTACTTTACATTAGGAGAACCAGTTCCGAGTAACTGTACCTCGTTCGACCGGGAGGAGGGAGGGAAGCTGTGAGAGGCTCTTGACGAAATTTTCTTGTCGGCTGCGAGATGGGAAGGATGAATACCTTCGTCTAATGAACAGAGACGAGAGCACCCGTCTTAAGAAGTGGGGGGGGGGGGGGGGGGAGAAGGGTGGTTGATAAGGGGCAGGAGCACCTTGTGTAAGAAAGAAAGTCAGCCTTATGGGTTGGGAGGGAGGGGGGAGGAAGTTTACGGTTTACTGAGTGGGACGGCTGAGAAATTTGGAATGATTTGAAAGTAGCTTCCTGCTTGCACGCGAGCAACTGTTCTTCGTAACAACTGTACTATTAGTTGCCACTGCATTTCCGTTATTTTATCATTACATGTATGTATATGTATATATTTATATTTATATTTCGCTTTTAAATTTATCTTAAAACTTGTTTTTTTTTCTTTTTTTTTTTTTTTTTTTTGATCCGAGGGCACATGGAATTACTCTCTTCGGATACTGGTGTGTTTCCTCTTATTTGACTTGTAGTGAAGGAGTAACAATCGCTTTGGATAATATAACCCAAGTAAACCTCATACGCGTTATACATTGCGTCTTGTAATTAACAAAGAGGTTGTATCGTGCGCTGTTACAGTAAGAATCATGTTGAAGCAGTGAAAGTTATTTACAAACACATTTCGCTACTGGGTCGAGAAGCAAGAAAGCCTCGGAAATACGGCTGCGCAGCAAGAAGGCTTAACTCAACATGACGTCATTTACTACACTGGGTACAAAATCACTTGTTTCTCGGTGCTAGTAAATTATGAGCCATGTCATGTAATTTGTTACATCGATCCTGACTTAGTAATAGAAAATTACATATGAAAAATAGGCGACTTCTCCAATCTTTTCAATAAACGGCAGTGATGAGTTCTTCTATGTTTTGACATTAAAATTAGTTACATATTTGTTGCTTAGCCAACATTTTTTATATTTAATAAAATAGTACGTTATTGATTTACGTGATTGACGTATTCATTTTACTTCTAGTGGCGTGTTTTTGACCTTGACATTTTAATTTATACCCCTGGCCCGTCAGGTCATATTATTTATAAATATAGATAGTCTATTATTAATGCGTATAGTTACTTTTTTAGAGATTTGTTTAATTACTGTTAATTTTTCATTGCTTAGGTGCTATTACGTTTATATTCATTCTGAAATTTTTTCGCACTTAAAAAATACTCTACACAAATGAAAGCCCTTCTTCAGATACCAAGAACACTTATTTGTACATTTGCGTTTTTATTGATCTTTGTTTCTCTCTCTTTCTTTCCGACCGCCTAATGGATCAATTAGTGCTAATTTGAACACTTCACCGAATAGGAGTTAGTGGGTTAGTGAATAATAACTCGACCCACTGCCTTCTTGGGGGAATAGTGTAAAATGTGGGGGAAGGCAGTGGCAGTCGTAACTGCGGTTCCTTGCTTATCTGTAGGAAGGTGTCGGTTCAGAAGACAGAAAGGAGATCCCTTGAGGGTAGGAAGGAATGGCTGCAGAAGTTTTTATGAAAAAGGGGGAGGGGTGTAAGGGTTGGTTGCCAGGGGCTCTGTTTCAAGGCACAGGGCGAAAAGGCGGCGGGTGACGCAGAGATACCTCATTTCCTGTTCAACACCTCCTCCCTTTACTCGGCACAATGCAATCTTGTTCACGACCCCTCTCTAGGTTCTGGTGACTTTAAGGGCGGAACGGGGGTTGGGGGGATGTCCCTTATCTTGACTTAAGAACAATTCCTCAGTGTCGCCGTTAGAAATTAGAGGTGTCGGGCTTGCCCCTCCCACCTTCTTAATTAAACCTCCTCCCCCCCCCCCCCCTCATGGTCCTTCCGAACCACCACCTCGCCCTCTCTCCAGGCGTTTGGACGCGGTCTCTGCGCCGAACCAAGTTTCTCAGACTTGCTCAAGTTAATTTTATGCTCCATATAGCTCGTCCGTAGCTTCTGGCGGCCTTGGGCCGTGACCCGCCGCTCCACGCCGGCGGCAGTGCGCTACGGCCGATCGACGTGCGTGCGTACCGTTCGCGAGGCGGCCGTTATTGTCTCTAATCAACTACGGACCGTTTGTACCCCTTGGTTCGTAGACATGCGTGTTCAGGTGAAATCGTTCTATAGAAATCTAAATTATGCGAATATGTTTTTGGTTTAATGATCAAGTGCGTAATTGTAAAGCATTTATATAACAACTCACTTCTATAAGACTCCTACATGCGAGCGTTTTTTATGTATAACATCTTAGCTCTCGGCACACGGCATTTGTAATGAGTAATTTTTTTTAATGGAACGTAAATGTGTATCAATGGTGCTGCTATCTGTGGCGGATGGTGTGAACCAAGGATCTCTAATCCAAAGGGAAACTTATTTACGTTTTAATGGATTTTTACAATATGGACATTATTTTAATAAAATCCCTTGTCGAATATCACGTCCAAATCCGGGGTTTAGTATTTTTCAAGACCTTTTTAGCATTTATCGGAACAGTTTAATTAGGTATATAGTTTACAATTTCGGTGTACAAATCGAATGATTCAATAGTCGACGTAGCTACTCCAGGAAATGAATTCTAGTGGTAGGTGCGAAAACTAATTTGATTTGCGTCAATAAATGTAGCTTAAAACACAGTTTGCAAATATTTTTTACGCTGGGCATTATTTTTAAGAATTCTACGTTATATTTTGTGTACGAAATTCGTATTATAAGTGTATTTGCAACATGATAACACATAAATTTTCTCATTACCAAGTTGAGACACGCTCTCAATTTTTTTCAATACGCGGAAAGGATGAGTATCTTTCTATAATTAGTAAATTCTAAAGTTAAGTATATTTTTTACAAGAAAATAATGAATTATAACGCGTTCTCTGTGAAAACTTATGTTTCAGCAGTAGTTCCACGTTTTAAAAATATTCATAGAGTCCATTCTCTCTAAGGGAGCAAACAGTTTATTAAAGACAATGAGTGTATTTGGCTTGAAAATACAAAAATATAATATTTTAAAAGCTACAACATCTGGCCTTTTTAAAGCTGAAAAGCTGAAAATAGACCATGTTTATTTAAATTTCAGACATTGCAAGACCAACACACCTACTACCTAAGGGCAAATTTTTTTCGACGGCGATTGATACATTGTTATAAAATATTCATTAGTTGAAATTTGCTTATACAGTCACAAGTCAGGCTACTCTGCGGGAGAAAATTCTGTTTCTCAAAAGGACGCTTATCTCGCTTGAGTAAGACCTGTCAAGTAAAAATAAAGTTTAATTTGACGTTAAAACTTCGACATTGGTTTAAAAAAAAACAAAAAAAAAAACCTTTATTTCACGGCGGAATCAGCGCAGTCTCGTCTAAGAAAAGACCAGACATGATACCTCATTTGGTTCCTTGGTTGTGAATTATTTCCGTTGGAGCGATATTTTTTCAACTTTTTTCAGCTTGATATTCCTTTCCATGAAACGATTTTCTAGAAATGTAAATTTCAAGAAATTAATTTTTTTTTCTGACGAGTTTTGTCACTCCTCTGAGGGAGCGGAAAGAAAAGCAAGAGAAGAATAAATTGGCAAGTTTAATTAAGATGTTTAAATAAGATAAGACGCCGGTCTTGACTTTTGTTTTTCTACGTCTCTTTCTCCCCTATCGTCCCCCCTCCCCAGGAGGAATGTGTATTTCATCATGGTACTAGCGCACTTCTTGTCAACCCTGTTAATAGAAATGAGATAAAAAAAAGGGGAAGGCGAAAATATAAGGGAGGTGTACTGGGGAAAAAAAATAAATTGGGTACTATACAATGAGGCACGATTTAACTGAGGGGCATCTTAACTGCGGAGCAATTTGTCATAATTTTCCGAGGCGTGTCCATAAGGTTGCTTTTTCGTCCGCCTGGAGAACACGTCATATTCTAATGCTCTATCAGCAAAAAAAAAAAAAACCCTCTCCATGGTCAATTTTTCAAGCTCACGACTCTACATAGTTGAACATAGATGCAGATAGAGTTAAACTATATTTTTTTATTTGTAAACATCTCAACTCACGGTATATAGGTACGGCATTTGGTAGAAGTAATTTTGTGAATGGAACGGAAGTTGCGTGGAACAGGAATGTATAAACACGGTGCTTCCATCTGTGGCGGATGACACGAACTAAAGTTCACAAATACAAAGGAAAACTTTATAGTATTAACTGTTTGATGAATTGTAACAAGACGTGCAATATTTTAAATAAATTCCTTGTTGAAAATCATGTCCAGGCATTTAATTTTTAGAGTCTTTTTCGCTTTTAAATCGGAGTCGTTTCATTATACCTATATTTTTACCTTTCGCTCTGCAAATAGAATTATTCAATAGTCAACGTAGTTGCTCCGGCAACGAATTATAGCGGCGGGTGCGGACACTTTGTGTGATTCTCATCCAGAAATTTAGTTCAAAACACAATTTCCATATATATTTATCACGCTCGGCATTATTTGAACGAATTCTATGTTAAATTTCGTGTCAGAGTTTTGTCTTATAATTGATTTCGCAACTTGAAATTTTCTCGTTATCCAGGTTAGATGTTTACACATCACTGGCGAGTACTGAAACACTTGCTCAAAAATTTTTCCTTCAAATAAGCACCCCTATGGATATTCTCGTACACAGTAGTTTTTAATTTTCGAAACTTGTAAGAGTTATTTTGTTTCTTGGAAACTTCCCGTTAAATATTAAATAAATTATGATATAAAATATATAATTAGGAAAGGGGTCGAAAGTTAAGGCTCTGATGTTGAGTTTTCAGCACGAACAATTTTTTTTCTCATTCTCCGTGGCTTCAGGTAGTAGGACGATCTGAAACCCACTTGGGATGTTATCGTTTTCACAGCAGGAGGTGTATTTGGGAGAAATAAAATAGAGTGGAGAATAGCGAGGGACAAAAGTGGCTCAACTCCATTGAGAGTCATTAACCATTCAAGAAAAATCAGTCGTACTTATACACTCATAGGTACCATGATAGATCTGAATCTTTTTTTACTCATAATCTACTTACCATAAGAGGTGAGCAAGAGATCAAAAAGATTATTATTTCAAACTACAAGGTGAATCATGCCGAAACTATCTTGATCGGAATATCTCCAGCCCAGTACACGCCCAGAAAGTACTAGAACAAATGGTTTTTTTTTAGAAAATCAATGTGGGTGGCAGGAATTTGTAAAAAAAAAAAAAGTAAAAGTGGAAGGGTTGAATAATTCGGTGGTCATGTGACTTTTCCCATACTGAGAAGTCCAACAATGGTTTTAAGTCCATCCTTTAAGAAAAGTGCTCTGACTTTGGTATCGTTACTTTGAAGCCGCACAAATATGCTCCTCTTGCACTCATTCTCTCTCTCTGTCTCTCTCTGTTGTGTCTCTGCGGTACTGTATCTTTTTATGGTAAACTATCTCTTTCGCACCGATATTCTCGATATCTATGGGTGAAACTATGAACATTAAGTTCTTTTATCCCACTGCTTTTTTGATTCTTTGAGCCAATATCGAACAACAGCTACAGCTTTCAATTTACTCCCGTCTCCCAGTAAATCCAAACTAACTCTCCTTGTTGTGAATTAGGGGGTATTTTTTTCAATCAATCAAATTGCGTGAATTGTAACACTTCTGCCAGTATTCCAAGAGACAAGAGTAAGGGTTTAGGTGAATATGCTACACCTGTACCCTAACAGTATTCCTAGTGCACGATAGCACTTGGAGAATTCCTTATTTTTAGGGAACGGAATTTGGCGTCTTATCCGTGACCTATCTGTTGCCCGAATTCCTCACATGCGCAGAGTTTACTTTTTCGTTGATTTCGTCAAGATGGCGTACCCGTATCTGACACCATTAACTCGTACATAGAAATTTTTGTGATCATTGGGGTTAGTACCAGCGTGTTTGTGCGCCAAATGAAGCTTAACGATAGCGAAGCTCTCCTGGATTACATTTGGTACACTTTAATGGGCAATGTCAAGAAATAATCGCAATTCAAAAAGTAATTAGGAAAATTATAAAGGCGGTACTATTTTTGTGAGATAGTGCTGCTACCTCTGGTATTTTCCCCGTAACAATTGTATCGATGTTTGCAAAACTTCAGTTAGAATTCGTTAAAACCAGTTTTTTTTTGCCTCACGCAGGGCACCGTTTATTAAAACGAAAGCCTATTTGTTCCCTTAAAGGTATTCGGTTTGGACACTTCCTGGAATACGGCCCGCGAGTTAAGTTACGGTCGCATCCCAAAAAGGCACACTATCTCACCCGAATGTCTTTGTTCTTCCCGTGTTCGTCGGACGGACGGACGAGGCGCGCGGCAGGTGCGGTCGGGTCGCGTGACGCCCCGTCCTACGACAACGGGGGGCGGGGTCCTCCGAGGATTCGCCGTGTTTGCCCTGGGGGGCGGATCTGCATACGCGCGCCGGGCCGAGACGCAAATGACACTCATCTGGTGGCGGGTCGGGCAAGATGGGTGGTTGCCGACCAGCACTTTATCTCTCCTCCTCCTCCGTCGGCCGCGGGCGTGTTCTCGGGCATGCTAGCTTCTTCACCGACACATAGGGACTGGGGAACTTAGCGAATTGATTTGGCGGCCACGTGGACACCCTAAGAGTGTGTCGTCGGTCAGTGATCACGCGACATTGTCCCGGATTCGCAGATGTTTGTAGTGTCTTAACCAACTTACAGGTGATTAATCCGCGAATTTTCCCGTACTTATTGACCGAAGCGAACGCAGAAGTAGAATTTCATTTAGTGTTGGGGTTAGGGGGTAGAACATTTCTGCTGGCAGTTTTCTTTCATATTCTTTCCTTTTGTTTGTGAGAATAATTTATATAATATTTTTTTGATATAATCTGATTTGAGGTTTTGAGTTTCCAATCAAACATATGCCCTAAATTATAATAATAGACATTTGCTTTAGAGTTATTTGTGTTGTCTATCTCACCACTTTGAGTTCATATCATTACATAATTGATTTGTTTTTAAATTTAAAGACAGTCTTTAGAGACAAATGCTCCAGAGAGGACCTTAAATAAATTTTTTCGGATAATTGCTTTTTCACGATAATATTTTGTAACGACTACATTTTCTGTTTTGGCAAGAAACAATAAATGCAAATATGATACTTCATTAAAAAATGTCATGCCACAAGATGAAAGCAAAAAAAAAAAGACTAAAAATGTTTCCATCTCGTAAAGGGTAATTTCGAGAGTTAACGAGTTTGAGCTAATTAGCTTTTCTCCCACGAGCAATTAATTGTCTGGTGTCGTTTTCGTTTTCCGGCGGTCGCTGTTCGGACCCTTACCAACAAAAGCTTCGTAACGGACCGCGCGGGCGGACCAATTAAAAGTTATCGCCCCTCGGAAAAGTTTGGCGCTCGTGTGTGGAAATGGCCCGTTTTCCTGACGTCACACACAAGTAACCCGTCTGCTGGGCTGGATGACTCGCCACGAAAGTACGCAGTGTTCGCGATTTTCACCATGTTTGCGATTTTCGCCATGTGTGCGATGTTCGCTGCGCCAGGTGGCCAGACAGGATAGCCTAGTTCGCGATGTCGGAGAGACGCATGCCGTGGGATTCGAGTGATGATTCCGACGATGATAATATGCTCCTGGCTCTCACAGCATGTGAAGGTAAAAATAAATGGGTTCATTAATTTAATATTAAGACAATAAATTTGAATAATTTCAATTGATGAAGCAGTTGCTATTGAGGACGAAACCAAATTTATATATTATTTCAGGAAAATTTCAACTAAGTTTGATAGAATCCCAAATACCAGGCATATTCCTGCATATCCTGTCTTATATATTCTTTCACCAATACATTCCATAAACAGGGATATTTTCTTAATCTTTAAATTTAATTTTCCGCCAACTTGACTTTTTAAAGCACAATACTGAGAGAAATTAAATTTCATAAAAGCACAGAGGTACAGCACAATTCTGCACGAAAAAAGATTTTTTTTTTGTTTCGTTTAACTGCGCATGCGCAAAGTCAGCGATGTTATAGAAAAATAGCCGAGAACCAAAAACCCTGCGACGTCGCCAACATAGCGAACATAGCGAACATAGCGAACACAGCTTTGTGTGGCCAGTGACACCTGAGATGCAGCTGTCTATATTTTACTCGCGTAGCGAACATTTCGAACATAGCGAACATAGCGTCTTGTGCGACCGTAGCTTGAGACTTGAGGATTGTGCAGAAATGTGACATCACCGATGTTTGTGGAGTCCTAACTTACAGGTGACTGAATTCACGTAATATCCCCGTGCTTACTGACAGAGGCGTACGCAGAATTTCATTTCGGCTTGCGGTTTTATTTCAAATGGTTTTCTTTTGTTGTTGGGAATGATACATATTTTTTAGGGTCACTGTCCGGGGGGGGGGGGGGGGGTGGATACATCTCCCCATCTCACCCCCTGCGTACCCCTCCTGCGTACCGATAACTAACCACGTTCAAACAAACTTCTTCGTTTCTTTCTCCGGGCCATATTTGATTAACATTGCGCCATACACCGGGCCTGGATTAGTGTTACTCGAAGAATATAATGAAAAAAGAGATGTACAAATAAATTACTGCGAAAAAGAAGACAAATAATATGTTTAAAAATATTTTATTATGATACGTAAATTTTTTTCAGATAATATATTTACAGGGTTCTAAATAGTTAAAAGTACACAATAAAAAGAATTAGAGCATGATTTGGCCAAAGCTATATATTCCTTCTCAGTTTTGGACTTAAAAATATTTGTTGTCTTCTCGACGGAGGAAACATTAGGATTTAAAGGAACTAATGTTTTAAATTAAAAATTATCGTACATGTACGATAACTTTGGCACATTTTAAAGCTATATTGTAGTACTTGTACCATAATTTTCGGGAAATTACGCATTATTGTAAAAAAAAAAAATTTCGTATGCATTTCCTCTTAACTTGTGGATATTTGTAATGCCTTTAAGTTACGTTATAAAAACAGGATAAATGTTTCGTTTTTCTAGGTTAAACGTGTTCTTTCACTAGGCCCATATTTCACTATTTTTCAAAATTTTACTCATTATTCAGATGGTAAGGAGGGGTGGGTGTTCGAAGTGCCCTTTTCCCCTGAGTTTAGGGAAAACCCAGATTAATTTAATTAGTATCGCTTGTAATTCCATGTTATCCCTGAAAAATCGGAGGAGGGGACAAATTCCCTCCCCCCCCCCCCCCCCCAATCGAAAAACACTCTTGGAGTGGATTGTTTTAAGGCTTTGTGGACATCTACCCTAAATTAAGGGGGGAAGGGCATATGGTCAAAAACCAATTTTTAGCCTTTTTTCAATATTGGTCTTCTCCATAAGGCCAATGTCTTATGCATTTCAATTTTGTTCCCTTTGTTCAAACACCCACTTCCAACCCTTTTTGGGAGGCTTAGCCCCAGATTATTGTAAACAAGAACAATAAAACGTACATTTATTTCGAGGGACTTACGTAGTAATCTGATACCGTCACACCCTTTTTGTTTTCATTGTGTGACAATGTCGTGTTTACGGGGTTGTATTGGAAGAACTCTACTAACCCTGGATTTAGATGAATGATCTGAGCTGCTGACGGTAGGTAGAAAAGGGTGACTTGACCTGGTGTCCCGGTGGGCGCCGAATAACACAGGAACCGCAAGCTAGGCCGACAGAAGGTCGAGCATCCTCGGCTGACGCGACGGCTGGTAATTAAGGAACCGCTGGGCAGCCGCGGTAAGTACCTGCAGCAGCTGACGGCGCGATTGGTCACGCCACGCCGCCGGGGAGGTTGGCGCTGGAACCTCTCCCCCTTTCCCCCCCTCTCTTCATGTACCATCTCCGCAGCGTGTCGCGGAGTTACAACCGCTCCGGGTGCCGTAGCCGAACAACGACCACCCCGCAACCCCTCATCACAATCATCGTCGTCATCATCATCAGCCCCGCTCCGGCCAGACCACGTGGCTTCAGCAGCCCCCGCGACGCGCTCGGGCGACCCCGGAGCGAAGAGTTCCGGGTTCCATTCCCGCGTCGCATTTCGTTTTATTTCTCGCGTCAATGGGGGAAAGTATTGAGCCTCCAGATCTGTCCTACGATTGCGGTCTCCTAAATTGAAGGTATTATACAGGGACGCACATAATAACACAAATTTTTACACACAAAAAAAAATATTCTTTAACTTTTATCTTTCGGTCATAGAAATATTTGCAGCTCAGTTAAAACAGGTATAATGTTCGTCATCTCATAATTTTCCAAACATCCTAATTCTTCCGTCGATGTCGGCATTCCTCCCCAGCATCCTTGATGAATAAAGTAAGAAAACACTAGATAAATTAAACGGAATCGCCGTCGAAGGCACTGCCATCAACACTGTTAGAAAATACAGTAAATTTACGGACTTTACAACGAAGAAATTACCTCAAATAAATCAAAAATTCTTCGTAATCTCACAAACATAAATTTTAGTAAACACTACGGCGTATTTTGACTTGTTCCGTTATTTGTTTCGTCTAGTTTTGTTTAGTTTTATTTTTACTAGTTACGTGATCTGCTGCAAATAGTGTAAACAGTCAAGTGTAAGGAAGAAGAGCGTTATTTCTGAATACTTAACAAGTTTTTGAATGTTTTGTTAGCATACTAAGTTTACTCTTGTGGAATCGTGTTCAATGCGATAAACTTACTAAGATCACAGTAAATCAACGAAATCCCTGAATAATTTGTGACCAGTGGTCTGCGTAAAATTGAGGTGAAGGATTTTAAAGTGAATACTGGCCGGGCCTCCGGAATCTTCCGTTCTGGTTAACTGAACAATGTCGTAAACAGTCATATTTATCTTATTTGGAAGATTTAAACATGTATGAAATATACTGTTTAAGTCATTTCTGATAGTATAATAGGCTCAGAAGGGTGGTTGGGTCTACCATACGTAGACCTAACGCTTAGATTAACCGATCACAGGCTTTGTGGGTGAGGGGTTTTTAAATGGGACATTTCTGTCAGATTCCCCGGACGTTCCAGAGGTAACGGTGACATATTCCGCCGGGCATATGAATCCATAACCAATGGCTGGAGCTTGTCGCATGCTATGATTATCCCTTGCTATAGGCTACCTGCAACTTCATCTGGGAAAGGGTAAGACTGATTCCGTCATGGTAACCCTATGACGCGGGGAAATGGATACGCCTCGGGGGTATTTGAGGAATAAATAGGCTATAGTGAGAGGCTGGACCCATCTCCGCTTCATTGCCACCCATCCTCCTTTAACCCAGTCAGCTATCCTGTGGTTGACTCAGAGGAAACACCATCCTGAGAGTACCAAAATGCTCTTATCTAAGTCTGTCACATCTCTGGGCCTCCTCAGAAAACCCAGAGAGTCTGTGATCTGGCCAAAGCCTTTCCAAATTCTTAGTAGCTTTCCAGGCTAGTCCTCTAGCAGTAGCGCCGCTCAATGCGTCCGCCCATTTTGAGTAGGGAAACCTCTGGACGTGTTCCAAGTCTGTCGGGCAGATAATTCGGGAAAATCCAATCCGCTTATTTATTATATCCCAAATAATCAACTGCGGGACCAGCATATAAGACATACCGTTTCATCGCGGCATGGGGTGTTTAAGGAGGGGATACAAGCAGAGGTTGCACCAGTGCATTAACCCATTCAGCTAACCTGTGTTGACTAAGATCCTCAAGTACCGCGAGGCGCTTATCCAACCCTATAACCTCCATTAGCTGTCCAGGCTAGTACCGGAGTGAGTCTGTCGGGCAACTTATCCAAAATAGTTGGCTTTAAAATTCTAATATATTGTTCCTTAATATGTCATTCCTAAGGATGGTAGAGTTTAAGATATTGTATCTATATTACATTTAAGCATAAGTAGATTCAAACACGAATATTAAATATGTGTCTGGGCCAATGCAGTGTTGGTCATAATTTGTAATTGATTCTAGATATTGTTCTTATTCCTTGACGTTTTACGGTGTCATTGAACTGTATAGGCATCAGTCTCTTTCACGTCAAGGTTTGATTATTTATGTGCGGTTTCATGTCTGGCTTCCCCCTTTTACTATTTTCCTGTATGAACGTGCTCCTTATTATTATATTACTGGCTAACAGACGGTTGTCGCGCCAGCGGGATCACTTCTGCCGGCGAGCGCGCGTTCGTCGCCGTGCAGTCTTCGCGGCGGAAACTGTCACCGTGACGGCGCGGTGACGGGCGATAAGGCCTCGGCATGAGGGATCGCGCGCACCTCCGCGGTCTGCCGCATCATCTCCCCTCCTCCCCTCAACACACCGCACCACGTTTTTTTTATACTTAGCGTAATTGGTCGGGAAAGCGATACCGGGTTCCGTGCGCGCGCGCGCCCGCGCGTTGTTCTCATCCCGACGGAATGCAGATGAGGCGACGTTAATCATCGGCGCTCACGCGAGTCTTCCCCCTTCCCGCACGCCTCCCCAATTTATTTATTTCCGGGGCCCCGGATAGTTGCTGCAACCGCTCGCCGCTGCAACAAAGGCCGAGCGCCTCGCGCGGTGGCAGCCGTGATTACCGGTGATCGCTCTTCGACGGGGCTCGACACAGGCACTTCGTTATTAGCACGTCGCTCCTAATTGCGACGTAGCGTCTCGGCGAATTAACTGTGTGTGTGTCGTTCCATTTATACTCATTAACAGCTCCAATTTCAAGGCGTGCGTGGCGACCGGTGCGTTAAATGGTCCCGAGGATTGTGTGTATATTTATATATATTTTTTTAAGTAAATGAGACGGTAAAATACGGAATCACAGTCAGAAATAAGAAACACACATTTGGGTCTATTGCTTCCAGTATTAAAAAAAAAACTTTTATAGTTAGTAGCCAATGATTATATACTTAGATTCTGAGGATTGGTAGAGCTTTGGAAATACAAATAGTTACACTAACCTGCTCTGTAGGGATTTATTTTTCACAGACATATTCTAAGTAAATAACAGTTAATTATCATTTTATACAAACATAAATACACACCTATGAAATTCTTAAGTCATAAATAATGTGTGCTCTAGAGAGAGAGAGAGAGAGAGAGAGAGAGAGAGAGGGAGAGAGAGAGAGAGAGAGAGGGAGAGAGAGAGAGAGAGAGAGAGAGAGAGAGAGAGAGTACGTTGGAATTGGTCACGGATTTTACTTTAAATCCAGGAAATTTTATAGCAATTCCATAGTAATATTGATTTTAAGGAGAAAAAATTTTTGCTGCAGTCTGCCATCACCCCGAATAGAATTTTTTTTTTCGGATGACATTAGTGCAGTCATACATAGGCATACTGTAAAATGGCGTATGTAAAATAGCTACTGTTTGAAATAGAAAACAGCGGAAAGAACATTAGGACAGTTTTGGGTATGGTGGAGGCTGGATTATCTTTATTTCTGTCAAAAAATTGCAACGTAGATAAGAATTAAAATCAGGGAAATTTGAAATTTCGTAAGAGTAAGCCTGGGAAAAGACAGGAAATTTTTATTGCACATTTGTGTGGACAACTTAAGTTATTAGACAGACTTCTAACATATTTATGCTGCTATGGTGGTGTTTTGATAACTAATCGCTAACCATGGTGATTTCTTTAGAAAATATACCAAACCTCTGTTGTTTAAACTATTTATTTATTATCTCTCTAGTGGTGGTGAAGTTAAAACGCTACTCCTCTTACAACTAACCACATTTTCTGCAGTTACATTATACATTGAAAATTTTCAAAAATAATCATAACATAAACATATTAGATTAAAAAAAAAAAGGTTATAAGTTGGAAAGCAAAATAAAAATGGCAATTGCAAACATTTTGGTACTGCTTGCAAAAAAAACTTCCTTGCTAATTTTTTTGGTTTAACAAGGCATAGGATTTAGCTTTGGCTACTTGTTGGAAGTCAACCTTGTAAACTCGTGTGATTATCATGACAGTTGTAGTCGCCCGCGTTAAGTAATAAGTTATTACCTCGCGGCGCTTACAGAGCAGAACCTGTTGGTAAATACGTGGTTGCAATTAGGTATACACGGTCTGGGTGATACGATTTATTTTGCCTTGACGTGCCAAAAATTGAGATAAATGGTTCAAAATTTAAAATATAGCAAAAGGACGGTAAAATTAGTGTTGGCGGTGCCTAATCCTCCTCAAGCTTTAACTAAATGTTCAAAGATGAGAGGTAACTAGTACAAAATTTAACCAAAAGGATAATTAACAGGTAACTATAATTAAGCATAGGCGTACACGTGCTGTAAACTGTTCTGTGTGTATAAAATGTGGTCGGCTAGACAGTTTCCGCGCAGTGTGTCGCGGACGACTGAGAGGCTGTGTCTTGGCCAGGGGGACGGGGGGGCTGCGGGGTCGGGCGGACCTAACATTAATCTCGGCGACGTATCTGGCGCCTGCATCTCGACACTCCCTTCTCGCGGGCTTTGTGGCCGGCTAATTGGACCCCTTCCCCTCCCCGCGACAAGGCAGCCAGGACTGCCCGCGGCGCGGGGTGACAGCCCCAACTCACCCCCTCCCCCACCCCGTCTCTGTCCTCTCGCAGAATCTGGAAATGAAACAGTTGTCTGTGTGTGCGTGTGTGTGTGTTTGGGGGCGTGTCCGCGAGCGGGTATGCTCGTAGCGCCAACCCTTGCCGCAGGGGACTTGTGAATCAAGCTACAGTGTTGTTTCTAGTGCGCATGTCTCCGAGGAGGGCTCCTCTCTCTTTCTTTCTCTCTCTCTCTCTCGCCCTCCTCCCCCATCACTCAAACTTTTCTCTCTCAGTCACACCCTCCCACAAATTTCATGAGGGACCCGTAGAAACACATAAACAGAAAAAAAAATTGCAAAGTTTAATTTCCTCTCAAAGATTCAAACTAAAATAAGTACATTACCAGTATTCATTGTAACTGAACGATATGTTGGTACTACCTAGCAACAGTAATGTGATCCTGAGAGATTAAGTTAGCAGCCACCTTGCGAAATTTGGTTTCCTGTTGAGCCCACTTGGGAGAATGATTGTCAAGGAAGCGTTCGATGTCGTACGACAAGTTGCTTTTAAAAGACGCCGCTTCGTGAATTAATTATTTTCACGTTTTACATGTTGCCTTATGACACCATATCCACCTTCAAATTCTCAGGCGTCGGTGATTCCTCCCATTATTACCAGCGGTTAACCTCACTTGAAGATTTTTTGAGACGGTGCTGACATTTTAATTTTTGTGCCTTTTGTCGTTAGTAAGTAGCCGTATTTCACAACCCTTTTAAAATATCATTATTCAATAAATAATTGGCTACATATAAATGAGAAAAAATATGATTATGCTTAATGTCTTATCAAGAACGAGGTATTAAGATATGTTAAGGCTCAACGTTACAACAATCAAAAGAAAGAATTTTGTGAAAGATATCGGTTATGGTATGTATAATATGTATATAAATATATCTTAATGTTGAATCAGGATAGTCGCACTCAATTCGAACTAGCTTCTCCTGTATACTTCGTGATTCAGTTAATGAATTCTGGAATGTATAACTGGAACGAGCATTCGACTTCTTCAATATAGGAAATAATTTGAAACATTAAAAAAAAATAAGTTCTGCAAATATCTCGTGAAGTATTGTGCGTTGATCAACCGCAAGAGCTAATAAGTGATTAAAACAGTCTACGAAGAGATCAACATCACCGTTACAGTTTCGTAAAGCGGTAGACTTGCTGTGCAGCCCCACACGGATATTAAGAATCTCTGTCTGCAAGACAGTGCAGTTCAAAGCCCACAGCGGCTCGAAGGTCCGAGTTACGCCCTTTTAGCGCGCGCGCTGCCGCTCCAGCCCGCGGAGGGGAGGGAACGCGGAGCGAAGTCTTCTGGGCTTTCGGCTTAATTATCCTCGCTAGATTGAAACAAAAGATTCATTTTCTGTTGCTGACTTGCCTGCTTCCTCCGAAGACGTCCCCCTTGTAATTATCTGGGCAGGGGACGGCAAGGGGGTCGCGCGCAAGAGTGGGCTATCTCCTTCACCGAGCCCCCGGATACTTGGTGATGAGAAAATGCGCACTAGCGTTTCCCAGCCCGACCATCCTCAGTTCCAATGTCTCGTGATCTCCAGAAATCACTCCAGGCAAATTACTACTTTTTCAATATTCCTAGTTTGTGGAGTTGAGTGTTACTATCTGTAAGGTTGTTTACCGTGCCACCGTATATTAGTATATGATTTAAAAAAAATAATTTACATTAGTGCGGCTAATTGGCATGTTGGATTTGGACGCATTCCGATAATTTATTAATCCTTTGTATTTCATTAAGGGGAAACAATTGAACGAATGATTATAATTTTTTAATAGTCGATGACCGAACATTTCACAAAAATTGACACAAAAGTGACAAATTTCCAAAAAGTGACAATTTACGTAAATAGATACAAATGAATGACTATCAGAAAAACCGTTCATCGAGGAAAGGTATATATGTGAGGAACAGTTAAAGTAGTCAATAATAAGTCAATTAAGTAAAGTTACTGTAATTAGCAGCGACTTCCATGGATAAGTTTTTTTTTTCGCCGAGGTTTGTCATTCAGAATCTACGTTTTAATTATATATAATGGAGTTTACTCATGCTTATTTAACATTCAATTATCTTCAATATATCTTTCATTTTTTGCAATTTAAATTTATATCCAAGAAACAAACTAATAAAACAAATGAATGGCGGTGTGTAACGACTCACATAAACAGGAAACTAATCTTATTCAATCTGCATGTTTTTTCTAAAGCCTTCGCACGACTCGTCGCATTAAACTCCATTAGAAACTTCCGATGAGAGAGACAATTTTTCCTCGGCTTAGAATTACATTATCTCTATCATTTACGGTTTCCTATCACCGGGAGACCGTACATAAACAACGTATACGCAATAATTTAACAATATTAAAAATTAAAAACCAAGAACAAAAAATTATATTAAAATAACAAATTAATAAAATATTACATGAGGAATATCTTCAGAGAATAACTAAGTTATACACACATATTAAACCTACAAACTGATATTTTAAATTATATATTTTTTAAACTGTCTTCTGGTCGCACCAGCAGTCAAAAAAAAACTCGTTCTTCTTAATAATCCATTATTGTCTCGCTACCATCGTAAATTAATAAAAGGTAGAGTTGGGCTGTTTATGAGTAGTTCTCGTAAGCGCGAAGCCGGTGAGGCCTAGAGCCGTGTAAGTTGGTGCGTGGATTAATAGTTTACATGATAGTTTATTTTAATATTTGTTTCATTGTTTTCCTTCAACTACTTTAAACAAATTCAAAACACGCTTCGTGAAAATGGCGAGACCAGCCTGAGTGTCCGCGAGTACGGGCAGGAATGATGACGACGCTTCGTCGACATCTACAGTAAGTCATTTGAGAAGTAAAAGGAAGTGATCAGGCGTGAACGGAGACTCTATAGAATTACGAATGGGTTGGGGTGGGGGATTAAGCTGGAGTACCCAGAGAAATATCACCGTCTTACAAGCAACGTCCACCATGTTTCGTACGTGCGATTAACCCTCGCCATCTTGGCATTTCAAATAAATATTTTCATACCGCCTGCAATAAAACTCCTGTGCTAAATTATTTTTTTTTTTGTTTGACATGTCATAGGACTTAGCTTTGTCTACTTCTTGAAGTCAACGCTTGTGAACTGGTGTCGTTATCATGGCAGTTGTAGTCGCCCGCGTGAATTAATATGTTATTTCGTAGCGGCGCTAACAGTAGAGCCTGTTGGTAAATATGTGGCCGCAACAAGGTATGAGAGATTTGGGAGATATGATTTATGCTTTGACATGACAAAATTTGGGGTAAATAGTTCAAAGTCAGAATTATAGAAAAAAATATGGAAAAATCCAAGATGGCGCGGCCTAGTTCCATCGTCACTGGATTGGCAGGAAGGACACCTTTCGCAGCTGTTTAATCAGTGTTTTGTGGAACATTTGGCCAAGATGTTGGCAAGCTGAAATGCACTCAACCCGGTGACAGGGGAAGCGTAATATGTTTACTGTTATAGGGTCAAGGGTAAAGGAAAAAATAAATATTTGGTAACGTATTTAACGCTAAGGCAGGGTTTTTAAACTACGCAAGTAACGCAATTACGAAACAACGCAACCAACGCAAGGAAGTCATTTTCATTTATAAACACGCAAGTAGCAAAACGTCACCATATATATAACTTAAAAATGTAAAACAGTAGAAAACTTTTGTTTTACTCCGGGATTATTTTGATAATTAATATTTATCACAAAAAAAAACTTCTCAATAGTTTGATACTAAAAAGTTATTTTCTATCACTGCGTGAAAGTTAAGCAATGCTGTATGTAATAAAAATAATATCATGAGCTTCGATGCACATATAACGTCTGCTTCTTTAAAAGTTTTCGGAACACTTCTCTTCAAATATGTATGGAAGTCGAAAAAGTAAGCCAAAAAGAAATAATTTTGGAAGTTGAACCATACTTCCAGTTTCTCAATTGCGCCTTGCGTAGTTTATAAATCGGTACTCTAATATGTGATTTCTGAACATTTTACGTTCGTGCGTTTCTTGCGTAGTTTGTAAACCCGGCCCAATGTTTGATCTAAACGTACATTCGTGACATCGTTATGAATAAATATCAAATCATTTGAAGTGTAGAAAAACTACTGCGTACTGCTGGTTTATTATTTCTACTCAGACTACGCCCCTTATAGCGAATTTTCAGACTTTATATCTCCGCCAAACACCCCCAACCTCTCCAAATTCAACCATACTTACTGGTTTCACGTCATCCTTGGCCAGAGACATCTTTTCGATTGGTTCTGATGCCAGCGAAATCCTCTCGTATGTTCTTATGTTCTTCAAACACGCATCGTCAGTAACAAGGAGAAAGGTTCCTCTTTTAACACGACTTACTTTCTGTGTACTGGTTTCCCAAACAGATAGCTTTCCTACCGCCAGCTTTCTCGTAAGTTCACTTTGAACTTTGAAGGAGCCGAGTGTTTAGAAAGAAACACGTAGCGTAGACTTCGTTCTCATTCGATCATGATCATTCACGATAGTTTTTCTTGTGAAATAAACTCTCGCCGTAATGCAATGACAAACTAATTATTTCCCTTTTTTTGTATTGCATTTGAACTAATATTTTTTTTAACTAGTCTGTGTCACCGTGGAATAATGGTACGGTTATTATTTTCTTTAATTATCACATAATGTAATTAAAAAGGTATTATCAATCATGAAAAAAGGTAATGATTGTGATAAAATAAATAAATAAAATTATGTATGTGATACATAGTAGTATTGGTAGAAGTGGATGTTGGTAGAAATGGGCGCTCACCTTATATTGGTTGCACTTGGTTGTGAAAAAAAAAAGCTTTTTTATTGTAATATCTACAGCTCGTCATCTTAGCGAGATAAAATATACACTAATTTTAATTCTAATCGTAAGTTTTTAAACACAAAAATATAGAAATTCTATAAAAATCAATAAAATACTATTTTTATCCACAAAAAATCTACCGCAATAATAACAAAATTATCTATAAATGATATCATATATATATATAGGTATATATATGGATGAACAGCGTGGTTTTTACTATTAAAAAAAAGGAGATAGATACAGTGGCGTTCTTATTCTGTTAATGTAACTTATTATACTTTTTTTAAAACAGACGTTGTCAAAAGTCATGTCATCATGGAACGGGACACGTTTCACCTAATCATGAAATGCTGAGGTGGGCACAATGCTACGATATTCCAGGGGACTGGTTTCTTAGTATATCGTATGTTATGACCGATTATTTTCCTACTACCTCTGTGTTACTGTGTGTTACCTCCGATTAATGACTTCTCTGTCGACGAGATAATAAGGCTCTGTCACACACGCCATATTAACTTTTTTTTAAATTTTCTCGTCACTATGATTACTTAAGGCTTTTTTATGAAAATTAACATTATAATCACCACCCCCCCCCCCTTTTTTCTTGCTTTTGTTGTTTTGTGATTAATAGTTTCAATACATATTCGCGTAGTGTATGTAATATAGATAATGGGCGTATAAAGACACGCAAGTGATAATAGTTACGAACACTTAAATTACTTTATGTACCTATTATATTACACTTGGTGACCACCTGTGAAAAATAAATAGTAGTAACGAGAAAATTAAATAAAAATCAACTTTGCGTATTAGATAAAACATTAAAAAAAAGTAAACTACCAAACTGGAGACCGTAGACTGTTTTTTATGGAAAAAGACATAACATGTGCCTCTACATCGGAATGAGTTGGATAACACGGGAGAACCACTATTATCCTCACCGGCAACGTCCGCCACGTACATATGTCACATCCAAATATTTCAGGAATGACCCGCGATGTATCGAAACCTAAAGCCAAGGCCCTGTCGTATGTTTCATCTGTAGCTTTAACAATTTATCTCGACGGAGATTAAAACACATTTATGGCGTTATTTTATGTTATATACTTAAATAAAAATACATATTTAGCTACTTTTTACAATTATAATGTTAACGGTCTTAGAGAAATAATTTTTAAACTCAATAAAGACATTTATGTAAAATACTCAGTAGTTATATATCCTTATTTACCTGTCTTATCTTGGGATTTTTATTTCAGTGAAGAAATGTTATTCCTTTACCTGAAGCATTTGTACGTTAGCCCAGACAACGTCGTAGTATATCGCAAATCGGCCTACGACCGTCAACGAATCAAACGCCGTTTAAAGCCTCCTGCGGTAGGAAGTGATGTGTTTATTGCGGGGCCCCCATGCTTCCAGAAAATTGTTTTTATAAACGGTTCCTGGGTCCGGGAAGGGGGAAGGGATTAGGAACTGCGATAAATCATTCTCGTGTGTCGGGGTGCGTGCGTGTGCTGGGGAAAGGGGTCGCTTTCTGGGAAACCACAAATGACTTCAAAAATATACGGTCCCTTGTATTACGTAACCCGAAAAAAAAAATTGTTTACAAGACGGCTTGACTCCCCTTTGCCCGAACCCTTGTCTAAAGGCAGGGGTGGGTCTTATCTTGCGAAGCAGCCGTGCTTTCTATGTGTTGCAATCGGACGGCATTTAAAATTGATTTTCGAACATTGCAACGTGATGGATATCGTGAGATAATTAATAAAATTTTACCTGGGGGAAACGTGTAGTTGTAAATATGTAACTGAAGATGAATCTTATACGGTATTTTAAGCTCCATTAAATTAAAACTAATAAAAGATTTTTTCCCATGGGGTTTCAAGGTTGTAATTGATAAAAAAGTCAATGAGATAGTGTAATATATTTGTAATACATTCGTTGGCCACCAGCAGATCATTAGAAATGTGTAGAGGTATAGCGACTTGTTGGCCGCCTAGAAGCCACGTGCATAAATCTTAGGCAGATGTGTTTATGACGTACATGCATTATTGTGCGAGTAGGTATGATACATATTCGCGGATTTAGCACTTCTAGAGCGCAGCACTGCATATAACAAAATGGAGGGCAAAGACGGCATTGAGATTGTTGATTTGTAATGGATATTTGTGTTATCGTGTGTCTGTAGGTGATAATTATAAAATGTTTGAACCCGTAGTTGAAATGCACGAAATCATGAACTATGTACTTAAGCTGGGTTTATAATTGAAAATTAAGAATTATGAATTATGAATCGTAATTAGTTGTGTACTTAATATGACTCAATGCATGGTAGTGGAATGGTTTATGATTTTTGTGTAGGAATTTTGACGGGTCGTGTGCAAACCACATGATGACTTAAGATTTAACAGAAATGGTTATATTTTATATTTTTCCTTAAGACTTATGATAAGTGCTAATAGAGCACAGTAGAAGGTGGTGTTGGTGTGAAAAATGATTTGCTGGGAAAACAGGTTACAATGTAGTGCAAAAGGAGTTCAAAATACAGAATTATTAGTATCCTGTGAGGAATGAGAAGATACTTGAGAATAAAACATGTTCCTACAAAAAATTAAAATAATTAAAAATAAATAAACATCTTTAGTATTAAATTTCCTATATAGATTATTCTTAAGTGTTTTAAGTTCGCTTTTATACGAGTCTTTAAAAAAATATATTTAAAATTTCATGAATGCTTACAGTTTTTAAATGTATAGCCATTTTATGGTGGCCTGGATTAGATGATATTATCATTTAAAAACTACTTTCTATTTTATATATGTACCTATATTCAAGTTAAATATCTCATTTTTATGATTTGAGTATGAATTATAGGTTACGAGCTGTAGTATGGTAATTATTTAGTTTTGCCCCTCTTCTTTAAAACAAAAGTAAAAAATTCTGTAAAAATTTTAGTTATTAATATAAACCTTTCTGAATTTATTGCAAAAGGCGGAGATAAGGAATTCCTTACCATTTTGGTGAAATTGCTGTTTATAGTACCCACTATTGATAAGAGCCTAGTAAGTAAGAAGAAAAACAACAATTACCTACCTCTATAAAAGATATCCTCTTTCGTAAAATGATGTTGACATACATACATATAGTTGGTTACTGGTTTGCCTATTCTTAAAACATGCGCCCATCGTCTTCTCAACTTCGCGTCCTTAGGAAAACGATGCATTGAAACATTTTTTCCTGAATAAACTCTACAGTCCGGAACTGAGCAATACATTACACAAATTTCTTGTATCTTCCGAACTTAAAACATATCTCATACACTGCTTAATTCAAAAAAATTTACTCAAACCACGAATCCAAAACATCTTGCGATCCTTTAACGCTCCTTGAAACCAAGCATACGCTCCCTTTGTTTATACTGTCTTCGGTGATTCAAAATCAAACCACCAGATGTCAGCCACTTTGCCTGAATGTGCGAATTCCTTGGTTGGTTCACCCGCTTCAGGTTGCCGGGTTGCAACTCACAGGAATAAGCTACCTTCGGTCCAGGATAGGGACCCGTTTACTTCGTTCCGTGTCCCGAAAGTCTAAGCGCTGGAAGGATCCAGGTTCGGAGACGCCTTCAAATATATTTCCCATGCCTTAGCGGTGGATGAAGATGGGAGGGGGGGGGGGGGTGTGTGGTTGCAGGCGATGTATCGCGGCGCCGAGTTCCAGGAATCGATGTAACGCCTCGGCGAAGCACATGTCTGCTTGTTACACGCCGTATACACACATCTCGCTGGTGTCTTTGTGGGACCCCCACAGACAAGACGACAGGCGAGCTTCCCTTCTCCCGCGGTGGTTCTTTTCTCTTCCCTTCCCTCCCACGTGACTGTTTACGTCTCGTGTCGCTGCCTGGCGCCCCGGGGCCAGACGCTCCTTGGGCGCGGCGACGCGGGCTCCCAGCCGTGCTGCGAGCTGCGCATGCGCGGCATAGCGGCGCGGAGCTCGCATTCTCCCTTCCGCATCTGCTCGCATTACTCTCGCGTTCATCCTGCCATAACCAATCCAGAATAAACTAGGAGGTGCAGTTGCATTTTTAGTTTTAGTAGGGCCTGCTGATACCAGCGTAGAAAATATACCTCCAATGAAAAAAACAGTTAAAACCCTATTAATCAATACAAATATGATTAATATTAACAGTATAAAGAATATTAACAATACAAGAGCAAAGTCAGTAAAATATACTGTATTTTAAAAGACAAGCCTATACGTTGTTCACTGCATTGTTCTATAAGAGTTAATTAAATTTTATTATACAGCAATACTACAAAAACTGTATTTTTTTAAATAAATGTATATTTTTTAAATACAAATATCAAGTTAACTCTCATTTATTCAGTGATTCAGTTCTTGCATATAAATTAATAAACAGCTTTAATCGAATAAAAATTAAATTATTTAATGGTTCACGCGAGCTAATTTTTTTCAGTCGTAGAATGTGCTGCCACAACGCTCAGCGCCTTCATCGTTATATCTTTCTTGCACGAAAATCATTAGATCGTAGATCGAATTGTAGAGTGGTGGAACTGGCCACTAAACGAAAATATAGAACAGTTTGAAATACTCTATCTACAATGCGTATTTCCACACGTATGTATTGTCTGTTTTCCATCTATGTTTCAAGCTGCACCTATATCCTATTCAGTATCTTACAAAGTTTCACTAAGAAGGATCTTATCAATTACTTTGTGCCATATTAAAATGAAATTTTTTTACCAGCTTATCTTAAAATAAAATAAAAGTATTCAAACAAAATCCATTAAGATAAACATTACTAGAAAAGTACCAACACCGGAAGCTGTTATTCGTTGCTAAGGACACTTAGATAATCCGTATTTACCTGTGTTGCGAGTTTTATGCCTACGAAACACGCCAGACCGGCTACAAAAAAAAAAAGACGCCGGATGTGACGACGTACTTAGCCAAGACGATAATTATTTTCAAAATTGTGTAGTTACAGTCGCAGCAAAATCTGCTAACCTTTGAGGTGTATTTGATACTGTGTTAAAAAAAAAAAGCACTCACTGTTTATTTTCATATGTGCTTCTCGGTTGTTAATTAAAGTGAAGATAAATGTTTAAATATTCGAAAAAAATAATTTCTGTGTGCAGTTGAAATAAATAATCCAGACTATTTATATTTAGCGTTAATTTTTTTAATTCCAATCGGGTTGTTCAGGGGCTGGTAAGACGACACCGCGGAATGATAATAGGTCGCCATAAAAAAAGAGGTTGTTTTGGTGGGTGTAGGGGCACAGACACATTTCCCTCTCTCCCCCTCCCCCGCCCCACTACATCATTCTCCCCACCTTCACGTCACGATCTCGGTACAAGTCGGTTTGTTTACCCGCAGTGGAAGTGCAGGCGCCTCCTCCCTGCTTCCCTCCCCCACACTAGTGTTTATTTCTCCAATCGCCCTCGACCATCTCTTATAGTTTAAACAACACGTGTGGCGACCACCCTTCGCCCTGCCAGACAACTCTCTCCCTCCTCATTTTTTTTACCCTCCCACGAGCTGCGACCTGAGTTATCGCGACTCATGTCGCGGGAGGCTTACACGCTCTCCGAGGCAGACGTCACTAAGAGATATTCTTCTCAGTGCGTGGCGAAACACTAATGAGACCCTTTGTCCAAAATGCTTGGTTTCATTTGCAGAGCAGCATAAAATTTAAAAATACACGCCCATCGCGCATGTGTTACGCAGAGATGCAGTTTATGCAACGCAGCGTTGACAGAACATGGGTTTCGTTCCATTTAGGGGAACTTTTATGTACAAATCAATCATAAATTGGACATAAAGTTTGAAATATGAAACATTTCATATTTGTAGAAGCAGTGTTCATTTAGAAAAATTCCCCTAGTGTTTCTTTTAGTAAGTGATGTAGATGTAAACGAAACACGATTTAGGCATATACAACTTTTCACAACCACCTGTTACACATAAAACCCCAGAAGGGCTGAAATACAAGTTAACACAGACACACATGACATGCCGAAGAAAAACATATTCCCATAGGCGAGCGGCAAAATTTTAGCACCGTGTTAATAAAATCATGCCGTGGTGTTACATTCCACAGCTAAGTAGGATATTTTAGGATTGAACTCGGTATTTTCTTACCAGGAAGTCAGGCAACGGTGTGTGCTGGCCTGAACGCCGGAGCACGTACATCAGTCGAGTCATCAAAAAGCTTACGAAATGCGTCAGCACGATTCTCTGGCAAAGTTTATTCGGGGCCTCCGTGGTGCGATCAAACGTGCAGGGAGTTTTTTCCACGCTGACTCCGTCCGAGTCAGGAATTTCTTGCGTGTGAAAAACGTGCAACGCGTCTGCGATGTCCCTGTGAGTGTTCTTGTTGTACCTACTCCTCCCCGCCCCCACCTACACCCCGCCCGTCGCAATCCGGGTTGGATGTGTTCCATCTGAGGGTCTCCATTCGTCTCACGTCCTGGTCTCGACGGGCACATGCGCATCCGACCTTTTGGAGGCCTTTAGTTGAGTCGAGGTTCTTTAACTTGGCACGAAACTCCGTGCACAATACAGACTTGCAGTTCGCCGGGCAAACTGATGGGCCAGAAAACATTTTCATCACGTACTACAAAAAAAAAACATGTGCGCGAGTCTTTCAGTACTCACCAGAGTTGTGTAACGTCTAACATCGATAAAGAGATAATTTATGTGTTCTCATGTTGCAAATACACTTATAATACAAAACACTGACACGAATTTTAACGTAGAATCCGTTTAAATAATGCCGAGATTGAGACATATATATACGCAAATTGTGTTTTCAACTACATTTCTTAACGCGAATCACACGCAGTTTCCGCACCCGCCGCTAGAATTCGTTGCCGGAGCAGCTACATCGACTATTGAATCATTTGATTACCAGACCTAAATTTTAAACTATATAATGGAATTGTTCCGATAAAAAGGGGGGGGGGGGAAGATTTGAAAAAAATTAAACCCCTGCTTTTTATCTGATTTTCAACAAGGAATGTTATTAAAATACTGCCCATCTTGTTAAAATTCACTAAACAGTCAATAAACTTTCCCTTCACCTTTGTGAACTTTGGATCACGCCATCACCACAGGTGGCAGCACAGTGGTTACACATTTCCGTTCCATTTGAAATTAATCCTACCAAATGCTAATATCAATAGCTAAGATGTTTCAACATCTAAAAACAACTACACGTCGCGTACATCAATGGCTAGCGTGGCTTTCCCATTTGTATCATTCACCCACCCATAATCATCTAGAAGGGCAGTATCGAGAACACCAAAGGCTCTGTCACACTGTCAGACATTCCGGTGGTATGCATCTGTGGAAACGGACAGCGATGAAGATTGACTGTAAGAAAATTTTAGAAGAATTTCTCTCCAGTTGATTTATGTGATAAACATTATGAAGATAAACTCTAAATATAGATTAAGAAAATTTAGTTCTGGTTATGGAATATATTTAAGGTTTTTGAAGAAAGAAGGAAAATTTGTTCACTTTAATGATGTGATAAATATAATAGTCTAAAACCCCTTTTTAGGTGAAGAAAATAATTATTATAATTTTTGGTGATGGCATATATTCAGAAGATTCTGAAGAAAGAAGAAAACTTGTGTTTAATATTATTTATTTTGTTTACTTTAACATTTATTTGGATAGAGGAAATTAATCTTACATGAAGATATATAATATGCATATAACATTAACTATGGGGACAAGTCAATATAATCTCTCACTAACCCCGATAAACCTTTTGAAAATAAGTTAATATAAAGATTATATGATTTGAAGATAAAACTATTACTAGATTGATAAATCTCCTATTATACCCTAACAGGGATTACATATAGGAACGAAGCAATAGAAATATGCCTTTATTATTTATTGGAGAAATCTGTCAGACTTTCGCTTCCAACACATTCCAATAATTTGATCAAAAAAAGGTGGAGGGATATGACGACACTGAAAACCTTACTAGCGCAGCGATGATGTTTGACAGTTGGATGACTTGTGTTTTTATAATATGTTTCCTATGTAGGATATTGTCTAAAACGTATTGGATGTTTTGATGGAATCAGCCGAATCAGCCTATCAGATAACATGGCGAACGTTTCTAACAGAATGAATGGGAGAATGAAGTGGTATGAAGATAAAATAATGTTCATATAAATGTCGTTTATAAAGAACTTTATGTTAAAAACAAAGAATTATATAGTTCTAACTTCAAAAGTTTGTCAAACATTTATATTACAATGAAAGTATTTAAATTTTAAAATTTACCATAAATTTAAATGTTATGGGATGCATAAAATTAATAACTTTTTAAAATTAAACACATCCAGCACTGTGATTTGTAATTATTTAAATTAAAAATAAATTTATAATGGAAAAGTTTGAACCAGCACAGTACACAATCATTTTGATAGCGAAACCGGATTAAAACATTTTTGAAGCTATCCGCCAAACTTTAGTTGATGGATAAAATATATTTACGAACGCAAACAGGACCGCCACACGGGCCAATTGCGGAGCCGGGTGGCGGCCCGGCCAGGCAACACTGGCATCATGCGACGTGTCACGTGGCGTTCACTGACGTAAGGCATGCCACGCGTGCCTGGCCGAATTACAAGGATCGTCGCTTCCCCCTTACCCCACCCACAACCCGGACGTGCGTCGTCCTGCCTCGACGCCGTTATCTATCGCTGAGCGGCCTTGGGAATTCCGCGGGCCGTGGCGTGAGCGAGCGACGCTATTCTCGACTGTTCGGGGGTCGGGTCGGCGCGGGATGACGCGACTCGTCACAGCTGCTCTCGTCGATTCTAGAATGGCGCCACAGACTTCTTGAGCAGCGACGCCGGCCTCCGCGACATTTTTTGGGTGATAAGAGTCCCGCGGTGGTGAGTGCCGTGAGTGCCGCGGGTGCAACGAGAGTTTGGCGACACAGTCCCGAGACGGAGTTCCGCGGTGAGTTCGGCGACAGGTTTCCGCGGGGTGGGCCGCATGAGTTCCGCGAGGAGTGCGGCCCAGTGAGGAGTTCAGACTGTGGAACTTGACAGACTCTGAGCGACTTGGGAATAAACGTTTTTAAGTGTGAGTAATTGGTGATTAGGCATTTATAAGTAATATTATTTATTAGGGATGTAAATAGTTGTAAACAATAAAACTTAATTGAGCTATCCTTTACGAACCCAGTAGTTTCCCGCCCCCCACATTAAATCGTAACGATATTAACCCTCAAACTTTGTTAAGTATATTTTTAGACGAAAATTCGACTGATTTGACAGTGTTACAGGGTCTTAAGATTATGATTTTCACTCATTAAAGTATAATAATTGATTTGATATTTTATGGACATTAATGTCCTGAACTGTGTTGCGAAGATAAGGTAGCATTCTTTTTTTCCTACTGTTTGTAGCTTTGATCACCAACTTGGTGTCCTGGTGCTGTCAGTCGAGGACTGTTGTTTTGGCGTATGGGTTGGAGACTATGAAGGTTTAAAAAAATGGGTGTAGAAGACGATCCTAACTTATGATATATTTCAAAGTAAAATATAATTCAGACTGGAGTATAAATTTCAATTTGAGGAATTGAGAGTGTTTATATGTCAAGAAAGTAACGAAAAAAGTAATAAAACGGAAGCATTGTTTATGAGTCACGGTAAAAGTCCAAATGTGAGGAAAGTCGCAAAACTTTATTTTCAGCAGCCTCTTTCTAACTTATTTTAAACGCATTATTCAGTTTGTAGTTATTGGCAAGTTCTTTCTAATAATAGCTATTATTCTTTGTTATATTATATAAAAAAGGTTGCAATAAAATTTAACTTATAGGTCCTGAATAGACCAGAAATTAGTTCCAGATAGCATATATCTGTTGTATGTATTAGAGCACAACATTCTTTTTAAAAATATTTAGACGTAAAAATAGTGCATGCTATTTAAACGTCCAGTTATGTCAACATAATGACATAATTTCATCAGAGCAGACGCCATATTTTCTCACTATTCACAGCTGCGTTCCCAACGGTTTGTTTCTACCCCGTAGCCTCAGCGCTGTCGTTTGTAGCCATAGTGGGGATACGTCCTACAAACTGATTCTTGGAACATCCATGTCCAAGGTGTTATATATTCTAAACGTTATCATTAAGGCGTCAGTGATTTTGAACGAGCAACAAATAAATAACTTGTATATTAGCCAGAAAAAAATCGTAGTTTAACGTATACTTAATTTTGTAATATTTTTTTTATCCAATTTGGGTGGACGAGTATCTACGCTTACGCTGTCAAGTAGCGAAAGCAAACAAATTTAGTAGTCGTAAGTGTACAAACGATTAAGGTGGGATTCGGATCAACGACTGCAAGTTTAAAATTATGTACGTTACATTAAATCACCTTCAAGGACACCCATGATTCAGTTGGTAATATTTTATTTGACGTACAAAACTTATGTGTGAAAATATCGCCCAGACGTTGTTCATCAGAGCCTAGAACAGAAGACCTCGCAGCTGCCCCCGACAGTGAGCGACTTGTCTCCTCTCCCTGTGCTCTCTTGGACGAATCAATTACCCAGGAAGAAGGTTTTTCCTTCTTTCCTTACCCCCTTCCCCCCTCATACCTTTTTTCTCTCTCCCGGCCATCCTCCACCGAGGCCTCGGACCAACGGCCTCATCGCAATCGGCGCGCCCTGGTGTTTACGGGGGTAGGAGGGGTTGCCGGGGCAGACCGCTAACAAGCTCATCGCCGCCACCTGCGATGAGGTCATTCCGGGGTCGTTCCAGGCTCTTCTGCTGTCCCCCCCCCCCCCCCTCCTCACGACTGACAGTCGTAAAACGAACGTCGTTACTTCCCAGCGCCCTCCTCCCAGGGGTCTTCAGCCCCCCCCCCCCCCCCCCCTCTCCTCCTCCTCTCAACGGTCACCCCGTGCATGGTCTGTTCATGTTACTTGTATCGGCTCCAGAGATCTTCCAGGGAGTGGGACGGACAGACCGACCCCCGCCGTCTTCACGTCCTGGCTGAGCGTGTGGGAGCGTGCTTTCACGCGCATTACCCGCCGGTCCACGCGTTTTACGACTTTTCTGCTATTGCTTGCGCGAGTGGAGGAAAATAAAAAAGAATACACATACAGTTAATGAACGATTGTGAGCGTCTCGTGGGACGTGGGAATTCTTAGCTTCTCGCCTGCCTCATTTAGCGGCGGTGTGATTTCGACGGGCTTCGTTTTATCTTCCACAATCAGTAGATCGTCTTACTGCAGGAATCACTAATACCAGAGTGTAAATGTACGTCAGAGCTGGGTTAAAACTATTTTTTTTTTTTCCTTTTGCACCCACGCGGAATTACAAACGCAGCAACCAGTCCCGAGCCTTGCCATGAAACTATCCACACGCCATTAATTTATTTCTTGATTGGATCGTGAGAGTTTTAAACTGTCAGCCAGGTGCACCGCCGAAATAAGAACGAAATTTCATAAAAATATATTTCTTAGTCTACCCATCAAAGGTAGTATCCGACTTATTCTACTCGTAAATCTTAAAAAACCAAAATATTTACTCAACATTTATTTCCAGAGACAATTCAAGGATGAATTATAATTATAAGCTTTTGTAACTACTTAAATCATTTACATTTTTAAGTTATTATGTATATATGACAAAATTCTTTGAAACACTGTTGTGATTCAATATCTGCAAACTCAGGTTTCTAAATAATAATGCAATTATTAATGTTAGTCACACGTAATAAATTCTGGTTCATTGTATTTTAATTACCAATTTTCTTTGATGGGATCATATACTTTAGTTAAAAATAAGTTATTTAATTTTTTTTAAATATTTTAAAAAAGTTAGTGGATTAGGAGTAAGTTGCATTTCGGCAAAAAAAGTAAATATATACTGGAACTTTAATTTTACGTTTATGTCTAGGGATGAAAATGTAGTTCAAACACAGATACCTACTTTCACACGGTGAACTGCATTACTCGTGCGACTTGGGAAACAGTCACAGCTTGTGTGCTCGTACAGCGAGGAGGATGCAGCCTACCACGCATATGGCGAATGATTAAAATCCAGCGCCCCTCATAGTTCGAATTCTGTAGTTCTGGGAAGGGGGGTGGGGGGTGGAGAGCGAGGGACAGGATAATGCGCCGTGCAGGAAACCTCTAACAGCTCTTGGATACAATTATTTCTCCCCCCCTTTATCCATCTCCTCTGCTTGACTCCAGATCTAATTAAAGCCCAGCGAGAGAGTGAAACTGTCACTTTCTAGCGTGCCCCCCCCCCTTCCCCTTTCCCACTTACACCACCCCCGGAACCCATTCCAACAGAAGTTTTTTTTTTTGTTCAGAACTTGGTGGCAAGATGGGTGGGGAGTACAAAATAAAATCACATTTTCAACACGCCAGAAACCCCGTTCTAACCGTCAAGCTCTGCTCCTAGCATCCCGGTTGGTGGTTCGCCCTCTCCAACCACCCAACTCCCCTTCCCCTTCCTTTTACAGCTACCCCCAGACGACGTTAATCGCATTGAATTCCAATGGGATGGAAAATTTCATTCGTCGCTTCGCCACCCGCCGGGTTCAGAGATCCACCCACCAACACCCTCGCCCCCGCACTCCAGCTCCAGTCATTCCGGCTCCAGGAATTTGCATAATCACCCTTGCCCCTCCTCGCCGCCGCCCCCGGGGGCGGCGCGGGCGAACACCCTGGCCTCCCGCCCCCCGGACATCACAATCAGCGGCGCTCGGCGCGTGCGCCGCGAGGTGGCCTTCGGCTCTCAGTAGCTCCCTCCGGACACTGCCGCGCCGTCAGCCGTCCGATACCTTTATCCTGTACATCAGTATAGGTTAGTCAGTTACCTCGTATGTTCTGGAAACTTAACAAGATTTATTTTATATTTACAAACACATTTTTATAACTTTTTTTTTGTTTCGGAAGTAACCTACTTTGAAACTAGTTCCCGTAGGATTATAATTTTGGGCAACGAGAAACGGGTTGCGTCGGCTGTCAGTTGGGGGGGGGGGAGGTTTATAGAAAGAGACACCATTAAAAGACACAAAATAATGAAAATTATTAGTTTGCAAGACTTAGGCTATATGCCTCGAAGCCGTGTCAAGGCCGAAGAATAATTTTCTTTTAGTATTTATTGCGACCACAAACCGCAAGACTAGCATACTCGTATTTATATAATAGAGAAAACCCTAGCTAACCTTATTACAATTTTTCATAATATCATATAAATTATTATGATTTTTTCCTGTACTTTATATTGACTTAAGGACTTAAGTTGAATTTTGTCTCGCCAACAGCGAGTTCATTACAGCCAATAATAAAATTGTATGTGTGTTTTAATTATAATTTACTTTTTAAAGGCCTTTATGTGTCTTCGTATAGTCGTTCTCATAAACAGACGATTTCGCTATTCTGACAACTGTTACGAACATTCACCACGAAGTGGGAATTTATTCACGTTGTGACCCGTATCTCATGTGTGCTGGCGTCCTGTTGTCAGGAAATTAATTTTTTTGACGGGAAAAGTGGGTAGCCTAGCGTTAGTTATTATTTGCGATAATTACACATGACGGCTGTGAGAATTAAGTCGTCCATACAGTGGAGAGATTATTTTAAGCGCCACTTCCACCTGTCGTAGACAAGCAGATAATAATATGCTCTGAGAATGAAATATATGTGGATACACTGAGTTCAGTTTGTGTCAAAAACCGTTATGATGGAACCTATTTTGCATATATATCAGAACTTTTTTTGTTTTTAGAATTTACTGGGCAACCATTATACACTTAAATAAGCGCCCTCAAAATCATGTAAATATCGGCCGACTCTTTATGTTCTAGCAACATTTTTTTTTTTTTTTTTTTTTTTTTTTACAAATGGGACAGCAGAACATACAGAATGTCCCATAACTCTACGTCAAGTCGAGAACATTTGATTAGCCAGTAAATTACGTTTCCGAAGAAAAGAAACAAAATTAAAAATGGTCTTGGTTTTCGAGTTATGTGCACTTATCTAAAAGTTTTAAAATTCCCAACCGGCAGCAAGTAATTTGACACTGTGACCAAAAATTTTGATATGAAATCGTAAATAACCCCTCTATTGATAACAATTCAAAATCAAATGAAACCTGTTATAGTCATAGGAAAAATTGGAAGACTTATGCGGGGAAAAAAATTTTATCGGGTATATATTTGACTAATCTTACTGTAAAAAATACTTTGCTAACTTAGCATGTTATTTGAAAAGATGACTAATAAATGAAAATAAATTGCTTGGTTAGCAAAGTAATTTTTGTTTACAGCGTGAATAGTCAAAGTTGCCCCATTAAAAGTGGTTGCTACATAAGTCGTGCTAAGAACGTTTTTCCTCAAAAATATGGAATCTTTGATTTTATTTTGGATTTTAAAACAGTAGGGTGTTATGGTTCGTAGCAAAAATTTTTAGTCACAGTAACTAGTAATTTGGTGCAGGGTGATGATTTAAAAACTTTTGTTGTAAAAAAATGCTAGTACCTAAAAAACTCCTAAACGTTTTGATTCGGAACCTTTACTCATTGGCCTATCAACTGGTCTCGGCTTCACGGTAAGTTATGGGACACCCTGCACTTCAAAATAAAGTTGAACGTTTATTACTCAAAATTCTAAACGAGAACGTGTTAAGCTGAATATATTAACCCAAACTTTAATTAAATTCTTAAAAGTGTTGCTTCAGCTTTTTTCACTTGGTATAAAAAATTAATTTCTATTTTTCCGGAAAACGATGTTGATGGAATTCTATTCATCTTATCCTTGTTTATTTTATTTATCAAAACGAGCAATTATTTTTAAAAACATTGGTGTCAGGAGTTTTCCCTAAAGCACTTACATCAATAAAACGGTACTTGAACTAGAAACTAGTAAATAATGTTCGCAAGCAAATAAATTATAAATTAAGCAATTTTAATTGGTTTTAATAAACCAAAGCATCTTGAGATTGTTGTTTGCGTTATATCACATTCGTCCGCCCACGAACTCGCGGCTTTTGTACCAGGGCAAAGGTGTTGCTGTCGGGCCATGCACGGAGCAAAGGTGTTGCGGTCGGGCCGTGCGCGCGCCTAGCCCGCCTCGCGTGATCGGAGGGAGTTGTCCCTGGAAGATGATCCAGTTTGACCCGGGCAACTCTGAGGGGGAGGCGCCGGCCGGCAAAAACGTGGGCGGGCACTGCCACTCCCCCCTCCTCCTACTTCTCCACTCCTTCGACCATTCTGTAGCTTCGGCAGACACGCGACACCACGGCCCTCTTTTCGGCCCCGTCTTCGGAGGACAAGCAACTGTTGTGCGTTCGCGACCTCTTTGAAACCCCAATGAAATCAAATTCCCTTACCCATAATCCAATTGTATACGTATATAAAAACACATATGCTTCAGCTATATCATAGTTTCGCGTGTCCGAAATATTCTTAGTAGAGAAATGTATGCTACTGATATTTACTTGAAATAAACGACGATATACATAGGTACCCCTGATACTTTTTGGTGTAGAAATATAAATACACCAAATCATCATACGTATCTACGTCTGTTACTCTTGTAGGCTTTGGCTCGTTTGCTATACCTAAAGGTGCTGAGTATAATCACTTTAAAGTTTTAGTTTCAAATATATTTTTTTTAAACTGATGCCTCAAAACACTGTTTTACTGGTTTATATTTGTATACATTTCCAACCAGGTGACATCGTTAAACACTGCCTCATATGATGTGCAGTAGGTTTGCGTTCACGTGAGCTTCAATAAAAAAAACCTTATAACGACAGATAAGTTGACACGTTGACGATATGCTACTTATTTAAGATCATTAAATAAATCAAAGTCTAAAATTACATAGGATCTTAATTAATGTAACCAACTACTATTACGTGCAAGTTTAATTGTGTGTTTGGTTGGCTATTTCAGCTTTATTCATTTTCAGTGACGTTTTAGAAACTACTACTTTCTGTTCAAAGTAAGGTGAGAATTTTTTGACAGGTGCTTCATCAAATATTCAAACTTTAACAACTGAATATTATGACGTAAGTAACTAAACCAATGCTTAAGAATGTTTTAGTTTTTGTTATGTCAGAAAGTCAGTTGTATAACTCTGAATGTTAGCAAAAAGAGCGTTCAGTGGATTTACATTTTCATTTTTGAACTACATTAGGGAAACTGATGTATACTGTTAAAACGGTTTTGTTTCTTCGTTAAAGGTTTTAATTAATCAGTTTCCAAAATGTCAAGTAATTAACATTGCGTTAATGGTTGGTTCATCGTAACGCCATGACGTCAAGCAAAGGCGAACCTCGTTAGCTCCTAAGATGCGCCTTCGAAGACTTGGAAGGAATTTTCATCTTCCAATTTCAGGCCAGGCTTTTTTTTTTTACTCCTTGCCTCTCCCGGGTTGGTGCGCCTGCTGTGTGTTGTTTGGCGGGAAGTTTTCCCTCCCTTCTCCCCTGCTGTTCCATGGTCTCTTCGGCTAGCGCACCCCTCCACAGCAACCCGTCCTTCCCCCCCACCCTCCTCCGACAACAAAGGAAGATCTGTTCTCGTTTCCAATCTCACGCTCCCTTGAACACAAAGATCACTCACAGTTACATATTTCCCTTCCATTTTATTTCTTCCGCGTCCTTCGCTGCCAGACGGCCGTATTTTGTATCGTACGTTTTGTTTTCCACGCGACATTGTCGGTATTTATACGGCTTCCTCGACGCGACGGGCTCGCGCGAGTTTGCCGCGCAGGTAGGGTTACCAGACACTGATAACAAAAAAGGAGGACATTCACCTCGCAAAAGGAGGACATTTCACTAAAAAGGAGGACAATATATATAGTTTTTTTTTTTTAAAAAAGCCATGAATTAATTACAATGGAGTACGATAATTTACAATGTTGTGGCATTTAATACAGTTTCAGTATAAAGAATCAAACAAACTCAGCGTATGCAGCATATTAAAAACACGTGCTTCTGCATGTGCTGCTACCTGCCAAGCTGTCATAGAACTACTTACTAGTGGGGGGTGACTCTGCGGACAGCGCATTAGCGCGCACCGCGCGCTTTACACAGAGTGTAACTGCAGGAATTATCTCACTTATTAAAAAAAGCCGGACATTTTGGAGCATTAAGGAAAATCCGGCCGGACGCAAAAAAAATACATAAAAAGGAGGACAAGTCCTCCTTTTGCCGGACGTCTGGTAACCCTACGCGCAGGGCGTACGAGACTCCGGCCAGCGAAGAAGGTCCACACTTTAGTTGAGATCTCAGATGCGTAGTTGGGTCACGCAATTTTTAAACGCATTTCAATCAATCACTGAAAACATTCATTCACTGCCCGTTGTTCTGTACTCAAGGTCCGGCTTCGCCTGCCATGTTGTATTATTTAGTTTTCATGCCATTTTTTTTTTTAATTTTCTGTATGTCAAGGTTTTTTTTCGGATGTTCCGCTAAATTACAAATATTGTTTCCAGACGTATGCTACTTGTTATTTGCTGTTGGTAGAAGTAAGGCAGATATTAATAATTAAATCTTTTGCCTGCTAATTGCTTTGTTCCCTAGAAGTTTATGTTATGGGTCTTTGTATCTAGATAACGCACACAAAGTTGGTTGTATGTAGGTCATAATCACTTTTTCGAAATATTCATTTGTAATAATCTCCAGCTGGCGAAAGCAAAAATCATACATGGGGAAGCTGTACCTTAAAAATACACGGATCTATTTAATAATAACTCCCTGCTATCAACTGTTATCATTACTTATACATTACTGCCAGAGTTTGGTACTTCTTTAGCTGTCAACACAGGTCAAAGTATTTCCATACCTGATACCTTGATATTGAAATGGTGCCGGAACAGACCTGATAACGGTTTATAAGTATGAATTAGAATTTACGTCGTTAAGCACAGTCATTGCCATAAAGTACGGCTCGTTATGAAATTGTTTCTCCACAATTCAAATAACCGACGAGCCAATGTTCTGGGTGTCTCGCGACATGGAACAAACAGATCATCAGTTAGACACAAAGGCGTCTTCACCCAATATCCACGTATTAATGCATGCTTGGCCCACACACTGTTTGGAAATTATAAATGTATATGTATATGCACATTTTGTTTTAACTAAACAAACCACGCTCCAGTTCTTCGATGTTTTTAAACATTAGTATTGCAGAGTAAAAAGGGAAAACCTGGATAAGTCAGGGGATTTTAATCAACAGAGAAAAGTCAGTGATAAGTCTGGGAGTTTATTAGGCAGCCAGGGAATTATTTTTAATGGTGAAGTAACTGAAAAAAATTAAAGTTAATAGCAGACAACTCCAGTTCCACGTACACGTCATTTTTTTCCCCCTTAAATGTTACACAAAGTTTCCCTCCCATTCCCTTCCGTGTATGTCAGCATTTGTACCACGCGCATTGACCTTAAGTGCTATCGACAATAGTGCAATAAATAATTGTTAGTTGCCTGTTGCAGTAGTGAAGTTTAGTATGCCTACCGGTTGCAAACTAGAATGTGAATTTTGGATACTTATTGACGAAAAACTAATTAAATGGCCGGGAATTTTTTTTATAATCCTGTAAAAGTCAGGGAAAAGCAAATTACTTTTTTTTTTTAGTCGCAGATGGCAGCACGGACAAATGTGGGTCTGCATTGCACACGCGCTGGTCGGAAGCTTGTCGTCGGTTCCTAAGGGAACGAACAGTTTTTCCCCCTTCGGCTCCCAGTGGAATTCCTCTTCGCCATGTTTGGAGCGCGCGCGGAGCGAGGCGGCGGGGAACGAGAATTAATTACTCGGTCGCCGGGCGCCGGAGCTCCCCGGGACCGCCGCTGGCACCCCATTACCGCCGCCCGGGGAAGGCCGCGGTAAATGGCCAGCGAGGAGGATGAAAGGAGACGGGGCTCTGTCCCGCAGGCCAATTATTTTGAAATCAACACTTTTGCTTCCGCGGCTTCCTGCGGGCCCCGCCGTGTGGAGGATGTCCGCCCTTAAACCCCCCTACCTCCACATCCCCCCTCCCCCCCTCTTTCACCGTTCACCATCACTTGGATGGGGAGGAAGGAATATCGTCTGCATACATGTCTGAGGGGTCGTTGACACTTGTCGCGTGTGAAGGGTTCCTCGGGGAGCTTCTGGCAAGTATCTCTCTCTCTTTCTCTCTCTCTCTCTTGCGTGGGGTAGTGTCGTCGATGTATTATGTCCATTCCATATGTTGCACACATTAACATAAACCATTAGAATTATTTAGTAAAAAAAGGTACGAAGATCACTTTATTAATTACAAAATTTGTATATTCGACAAACATGAAAAATATTGGTGTTGCTGTTACTAAATAACAGACTTTGGCATGATCCTCTACCAGTGTTGTTATGTAACGAATTACAAGTAATCGGATTACTTGTAACGATTACTTTTCAAGTAATTTATACTTGTAACGAATTACATTTAAAAAATGTAATTCGTACTTGTAATCGGAATACATAACATTAATTGTAATCAATACATTAAAGTAATCGATACTTTGTATTTACTTGCCGTTACTTTTATTATCGAAACGTATAATGAATACAATTAAGAACAATAAGAACATAAATTTTTGTATTAGTAAAGTTTATAATTTTACGCTTGTAGTGCTACGATCGTATGCACAACATCTATGATCAAAAATGACAAAGCACAGAAGTACGACATGTAGTGAATGCACTGGCACTTGTCTTAAACATACTTCAAGCGGAAAAAAACATGTTCGCTGGTTACCTACAGGCAACAATATTTAAGGGAACTTGGCAAAAAGATGAACGACAGCAGTGTTGTTTATTGTAGACCTTTGGCCAAAGCATTGCATGAGGGTGTAGACAAGCGTTTCAGTTCAATTTTGGAAGATAATAAATTGACAACAACTGCCGGCCTCATTCCATCACTGAAATTTTCTTGGCTGGAAGGACAACAGAAACAGGAAGCTGTATCCTCCTTCAAAAATTAAATTGATGCCTTCGCTAGTGGTGTAAGTTCTGCTTCTGTTATGTCAAAAGAAAATGTGAACAGAGACGAAGAGGCAATTTTTCTCAACATTTTAATCAGTTTCACTTCTCTTGGAGGAAGTAAATTCCTACTTAATGAACAGCCATAGTGACTTGCAGATTCTCCAACATTACCCTATCCTAAAATCTGCATTTTTTAAATTTAACACGTCGCTGCCGTCAATTGCTCCCGTTGAGCGTCTTTTTAGTGTTAGTAAAGATGATTTTGCCATCAAGAGAGGGAATCTATCTTATGAGAACTTTAAAATGCAATTATTTTGTAAGGTCAATTCCAAAATTTAAAGAGTGTTACTTTTATTACAGGTAGCTACTTGTATGAAGTCTTTTGATGTTATTCAAGCAAGTTTGTCCTCAAATATTATTCATTTAATTAAAGATAATAAATTTAATCATTACATGAAATAAATTTTTTAACAAAACATATATGTATGTATGTTTATTAATGTAACAGTGTGTAAAAAAATTAAATCGTAAGTGAGTTTTAAAATGGTAGCGGAAAGTAATTGTAATTGTAATTTTACTGATTACTTCTATGTAAAGTAATTTTTACTTGTAATTAGTTACATTGTCACCACAGTAATTGTAATTGAGCCCAATTACTTTTTCCGAGTACTTTTAACAACACTGTCCTCTACACATGATGATGATGGTGATGGTGATGGTGATGAGTAGTTTTACCCATTACTGGGTGTCGTGAGCATAGGCAACGCCACAGTAATGACAGTCGTGCCATTCGTACGTTTGCCAGGGCAGGTTGATTCTACCATGGTTTACCATTGCCTTCCGTGGGATGAAGGTGACCGGGACATTACATACACCAAGGAGAAGGTTTGGTAAATCCCCTCCCCGGCCGAGAATCGAACTCGGGCCCAGCTGGACCTCCAGCCAGACACGCGAACCGCTTAGCCATGTGGGTGGACCTTGTACACATCGGCCCCATATCTTTATAACCTTTCTCTTTTTTTTTAAGTCAGCATCTAAATAACTATTACTTTTTTCTAAACTTGGTTAAAGATTAACTGTATGCGTGTAGGAATCTGTGTTTAAAAATAGCTTAAAGTTTTTTTGTAACTTTTAAGTGAAACTATAGTTAATGGAATACGAATATTTCCTCGTTTAAAAGTATCTGGCCAATCATCGATGAGGGAGGATATGTAACCGTCACGTAAGCGCGGAGGAGGGGGAACTGGCCTGGGCAACTGGCGAATCCGGTTTTCGTCCATAACACCGCGGTCTGTCTGTGACATCCACAGCATTACACAACTTCCCGACCAATCACACAAGGCTGTCGACGGAATAAATTGGATTCTCGACTGCCAACTTGTGAAAGACGAAGGTGGTTGGTTTCTTTTTCTGTAGCGTAAAAATGTTAATTCCCTACATTTCTACTTCCTGGTGTGTCTATATTTAACGTCGATAATGGGAGAGATGAAAATACACATTTTGTATACCAGTTTTTCATCTGTAGGCTTTAGTTGAGAATTTCCGTAGTGAAAATGACTCTTACCACACGTAACACATTTTTGATCGATTTTCTGACTTAATAAACATTGATTGATTTAATTATTTGCATTATGTCTTAACTCACATAGAGTATACGACATAATAAACTTATAGCTCATGCCAGTTCGTGGTAGGCTAATTATGTGTAGGCAACTCACGTG
Organism: Bacillus rossius redtenbacheri; assembly: GCF_032445375.1. NCBI lineage: Eukaryota > Metazoa > Arthropoda > Insecta > Phasmatodea > Bacillidae > Bacillus > Bacillus rossius. The sequence goes on along the minus strand of NC_086332.1, from coordinate 52,677,894 downwards.
CATTCCGCCATAGCTCTCAACACTTGTAACATTCTATTGTTTCAGTTCGATAGGATGTATAACACTTAATTTGAGGCCCTGGAGTGATAGGAAAATATTATTAACTTTTGCTTGAGATAGAAGTGTGGCCCAAACTGGGTCTGATGGAAGGATGGAGAAATAAGGCGGAGGGGGGCCAGAATGGTTGTAGAAATAAGACCGAACTTTATGTCTTCCGTTTCCCTCACAAAGCATGAATTATATTTCACCAGTCTTTCGGTTCTCTAAGAGCCAAAACAGAATACTGTCGTTCGCGTGGGAGCGGAATAATCGCACAGGAGGAATGAGGCTTATGCACGACAGCCTACTGTCATAACCATCTTCAGAATGACGGATTTTTATTTATTTTTTGTTTAATCTCATAATTGTAAGCGCTGCAAAGTATGAGGTGCTTTAAAGATAAAAACAAACGAAGACAAACGAGACATCCGCGTAGATCCTTTTACAGGCAGACTGTTTTCTCATTTACGCATTATGACGCTCCAAGAAGTTCGACGAAAGGTGTGGAAACGTGGCGTACAGATTCCTCACAAGTTTATTAGTGTCGGATGTTGTCAACTGCCTGAATGGATGCCTGCCTAGTCAGGGGCGCATCTGTTATAGTGAGGCGGAATGAGGCGCGACGCTCGCTCGTGTCTAGCGCGGTGTCGCCTCTAAGCGCTAGGCTCTTAACTCGTCATGCATGGGAAAACAACGATATTTTATATTTGCATAGTAACGATAACATCATATGGTGGAGAAATGAAGATAAATGCATAATGCAAGTCCTTTGAGTGCTTTCAAGAATCTGTACTGGGCGTTTGATGTTTTAAATTATTCTGAAAACTAGCGTTTGAAAATACCGTTAAAAAACGAAACGCGGGAAAAGAACTACTCATCCTCATTCAAAGTATTCGTAAATGCTATTCATGGACAGACAGCGCTCGGATATCTTGAGCAGTTTTCAAATCGCGTGTTTTCTACTGAAACTCTGCACACCGCCCATGTTTTAACGCCATCGAGAACATAAGATGCATTGCTTGAAAAAGACGACGCGAAGTAATGAGAACAGAGTATTGACGGAATAATTAGGTGGGCGGGAAACCCACCGGCCCATGGCCACGTCCGCGATGTTTACAACTATATGTAATATGATACTGTAACGAAAATTTGAGCAGTTTAATTAAAAATCCTTTTCTGTTAAAACCTGTCCCGTTTTTAGCCATGCAATCACAAGCGACTTGTCTAAGCTATGTTTAAAAAAGTTGGTTATTGGGATTTAGTAATAATTTCAACTTTGAGAACACCATAACTGGAAATTTTTTTTCTGAAAGACTGAAAATTGTTCATTGCAATAGCTCCCTTTTCTTCCGTCGCTGCACGGGCGTCCATAGACGGTCTCGCACGGCCGCGGTACCACGTCTACCCGTTCGTTGAAGTCACCGGTGCGTGGCGCAGGAACTCGGGGTTTAATCGCCCCGTAATGCCCCGTCATTTGGCGCCCCGCGAACGCACGCGTTAACGATTTCACAGCGCATTCTGGAGGCTGGCCGGTAATAATGTTTGCCCTCGCCACCCGTGTAAAACCCGCTTCCTCTTTGTTCCCTCCCGCCTAAAGCTCACCCCCTTCTCTCTATCTCCCCCCCCCCCCCCCCATCGGAGAATAATTGCGCAATTTCTTAAACCAACACCTGGAAACATTTTCACTCGGATGCGCGCTTGGTAGAGAATTTGGAAGAGGGGGGGGGGGGGGGAGTTTAATGCTATGTTAGCGGAACCTGTTTCGTTTGGTTGAGTATTGTATCACTTCGCCGGCACGTATGTATTAGTACGTCTTCAGATCATCACTTAATAAATACACCCGTCTCACATGTTATTTATTCCTGTCGCTGGGACAAGTCGTGACCTTTAAGGTAAGTGACTAGCCACCCGATACGAGGAATTTGCAGCGTGGTATAGTATTTAATTTTTGCTTACGAACATGCTTCAATAATTTAATAGCCTATTTTAAGTTCAATTTTAAGTATTACTGACATAGAATAATCCTACAGAAATCCTATAGAAAAATAAACATGTAAATTTTCTACATGGTTTTAAACACAGAATAATGGGCAGGGAATGAAGTGAATCAGACACTCTCATCTACCTTAAGATACACGCAAGATATATCGAGATTTTTAAAAAAAAAAAAAAATATATATATATATATATAAACTATATTTTTGATACCTAAATGATAATTTCTTTGGATTAGACTACGTGTAAAATGATTTGCTGTTTTCCAATCGGAAATTATATAGATATTCTTTAAAAAAATTTTTTTTTTCTCTCACAACCTTAGCAGAAATTCTAATTTTCCTAAAGCCGTGAACTGTGTTATGTCGTCACACAGGTGATTGGAGGTCATCCGAGACTCGGGAGGGACGAGGATAGGGGACACGGAGTTGTGCTTGGCATGCCGGATGAGCCGTGAAATGATACTGGAAAACAACGTGGCGAGCGAGGAGGAATCCGGGCGTCCGGCGGGCAGGATCTCGCAAGAGCGGCCGAGTGTCGCGATGGGTTCCACGCGGCGCCGGGCGACAACCTGCGTGGGGAGACCTGCCAGGGGTGTCCACACGGGCGGGTGGACCTCACACCTCTCGCGCTCAGCCTTTTTTTTTATTATTATTGAAGTGAAACTTGTGTTTAAGCCCCGGTGGGACGAGTCGAGGTGATGATTCATCAGAACGTAACGAATAGTTCAGCGCTCGCTCTTTGAGACGGGGAGGTCAATATTGTAGCCCCTAACTCTTCACTCTTCGGGTAAGCGTTGGCGAAGTGATGCTAAGTTTAGCGTCACGCTGGAAATAAAGAAAAAAATTCTTAAAAAAATTCAGTTAAATTCCATTTTTAGGCAATGAAAATTTGTGTAGACATTTCCAAAAGTGTGTGTTTTTTTGTATGTTATTGTATACTTAATTGTTTATTTTTATCGTAAAAGTGGATTTTTTTTAAAGTACGATGTTTCACTTTAAACGCGCGAGGTGGTTCCGCCCCTTTTTTTTTTTTTTTTTTTTTCAATTTCCAAAGGATTCAGTTTAATTTATTTTCCTCTCGCCACTTTTAGTAATGTCTTACGGGTCTAATGGTAACTCGCAAGCTGGATTTGAGAAAACGAGTTCTTTAAAGTGTAAATTTATACAATTCAAACTTAAGAATAAATTAATTATTCTAGCCATAAAGGGCTTCAGTCAATAATATGGCATGATTGAGTTTGACATTGTGTGTATGTATGTGTGTAGGTGTATATGTGTGTGTGTATGTATGGAGGCTTTGAAACCCATTTAGCAAGCCATATTTCAACTATTATATGTTGGGAAAAAAATTAGGAAATATTTGATTTTTTATGTATAGGGCCTAGGACCATACGTCGTACGGTCACACGCGAAGGCTTAGGCGACGAGACCCATAAGTTTATTTCTGGCTCCAAATCACTTAAATGTAGACTAGCGCTCATAACAGTCAAACCGTGCTGTTGGGATCGAACCCACGACCCTCGCTGTACAAGCATGACGGGTTAGAGATCACAGCCACCCGAGGACTATGGGTGGGCGTAACCAGTCATTATTTATCGCAACGCCAGTGTGTCTGGAACAACAGTTAGTCATCGTCAGGAGTTCTGGACTTTTTTTTTTCAGATTGAAGCATTAAAAAGTCAATACGAAATTCATTTATATTCAATTGAATCATGCGGTTTCGCGTGCACTATTTTTTTGTAACCACAAACTGCACTGCAACCCGCGGTGCACTCACACGCCATTCTCGTATTTTATTCCCGCTTTGCTTCTTTGTATTACGGCACTTCCCGCCTTATTTTTTTTTTTCTATTTTCACCTACCTCCCCTCTTCCACGAATTCCAACCACACTGCACCTGTCTCACTTCATTTCCCAGTCCTTTCTTCACCGTTGGTTTGCCCGAGGTTGCTTTATCGTGGGTCATTGCCACGTGACAGCGGTTTGTGTTCGAGTACCCGTCGTTTCGCTTAAAACCTGTAAACTTAATCATAACTTGTTAATGAACAACGGTTTTAATTTCATTGGGATTCTAAACATAATAAAATTTGGTTGTGGGTCTAAAAGTGATGTGAATGTCAAAGAGTGTATATGGGTTGTGGAATGTTTGGATCGTTACATCTGTTTGCTAACGATTAACATATTCGTTCACTTCAAATGTATTGGTTTTCAAATTGGCAGGGTTTTTATTGGTGGGGGGATAATCTATCATATAGCTATTTAACTACAACATAAAATTAGTTTCTTTAAAAATAATACCTACTCATTTTAATTTATGTACTTATTTAAAAAAAAGCAGTGTTGCGTTTAGTATCAAAACCTGCTATATCTAATGTTTTGAAGAAATAATTGAAAATGTTTCTGCGTTTTTTTAAAGCCATTTTTCTTTTAAATAATATCTCAAGTCCATTTTGAACCAATTTAGCTCAATCCAATTGAAAAGTGGCCTAAAAGTGCGTTTCACATCAAAAGCAGCTTAATCCTAGTTTCTATATTTTTTAAAATTCTTTGTGTTGTAAGAGTAAATTTCCTTAAAACAATCTGAAACTTGTTTGTTTAGTAAAATATTGTTTTCAACATTGTAATACAATTGCGTTATATTTAAATTTAACTTATTTATTACACTTTTCAATACATCAGTTCCCAATTTCAATTAAAAATTAATTGATCTTAGCAAAATTAAAACTAAAAGCTTATCAAGCTAATATAATAGCTATGTTTTTTCCGAAGAAAGAACTTCAAAATTTTACATGAATACCAGTTTAATACAAACAGTAAATTTAATAATATAACTAGAATGGTTGGAAACTAAAACCAAATAAAAACAATATTGAACAAAGTTATTTAAAAGCAACCCTTAACAAATAAACGTAAGTTAAACTGCGCAAAAACGAAACTTATTCTGTAAAATTTCTAGAAATGGATTCAGATACATTGGTTATTAATTAAACGCCTTATGTACTTGAGTATGGTCTAAGTACATGAGTTCTGGTCCCATGGTCTTGATTTGAGCGCACTACTTTGAGGTTAAATATTTTTTAAGGAGTTTGGTAAACTTTTTTTTTATTTAGGTATATATTTTACAAGACAGTTCTGTGTGCTTCTAATGTAAATATGAAAGCGCAATAACCGGCGGCTTAACAGTTGCTCATTTTGTTAGTGACTATCCTCAAGGAAACGTCTTGGTGATCTAGCCAATGGTTGAGTAAATGCCATTTCTTTTCGGTATTTTTTTATCGAGCACCAAGTTGCAACAAAAGAATTTCGCACTTGGAACCGAAGCTCCTTATGGTCGACGAGGTGGAGGGAGGGGCAGGTTCTGTTTGGAATGCACGTGTCGTTGGCAAGCGTGCGGCGAGACTGGCGCCTCTGGCGGGCACAGTGTTGTTTCTGCGCGGGACATTGAAATGCGCTCCCTGCCTCGCCTCATTTGGCGCGGCTCTCACTTGTTAGTCCCTTTTTTTTGCCCCCTCCATCCTATTCTCCGCCGTCGTTCTTTGTCTCCCTGGCGGTGTCCGAAACGACCGAAGGTCCGGAGCTTTTTTTTTTTTACGGAACACCCCCCCCCCCCCCTTTTTCTTCTTTTAATGCAAGTCCAAGTACAACTTCGCCACCGTAGTCATCGTCGAGGGAAACATTCACCTCGCGATCGTACACGGGCGCATACCCGGGATTTTCGGCTCGACTCTCTGCTTTCGCGAGGCTTCGTGTTTAAGTACCCAGGAATCATTTATTCCCTGCACCGTATTTTCGAGAGCTCCGTGATCTACACGGTAATTTTTTTTTTTTGTAAATGGATCATAACTATCCGTGTAAAATTAAAGATATTTGCAAATTTGTACATTTAAATAAAAACAACTGTATTACTACAAAATAGTGTTCGTAGGAATACTGGGTTTGGATTCTTACCCTTGCATTTATGCCTTGTGTTGACCCAGTACCTCCAATAGTTCAATTTATTTATAAATCGTTCCCTGTATAGCTTTGCAGCATTAACTGCGGACAATAATAAGCGTAATAAAAGAAAATAAACTTTAATTTTTTAATATTCCATTGTTTTTAAATAGAAATATGCTTGAATGAAAAATCAATTAAAATACAAATTTAAGCGCCAATTTTCTTAAGAAATTCTTAGTATTATCTCGATAAACGTATTTCATAAATGCAAAAAAAAAAAACCATAGCCATGTGTTGTTTAAAGTTACGATATTTGTCTTGTAGTATTACAAACTATTTTATGGCAACTGGTTTCCAAAGGAATTTTTTGTAAAAGTACACTTTTTTTTTGTGTGTACATAGATGACTGATCGTCATGATTTAGGCAGTTTTCTGGACCACTAAACGAAGGTAAATTGCGTGGGAGAACTAAAAGAAGACATGCATATATTTATGGTATTGTATTGTCCTTTAGGGCTGGGTTTCACATTTCGTGGTTTTTTTCTTTATTAACTCACCATTTCTGTTAGTTAAGGGCTGTTTATATAAATTAAATATTAAGGCTTTCTATCATTTGAACTTGTGTCACAAATATGTTTATTCAACCTGTTTTTACTTAGGGTAATATAATATGTGCAAAATGTCGCGCAAGTGTTAATAATTTTGGACACTTGTGCGACATTTTACACACATTATGTTACACTAGGCAAATATTCGTTGTAAATATTTGTGACGGAACAACAAATGCATGAAGTACATAGTGTTAAAATTACAAAAATAGCCATTAATAGTAATGATAAGAAAATTATAAAAAAAAGTCAACACGAAGTGTGAACTCCTGACTTAAGGGATTAAATACAATTTTTTTCAAAGAAAACTATATTTTTAACTGAGAAAACTACATTTTACGTCCGTAGCTCAAGTACAAGTAGTGGCAATTTTAATTGTGGATTAAACTACAGCCATAGGCCTATTAAAGCAAAGATGAACGTCAAATCGCAGTATTTGTATCGTTTATAAATGCCTAGTTCCTACAAGCTACCTGCACCGGGGTTAATGGTTAATATTTTGACTAAAGCATACATAAAACCTTAACATAATTGTTTAGTGTTTAGGGCGTTAGATTTACTTTAAGTTTAACTATCCTATTATTTGCTGCACAGGTCCAATGACTATTTAAAAGCAAATATAAGATTAGGGATTGTGCGCAAACAGACCCTGAGTAAAAAAATATTTTAGGCACTAATCAAGTAAAACATTTCAGAATCTTTGCAAAATAATATGATTGCAAAATGTAAAAAAAAAAAAAAAACTTGTTCTAATTGTACAACAAAAAGGAACATGGAAAACGCGTTTTAGGAAATATTTAAGTATTTAATATAGTCTTGTGATTTTTAAAATGGAGATGTGTTACCGCTAGAAGAAAATTTGGACATACGCCACGTTTAAAAATAATCTCGGCCACCGGGTAGAAGAAGATGAAAAGTTAGCGTCTGATAATTATAGTTGACTATGTCTCCATGCCGTGTTTCCGTCACTTAGCAATAATGAAACGTTATTAGAGCGGCTATTAGCGCAGATAATGCCAGTTAAGGGGTGCCTGCGGTGATGGGAAACGTGACAATTCAGGCGAGAACACGCGCATGCGATAAACCTTGGAAGATCCGAGTGAACAGCAACGGCTCAAACATAAATATACAATAATTACTGAACTAGTAGGAGAGTGCATGTTAGTAAAACATTGAGGTATAGGCTAGCTAATAGGTATTTCAGATAATATTCTTACGAAGGTAAAGTATTTAAATTTATTAGCGTCCTATCTAACCTACCCACGGATGCCAAACAATGAATATTCAATAAGTAAGAAGTCATATGTCAAGTATTTACTTTCTCGCGATACAAATGAGTCATTAAACTCAGGTTGCTTGATTGGATATTGATTTACTGCTTCCACTTTGACTGTCTTTCTTACATAAAATTCCGAAATAGCCATGGAAAGAACAGTAAACAAACAATAAACATTGCATTAATACTGGATAATGTGTTTGTTTATACCATGTAATTGCTGAGTTGATTTTAATCTGTGAGTGTGTGTATATATATATATGTGTGTGAGTGAATGGTATTATTGTAATACTATCTCATGTTATTTTATTTTGGCTACGAAAGACATGATATTTAATTACATTCCAGCTGGTGTTTTTAATTACGAGTCACATATGAATAATTTTTCTGTTTATCTTTTATTTTCAAACGTTTTGTTAGAATTTCAATTTGTTTTTTTATTATAGGTAATACTTTACTATCAAGTATATAATTTTAATATTTTACCTATTGTTTTCTCTTTTTAATATTAATTGTTAATGTAACAAATCTTTTAATGAGTGTTAAGTGTAAGAGATGGCGTATTGGTTTAACTTCGTCACTAATAAAGACGATAAGTGAATTAATCACATAAATAATATTTTGTAAGTGCTTTGACGCTGTGTGATTGTGACGTTTCGTTCCTTTGGGATGTAGGAGTAACGGTCCAGGGATCATACAAAATTATTTTGCGCTTTAATAGTTATTGTTTACGTGCAAGTAACCCATTTGGAAGTCGAACATATTATTTCAATTATCTTGCCTAATTATTCAAGCTCAATAGCATATTTTAACTGCGCCTTAAGGTGCGATAACATTCTTCATAATGGTAGATTTCCGTGATAGTATTTCTAGTTGTCTGTGAGATGGAACATAGAATCAATGTTGTGCTAGAAAGAAGTTTGAGCACCCAGAAAAACCCGCCGACTACTGGAAACATTTCCCGGACGTTAGTCAGGCGTGTCAAGCTCGTTACCACCTATACCCCCATCCTTTTTTTTTGTTTTCTCATTTATCAAGTAGACTAAGGCGCAGAGTATTCGATAGAACTATGAGGGCGTTTATAAATTTACAATTACCTAATCGTTTAAAAACTCGTTGCAGGCTCTTCTCACAGCTGTCCAAGGATAAAGCTTTGCATGTTATTTGCCCAATTCAGTTACTATTGTAATGTATATGAGACCCGTGTTTTTATATTCAGCACTTACTAGGATTTCATTTTACAAAATTTAAACAATGATATACTAGATTTTAAGTATTAAAAAACTTTCACTCCGATATTAAAATATAATGACTTTGAAGAAAGCGATCATAAGAACTAATATTATGTTAACGTTCATTTAAGAAATTTCAGTGAGCTTAGGTTTAAAGCGCTCATTTTCCAGTTATATTATAATTACTTGGTTTAGGTTCAATCGTGTCCAATAACTTTTATATTACTAAAATTAAATTTGCTAGCGACGATTGATGAAAATGTACATTTGCGAGGTGTTTTATTTTATTTTAAGTTTTTTAAGACACATGTAAGGTGAGCAGGAAGTAAAGTGTACTAACGAACCCGTGCTCTTGTTTGTGAGCGGAGGGGGAAGTGGCGTGGTACTGCCGCCGTTATCGTGAGCACCTGGACCAGAACGTGACCGTGTGAATCGGTAGTGGGCAGTTTCGGTCGCGCTGTCCCTGGTCTCCTCTCTTCCCTTCTCACTCCTTCTCTCTCTTCACCCGGTAGCGGAGAGCAGGAGAGCCAGCATCTCCGAGAGCCTCGGAAAGTAACCGGTACATTCTTGGACTCTTTTTCTTCTTGTTCTCTCCCTCCTCCCTCTCTTTCCTCTGGCATCTACCCCTTCGGCTCCATCCGACATACCGTCGTGTTAGTTTTGTTCCCGTAGCGCCATTCATTAATTAATCTTTTAGCGTAGTTTTTCTTTGTTCGAGATCCTTCTCTCTCTCTCTCTTTGTGCCGAGGATTGGAATGATTGCGAAGGGATAGAAGAGAAGGTATGCGTCTCGATGAAGCGCGAAAGTAAGGAAGGGAAAACTTCGTTCGTGATGGCTTTTACCCGATGTCGATGCCCGCAAACCAACACGACAATTCTGCGGTCTTCAAGTAGAATATGTGCTGTCCTGAAGGTACTCTTGCGATGGGATAGCGTTGTTTCGCGTCAGTTTAATTAACTTCGAATGTCTGCTGTGAAGTTGGCAATCAATGGTATAAACAATTTGTGTCAATCGGTACTGCAGTGCTCAAAACCAACCCGTAGATTAGTTTGGTGCAGGATACAATGTTTTTTTGAAAGTTGGGCTCAATTATTAATACGAGCATTTTTGTTGCATTTTTCGTTTGAAAAATGTTTGAATTTTTCTTATTAGTTTTTTCACCATTGTACAATACTACGAATATAAAGAACACATTACAAAATACTTTAAAATCTTGTATTAATAATTATTGATTTACTTACTACTAAACCGTTTTTTAAAATTGGAGGAATAAAATTGACCTGACAGTTAAATTTAGCTTGAACCGGTGGAAAAAAATACAAAAAATAGCTTAATGAAATTAAATGATATAAAACATTTAAAGTTATTTAATATAACGTTATAGTCAGTGATTAAATGGCCATTTCAATGATTCCCGAGTCTGTTGAAGATTAAGTAAAATAACTCTGAGTGTCATTTCATTGACTCAGATATTGTTTATTCAGTTTTAACCTGCGAATGTTCGTGTATGAGCTAAACAACTGACCCGTCAAGTGTCCATCCAGTTACTGGTTGGATGGAAAACAGAAGAAATACCTCATGCAATCCGTGACACACTGTTAGAAATTACAGTAAATTTACGGACTTTTCAACGAAGAAGTTATCAAAAATAAACGATGAGTTCTTGGGTCATCGTAGAGACTTCATACTTCCGAGTTCTGTTTTTCGGTATAAACAAGAAATAGGTGTGTTCTTGCAGTAACCTTAACCGGTTTTTTGAACGTTTTTTCTTATACATACTATAGTTATTCTTATGAACTTATGTTCAAAACAATTGAACCTAGTTCCCGATAACGATAGTTTTACGAAGATCCCTGGATAATTTGTAGGCAACGTTCTTCGTAAACTTAAGATAACTGTTTTAACAGTGTAGCTTATAGCAGTGCCGTGGTCGTTGGGTAGTCGGATCACTCGCCTCCCACCAAGGATATCAGTGTTCACTCCCCTGCGGGATCACCCTGGATATTTTCGCGAGTGGTAAACATGACGGACGTTGACATGGCGTGGTTGGTTTTATCGGAGCACTCCCACTTCACTTATAAATTTATTTCCGTCTATTCTCCACTGTCATCTCATCACCGGTGCGACGTGTAGACAACCTTTAAGATGGTGCGCCCTGGGAGGTCAGCACAATGGGTGGTCGAACTAGATCTCAGAATTATCCTGGCCATTTTTTTCTGAGACTAATACAAGGTGTGCATTAGACGGTATGAGTGTCACTTTACCTGCAAGAAAATCAACTTTGGCCTAGCGATATTACTTATCAAACTTCTCCTTAGAATTTAAATGGTTTTGAAAGAACGAAATTTATCCTTGTATATTTTATGGATACTTTATTGGTACGTTTATGCAAAAAAAACGTATCTGTTATGTCATACGGTGTCGGCAGAAACACCTGAATCCCCAAATATATTTACGGCACGTCGTAAAGAGTCGTGGATTGGCGCACGATTCGCATCCGAAATAGGAAAACCAACGTCGCGGGACTTTTGACGAAAACGCCATTAAGGTGGAGTAACGATTCCTGTAGTTACTATAAAGTCGAAACAAACGCTCGGCTATCGCATTGATTTAACGGCGCGCCGAGGGCCTAAGTGACGTCCGAAATGGACCACGAGGATCGTAAATCGTGGTTAGTTGTAGACTCGGTAGTGCCTTTTTTCCTTCTCCCTCCCTTACTTCCCACTTAGCAAGTATAACGTTGTAGCCGGCCCAATAAAAGACGAAGAGAGGATAAATAAAAAGTGTAAACTTTTCGTCTAGAAGGGAAACTTTGTACTAGCGCAACCCGTAACTGCTCCGGGTTGGTTTTTGCGGGATGGTGGGGTTTTTTGATTCCGGGAGATCCGTGGGAGGGGAGCTGGGCGTAGGGTGTAATGGGGTGGAGATGGGGCGGATATTTATGGCGTAACCTGAGTGGCGGTCTCGGGCCCTGCCCTGACATTATACGGTAGTCTTTCGGGCCACAATAACAGGTCTGCCGTGGTATTATGAACCTACGCGGACCCCTTATACAATTACGCCAGGCGCCGCAGCAGTGAGGACACACGGCGGCGAGTCGCCCGGCCTTCGGGCAGATCAGTGACGCAGCTGGTCGGTCGGCTGGGTTCGAGTCCCAGTCGCAGGCAAGGCTGCTTTTGGATGCAACTCAGTGAGCCGCTTGGTTTGGCCGAAAAGTCGAGTGCTGCCAGATAATAAAGGGGTTGCCTGAAAATATTTCTGTCAAACGAGAATTTTCTGACCCGAAAAGAGAGTTTCTACACAACAGAGCTTTGTATGCATCAGTTTTATTAAAAAAAAAAAAGTATGTTACAGGAACTATTATTTTCACTGCCATACAAAAATAAATTCGCCCTCTTAACTGAAACCAACCCTTTTCTCTGGTTCGCTTGTGAAAATTCAACTGATTTGGTAATAATTTCCGCTGTACGAAGCATTGCGGACTTGAACGAGTGTTTTATCTCCCGCCCCGCGGGTGGTCACACACGACCACCGCAGCTCCGACTGCCTGCCCGGGCGCCGACCAGAGGGGGTTGCGCGGCCCTGGACCGGGAAGGAGGGGGGGAGGGCACACGGAACATTGCCGGCAACGGACTCCGCAGCAGGCCAGCCACAACCCCCGCACGGTCGCTTCAATCGAGCAAACAAATGGAATCGCAACCGGCACACAGGGGCACGTATGCAGCGTAAAGGGGATGACGTATAAAAAAAAGGCAGTATTGTAGAAGGGGACCCCCCCGGTTTCCTGTTTATTTTCACCCCAGCGCACGTTAACAAAAAAAATTGATCCCCCTCTCCTTCCCGAAACTCACCGCTTCAACCCGCTATCCGGAACTCGCTCGGCACATTGCGTAACGCGGCACAAAAGCAACCCGCGTAAAAACTCGCCCTGAGTTGGGGTAGGGGGTGGGGCTGATGTTAGGGACTACAGCAGGTGTGCCTGTTTGCGCATGCGTGCTGCTATGGCCGGCGCCGATTAGACACCTAACGAGCACTTCCTGCTGCTTTTTTTTTTTTTCCTTTTTCATTTTTTTTTTCAGATGTAGAATTTCAAACCCTCCTCCTTCCTTGTGTAGGCGGATATACATATAGTTATAGAAATATATATGTATATATTTGTGAAACCATGCCAGGGAAGGTTTACGGACCAAAATCTGAAAGAGGCTTTCCCTGCCTGGATATATTAGTACTGAGATATTAATTTTTTATTATTATTTTCAATTATGCTGACACATTAAAAATATCTTGGCCTCCATATATATGTACTAAAAAAGAAAGTCTAACGTTGTTTGAAAGAGATTTTGTTAAAATTGTTGTGAACATGCACCATCCAACCCAGGTGAGACCTCCCTCCCCCTCATTCTAAATTCTAAAAATCTGTTATCCCCACTAACAAATGAAAATAATTTGAAAACAGTGGGGAGCAAAGTGGTTTTATTTTCCCTCCCCCTCCCCGCAACACTACGTATGCTCCTGAAGTATAACAAGCTTTTATTTAAGACTAAAACTGAAGTAAGTTGGTGGATTAGTGTGTTTTGTTATTTTAGAAGATATAAACGTATCCACCTTGGCCAGAGGCAGATGGTTTATAGAGAAAAAAAACGCTTGAAACTAACTGAATTTTAAACACACTCATAAATCCACGTCCCTACAGTTAGAAATTTATCGTCAAGGCTGGCATGTTTTAGTGTGAAATTAATACTATTTTGGGTGAATTTATGACTCTGCTTCAATTCTCATATTTCCTAAAAGTACTAGCTTGGTAAAACAACTGAAGTTTTAAATCTCCAGAGCTGCCAACCATTACGGATTTTCCGTAATTATTACGGATTTTAACCCCGAATTACGGAATTACGGAACATCGCTGGTTTATTACGGAAACGAGGCTTTGTGCTGCGAGGTAACGGAGAAAATTCCGTTTCTGCTGTGCTTGTTTCGTGAACGCAGTTTGAATACATCGCTTGGTTGCACAAATAACGGAACTAGTAAGTGTGCGCATGTACGATGTACTGTCGAAATAAGTAAATTAATTCTCGTGTTTACAAATAATAATGGGATGGTATTACGTCCGTTGTACGATACAACTAGTACATATTCTCAGACTTATCGTTTGAAGGCTACTTAAATCACGATAATTTTTGTACGGTACTTTGGCTAACCTGTGTTGTTAATTTATTTCTTGAAAGCCATTTTTTTTTTCATCATAGTGTTTTTGTCGTGTCTACAGACGTGAAATTTGTTTATGTTTTTCGATAGTGTTGTGTTCTTCAGTGCCGGTTTTAGAAATGAAGCGTGTGACAGAATAATGTGTATCTGGAAAAAAAAAACACGCAAGTCTTCAGAGCTTTCGACTTAAATATTCAAAAGAATGGCCATGCTTGTCGTTTTCAAATGTTTGGAACGCCACGGTTTTGTAATGTATGCACGTGTGACTTTTCGATTGCACATGGTGGAAGGGATGACTGTAGACGGCATATTGAATCATAGAAACATGCAGAACATTTTAAAGCCGTGACGAGCAATAAATCTACTATATCTTCGTTTTTTCGCTACATCTGAAGAAACGAAAGTAACGAACGCAGTTATTGTTTACAAGTCCTTGTGTTTGTCTTGTTTGTTTACATGACATTTCTTATCCAACCAGGATAAAAAAAAAGCAAATAAAAAGACAGTTGCTTTAAAGTTTAACTTTGAATTGAAGATTCAAAATATCCAGTAAAATTATTAATATTTCTTACATATTCAGATGATTGTATTGTTCAAATATATTTTTTTTATTCATTAATTTGCATTGTATTCATATTTTTCTTTTTCTTTTGCATATTATTGTCCTTGTTTTATCTTGAGTGTGTGTTATAATGCCCCAGGAAAAATTTATCGTGCATGATTTACGCGTACTTTTTTCATATACCTAATTGCCATTACTGATAGGTGTGATTTGAGGTTGGCAGCTCTGAATCTCCCATATGAAATTTGTTATCGCCCTGTTGATTTTGGACGATACGTTTTTGCGTTGTGGTTCCAAAGAAGTGAGAAAAATAACTTCACTTAGAAAAAGATGGTTCGGTTAGAATAAACAGGCGTTAAATAAATAAAAATACGATTTGAGAATAATTTTCGTGATAAATCAACCACAATAAAAAAACAAATATATAATTAGTCGTGTATGAGGCATCAGCGTGTCAGCGTGTAAGTTTTTATCATACTTTTTTTTCAGAATAAAATTGTCTCAATTTATTTGTAGTAAATTATAAAATTGTTTGTCAAACGAGTTGGGGTATAAAACCACTTCCCAACAGTTCCGTTTGCCCATTGTCAATCACGAGTCAACGTAAAATAATATTTGTGGAAGAATAATAATATGTGTAGGCCAAATGTTGAGGTGGTTGTTACGATGATTGGCATAACATAGCTTATAAAGCTACACGATTTATTGGGAAGCAAGAGGGTTGTTGTTTTCCGAAGGCGAGGTACCATGCAGTGCGATACGCGTCAACTGTTGTCGGGAAACTAACTCCTCCCGCTGATGAGGTTTTTATTTGCCCGTCCGGAAGTGCAGACGGACAAACTCCTCGCCCGCCCGAGATACGAGATATCGGCGGCCAGCGCGGACGTAATTGCACGTGCAGAAGTAATTGACGACCGGGAGATTGCGAACCTTCGCCGGAGCGCGCGCTATCAGGACCAGGATCTTCTGCACCTCTCCCCACTGTGCGACGCCGGCGCCGACCACTGCGGGGGTGAAACACGCCCGGCGCGAGATAAATCAGCCCGCCCGTCTGCCCGTCCGGCGTGAAGCTTGAAACGAGGGGAGGTTGGGAAAAAAAAATAAAACTGAGTGCCATACAACGAAGAAGGGGAGCAGGAGGGTGTTTCAATCAGGCGGGTCACATCCAAGGACCGTCTCCATTTTTTTTTCAAACTATTGGTCAGAAGTGGGCATGACCGACCCGGGTTCGGTTCGTCTACGATCCGTGTGGTTCACTTCATCACGGAGTAGATAGGAAATGTATTTTTTTGGGACTGGAGGTGGATGCGTGGAGCCGACCGCCATATTGGATTTCTACGTCATCGTTGCACTTTTCGTTACGTGTGCCATATTTTATCCGTCACCTTGGAAGACCTTGTCCTTTGACTGTGACCTTAACCCCGGTAGCCATCTTGTAAAACCTTGACCCTGGCCGCCATCTTGGATTTGTGACGTCGACGTTCCACTTTTCGTCACAGCCGCCATTTCGGATGTGTAACATCACGAATGCAATCTTGGACGACTTTTTACTTGACCCCGGCCGCCATGTTAAATTTTACTTTTCAAAATTCAACCTTTTTGATTTTTTCTTCAAATTAGATTTTATAACTAGCACTCGTTCAAACTCGCCACGAGTCCACCGCAGCCTCGGACATTTACAAGATTTTTTGGTATGGTCTCGAGTTATGTTCATACTAACAGTTCATTCCAAATAAAGAAGCAATAGTAAGTAAGCTATTTGAAACTAGAGTTTAAGTAGCCGAAAACAATTATTTGAGGGCTACATTACACTATGAACTAAAACCTTTCGAAAAGAAATATTCTTCTGAAATATATAGTATTTTAACTCACTACCATTAATTTTATTTTATGTATTGAGTCGACAATGTTTTGGTGACTAAAGGAAACTTGGACGCAAAATGTGTGTGTGTACTCCCATTTCAGTAAGACCTAGGCATTTATCAAAAATTAAAATAGCAGCAGCCATAATAATCCTTTCACTTTTAGACAGGACTATTTGAAAAGATTTTTTTTTATTTGGGATGAAAAAAAGGTGGGGGGGGGGGGGGGGGGAAATTCGCAACCTGGCACATATTAAAAGTGAATTGTGCTACCTCATTGCCTTTGAAAATTCTCAAAACTGTAAGGATTTTGACAGCTAAGTAACTTTTTTCTCTGAAATTAAGTAACAAACTGTATCATGAAGTTATTCATAGCATTCATTGCCTCTAAACCTCGGTAAGAGTTATGTTATTAATTTAATCATTTTTACTGGTACCACACAAAACGTTCAACATGTAACTTTGGCAGGTTATCAGGCAAAATATATAAAATATGTATGCTATGCATTTTTATTTATTTTGCGATTGTTAAGTCAAAACGTTTTAAGCAGTTTTTATGGTAATTGTAATATAATGACTTGTAACGGACAAAACTCCTTAAAACTTATTTTGATTTTGATTTTTAGTCATGCCATTGACTTTGGCAATATATTTTCCTGTTGATATTTATGTGACTGCTAGGATATTGCGTTCCAATTATTTTTGTATGCAGTGTACGTATGCAATTAATTTTATTGACTTACGCTCTTAAGTTGGAAAATTCGACTCGCATGCCTGTAATGGTTAACACTATAATTGGAAATAGATTTTTTAAAAAAATAAAATAAAAATTAATATAATTTGTTAATGACCATTGGGAAGATACGACGGAAAAGCAATTAGCACTTGAATTTTAATACGTGAACGTTGATTCTCATGCCTTTAACTTCGATCCTTTCTGAGCGTCGCGAATCTCCGAGGCCTGTCTTCCAGTCCATCCCGGGAAGCACTCCAGGTCCTCGGGAACTTGTCAGCTTGGACCGCGGCTGTTACAGAAACCCTGAAAGAGATGACGCAAGCATCCACTCAGAACATCGCCCCGAGAGAAGGTCGTTTCGCTTCGGAAGCATCCGCAAGCAGGAATTGTTTGCTTTTGTTACCGGCTCAAAAATAAATGTTTATGATCTAGAACTCCGTTCGCTGGCCCCCAACCTCTACCTTCCTCATAAAACACTCATGCATAATATTTGCCCCTCAGCACTGGAACCTTGCGAAAAAAATATTCCTTCTTTTTGCGTTGTCTTCAAGGTACAACGCGAGGACAAACGTGCTCTGCCCCTGAGTAGTGGAGGTTTCCCAGATTTAATAATCTTGACCTTGGTTTGACCGGGTAGACATTGGTCTTTTTCTCCTTGGTTTATGCTTCGTCATTCCAATTAAATGTGGGTAGGTTATTAGCGCTAAAACTCCCATCGAACTATTAAATTTTTCTTTTTAAACGAAAATAAATATGAAATGTATCACGTAAGGCAATATTGGGTAGCGTAACGTATTTCAAAAATGTCTGACCGGCGTATTTAAGACCACACTCTAAATGAAATGTCAAGTTACGTTTACAAATAATTAAAACTTTTAATATTTTTTTAGTTTAATTTTTGAAATACAAGTTTGTTTTTAGTAATTTTCACAAATATTTATAGAAAATCAAAGAGACCTACAGTTTTCGGTTGAAGTACATGTCCATATATGTTATGACAATAGCCCGTGAAAGCAATGTAGTGACGCGTAGAAGCAGTTGGGTCCACCTTAATGACTGCGTGCAGATGTAGGTACTGAAGTGAGAGCTGGGCTCTGACGGCCTCTTGTTTTGTTCTGTTTGTTCCAGACGCACTAGGTAAGTGGACTAACGGCCCGCCTCGCCGGAAATGGCTGGCGCGCTAGACGGGGCCGCGGACAGGTGTCGTCTATCGCCCGACGCGACGTTCGAAAAGCCACGAGACCCGCTTTCCGTCGGTCCGTGCGCTCCTAGTCCCGACACGTGAGTTCAATCCGTGCAGTTATCCTCTCTGCAGCTTCTCGGTGACTTCCAAATTAGTTGACTTCGCCGGGCATCAAGGGTCTGGGTTAGCGAAATTCACTGCAACTGAAATTAAAAGTGGAATCCTACAGTTTTATGGGGAATATGCAATATTTGCCAATCTAAGATTCTTATTTCAAGTTTTTTTTCCCCCTTCAAGTTAGAGTGTATGGCAGCCGCGTTGTCTACAGTGGATGGAACTACAAATACTAACCCTCTTTTCCTACCTAGTCAGTTTTATTGATAGCTTATGGAACATACTTGGCAATCTGTCGTCACAAGTTTCGTTCCTGGTCAACCTTGTAAATGGTCCCCTTTTTCTTAAAACATTTGTTGTAAATGTTGAAATGATCTTCGTCTCCATTTGAGTTTTCAAAGTTCCCCCCCCCCCCCCCCCCCCCCCGCCTACCTGACCAACACCCTACCGTAAATTAACGAGGCCCTGATTTCAGGTTTCCTGTTACATTTACTTAGGTAAACTTTATTTGTGCTTTCATTAATTTTTAAATTGGAAAACACATTTGGTGGGAATCTTTGGTGGTGACGTCACGCAATACTATTTTTCTCAAAGCCGAATAGCATTATACAACGGCTAAACAGCCTTCTGAGAAACTATTTTGCAGTGACTGCGTTCTTATTTGTACACGAGTAGGTACCAACAATCACTGGAGAAACACTTTTGTTAAGATTTTGGCCCATGTAACTAATTCTGAGAAGATATACATACGTCTCTTTATTCGCAGTGAAACAAGGAGCGTTTCTTTTTTCTCCCAAAGGGTTAGTTTCGGAAGTTTTCACATCAGTGCGAAATCACCTCAGCTCCTTTGCTACCCCCCCTCCCCCCTTCTTCTTTTTACCCCTCCCAAGGTTGTTCCTGTGTGAACACACAGTTAATTGCACGCAGCTGGCGGTTAGCTACGGATTTCGTTCTCCGCTCGGCCGGTGGTGATGCTGGCGAGGAAGGAGTCCCGGGGAGCAGGAGGGGGAAGAGGGTCTTTGTTCCCGGTGCGGTCGGCAGCTCGCCCTATGCGATGCGAGACGCGCGTAACGCCCAATAGCGTGGCAGCTCGGAAAGAGCGGAACCCCAGTCGCACTAGCATCCGACCGGCCGGTGCCATCCTGGATTCGTCAACACTTTCAAACAAGATTTACTTTTTAAAATTTTTTAATCCCCATTGGTGCCGCCAAACCGCGTAAATTATTTTTTTTTCTAGAATGTTATTTACGTAGTCATTGTTTACAGCCTACAAAACGCAACTTCTTGTGCAAGAAGGGGGGAGGGGGATATTTATTTAACGCGGGCAACGGCAGGTGATCTCATATTTATTTAAAGACACGGATTTTGGCATCGTGGAAAAAAAAAGTTTATAAATTTCTACTTTAAGCTTCGGCTGATACTTAACAATCCTATGATCGCCTTCATCTAACATGTATTAGTGCATTTCAATTCCGTTATATTACGTTTAGCACAGTTTATACGGATGTTTCAATATATAAGCATTGCATTTTTTTTTGTATTCTGTAGCAAATGTTTTCGCCAGATAGCGTAAATGCTTCATGCTATCAGCTATTTTAAAACAAAAGTTAGCAGGTAATCCTAATCATAATAAATTACATTTTTGCCTGACTTAAGAGCGCTGTGGTCACTTACCAGAAGTAATTCCCATAGTTTCCACAGCTGTCTACAACAATTTGCTTTCCTAATCCCACTTCCTAAACATTTATGCCTCATTCACATTGGGCAAGTTCACTAGCTTATCGGCATTGTTTTATTTGTCAGGACTTTGACAGGGGACCTCCAAGGTTATAATTAAAAAAACAAAAACATTCTGTACTTTTACAAAACATTCCTTGGGAAACCAGTTGCCAGGATATGGTTTGTAATACTACAAGAAAAAAATATTGTAATTTTGTACAACACATGGGTATGTTATTTTTGCAAATATGAAATACGTTTTTTGAGATAATAATGAGTAGGTATTTCTTACGATAATTGGTGCATAATTATATATTTTAATTGATGTTTCATTCAAGCTTTTTTTTTCGACCGTGTAAAAGATAATTGAATATTTTATAATTGTATTTTTTTTGTGTGCTTATTGTGTGCGCAGTTAATACTGGAAAGCTATTCAGGGAACGGTTTAAAAATAACTTTAACTATTGGAGGTACTGGGACAACACAAAGCATAATTGCCCGGGTAAGAATGTGCTCAGGGTAGTTGGAATTAGTCAAGGAAATTCGGGAAACTTACTTGAAATCCTAGATGATTCGTGGGAATTCCCGAGTGATAATAATTTAAGGGGAAAATTTCATGCTCCAGTCTGCATTCCCTCATTCACTTTTGTTTTTCGTATGGGGGTTTAATCCATAGTGAAGCTGGATTTTCTTTATTTCTTTCATAAAATTACATAATAGTAGGCTAAATTATAAAATATTCAGGCAAATATGGAAAGTCCGGGAAATTTCAGGGAAATTTTATTACAAATCTGTGTGGATACCCTAATTTAGTTATATAACCAAAACCGGACGTTGCATGACTTCGATGTGTGCTGATACCGAAATGGGAAACACAGAAATACCATACGCAGAACGTATAACTACCGTACAGAGGTGGTAATCGAAAGTGTATATACGTTTGCAAAAGGAGGTGGTAACCATTCCTAAGAGACTTGCCGATGGCGTAAAGTTTTCGATTATTATATATTTTTAACATTTTCCACATATTCCACATGTACATTTTTGAAAGAAAATTAACTTCATGAAAGGAAAAAAGATTGAAAAATGTACAGAATCTTTCCCTGCACTTTTAATGACCGTTAAATGAAATAAATAACTGCTTACAATACATTGTAACTATAAAGGTGTTAAGATGTATAATATTAAAGATTTAAAATATAACTAATTTTGCTTATCTCACCGAAAGCTCAATATTTTATGTACCCCTGAATATTTCTCAGTAACGCTGTGCAACATGTAAAAACTATCGAACTAATTTGACACGCCTACTTTGGATACTTTTCCACCTCCGTAAAAAAAGGCAAAAGTAATAATAATAAAAGAGATCTTTTCAGAGCAAACTCATCTGTTCATCAGTACTACCAAGAACGGTCGGGCGGTTTGTGTGTGTGGATGTGTGCGTGTGTGTGTTGTTCGTCCAGACGTAGTCATGTTTTCCTGATGAGATTCGCCCGCAGGTTTTCGACTCTGCAGCGGTGTATAGCTGGCATAAATAGTCCCGTCCTTACACTAGCTGCCGTACGTTCCCTCTTATATACCTGGCATTCACTTATAGTTGTCTTTTAAGCGTATCACGTTGAACTCTTTTTGCTCTTTAAAAGTGTTTTTGATTCCTATCTACCTCTTCAAAAATGGGGGTTATAAGGATGTTTTAATTTCTGCTGACTTTATCTAAAAGATATTAAGGAATTTCCTCATTATTGAGATTATTTTCTGTACAAAAAATAACCATCCGAGGCTCCTTTGGTATTTCGGAGATAGTTATTAGGCAACATTCGTTAAATTAATAATTAATTACTTGGCGAAAAACAATGAGAGGAAAATGATGCGGCAAACGATCGTCTGGGGCTAGAGAGAGGGGGATATTCTTAAAAACTGCTTACGGATTCGAGAGGAGGCCGTTTCCTCCACACGGTAACTTCGATTCTCATTTTCGAGACAGTTTCAAAGTCTTGGCGTCCGGCAGTTCAGTGGTATCCCCTTGCCTTCCGTGCCACCAAAGAACTGCTCTGCGCCTGCCTTACTAACCTTCCGTCGACTAAGTGAAAAATAATAACCGTGCCAGTGAAGTTACCTCCGCCCTTCCCTTTTCATTTAAGTGCGTGTGTTTTTATATCCCTGCGCATTACACGCTTCGTAAAGATTGAATGAGGCGTTTCTTGCAATGAACTGCTTCCCAGTGGAACGAAAAGCTAGTGCCACCTAGTCTCCACGGTGCGTCCTGCCTGAGTACTATGCCCGCTCGCTCATTAGGAAGGTTAGGGTTTGATTCCTCGCGAGAGGACTTTTATTACCATGCTTCTTTCTAGTAAAGTTGAATTCGGGTGTGTACGTTAACAGGCAAGCCTTCTACCGCTAACCCAACTGAAACAAAAATCAGAGTCGTATGTATGCCGTCAAAATCGTTAAAAAATACTTTTTTTATATTTAATTTAAGCTTTTGAACTATTTACGGAACTTAATTTATACCAGTAAATCATTTTATTTTTGTTTACAGTTATTGTGTATTATAAAATGTCTTTTTGATGTGTAACATCTTAGCCTTAGCCTTAGGCGGAACCACGGATCATTGTCGTCATAGGTAAGACTTATCAGAGCTACGAACAAAAACTAAATAAAATAAATTTTTTGATGTGGAGCTTTGAAATATGTGTTCGTAATTGGCTTTCAGTGGCGTCTTGACTACCCACGACCGAATCATAAATGTCATTGAAACCTATAAGTAGGAGATTGTAATTTTCGCGAAAAGATTTCGAGACTACTTATAGCTGAATGTTAAAACATTGTAGCATCGTCTGTGTTTCGTGTTTGATCGAGTTTCTTCCTCGTGCAGGTCTTATTGTCAGCACACCAATCAGAGTAATTTAGCGCGGAAGCAAACGCATCCTGAACGGCCCGGTCAAATAAGGCAATCGATTTTCTTGCGGACGGCCGTCAATTACAAGAAAGGAACAGCTGGCGTGGGCATACCGTATTGTAGTCTAATAGGCGTTCAGATTTTTAAGCGCAACTTCTTTGCTGAGGAGGCTAAAATTTTCTAGCGTTACGAAAATTCCGATTGCGAGAGGAGAATATGAACGTGGTGGGAGAACCGGTAGAAGAGGATAGTGCGTCAGCGGCGACGCCACACCAACGCATGCACTAGCGGTCGAATGAGAAGGGGGAGGGGACTATGTACGTAGCGTAACATGCTATATTCTAGTTGTAACGGTCGGAATGGGAAGAGGCAGAGGCGAGGTTGAAATGACTCAGCAGTAATGCATCAGAATTCTCATAACACTGTTTGTTTTTTATCTACTCGTAAGTTTTCGTAACGGTTAATGATTGACGCTTCCCAATTTCTTTTACAATATTTGAAGTAGTACCTACCATTTAATTATTCGTGTGGAAAATAGTTATTGATTTGTACAATTAACTTTGTAAGTATCATTCTTTTTTAAGAGACTAGTATGATTGAGAATGTAAATAGGCCCATCTATAGCTTTACCTAATATGCAGAAAGGCTCACTTCTGTCGGGCGTGGAGTACTCGTGCACTTTTTTTTCCTCGCGAAAATTGCATGCACATACCTATAAGAGTGTTTAGCGCGAGTGTGTATAACGCGAATGTTCAACGTATTAGTGCCTCTACTATAGTACCCGGGGTACACGCAACATCTGACGCGAGACTTGACGGCTATGTGTGTTTACTTTGGCCGCGCGGGGTTTAGCAGGCGCGGTGCGTGCGCTGGCCTTAGTCGTGAAGGGAGGAAGGGGGTGTTATACCGGCCAGAGCCCTCCCCCTCCTACCCGCTACATGCCACGTATTCCACTGATGCAGTGTACGACACACACGTAATCTATTTGTAGACCGGCCGCGGAGGGTAGATTGGGAGACCCGGGGCTGGGAGACCCGGGGCCAGGAGGGGTAGCTCGTATACGTGCGCGGAACCCGCAAGCGCGGATCGGCATCCCTTCCCTCGCGCCCGCCCTTGCGCCCTCCGACGACGACCGCCGAATCGTGGAAAATATGAGCGCGGCGGGCCTCCGGGGACGCCTGGGGCGAAATGCTGTTAAGTGAGGGTGGAAGGGGGGAGCGACGGGGGTTGTACCGGAGCAGGCCGCCTCTTCTCCCCTCTACTTCAGGTCCGAGCCGTCGACATTACGTGATTAGCCCGATGACGGACATGTCAGCTGCACCTCAATTGCGACGGATAAGATAATTTACTTGGGGAAAATTAAGGCATTACTTGTTATAATAACTGGAAGACAGGACGCTACACTTACATTTTTTTTCCCGTTAAAATTCGGAAAAGTGCTGATAAGAACTTCTCCTTAATTCTCCTTAAAAAAAACTGTGAATGTATGGAAATTGACGTTGATCTGTTTATAATTATTAAAATATATATATATTTTTCTGGAATGTTAACGACATCTCAATAATGAAAACGGGTTTTCCAATCGAATGGGGCTGTGGTCCGGCGCGGCAATGCTCGCGACTGTCGACCTTACGGAGAGAGGTACGTCGGAACGTCGTTGAGAATAATTATGTGCGGGAACTGGTAACTCTTCCGATACACTCTACTATTATTGGCCCCTGCCCGCGATTCGAGGTCATTGGGTGGGGGCATTGGCGGCGCGTGTAACGGGCATGAGTAACCGCGAACGATCAAATGACGAGAATATTATGCCCAGTTGTACAAGCGCTGGCGTCACGAGCTGACCTGCCGCGTTAGTGTAGTGTAATAGGTAGGTTTGCGTGATTCGCCAAGTTGCACACGAATAGCTTCAGCATCAAAAATTTATACCGCGTGTGGATGACGACCTTTTGCGCTGTTATCAGACTTCCTGATGAACAAATGGACAAAAATGGTTTTCAAGTCATCTACACGAACCGTTATAGCTCATATGTCGTTTACAAGATGATTATTCAATATTTTAACTCCCCCTACGTCTCGTATTCATTCCACCCGGTATTCGTAGCTTACACTTGGCAGTGGAGTCTAAGGGCAGCAATCTATATCACATTTTCGTGTTCAGCTGTCAATGAATCTTTCAGTGGAGAGTTTTTTTTGCAACTCACCCACGGCAGAGCAAAAGCGCCCATAAACGGCGCGCGCTATTGGGCAGAGCGGCAAGGGAGCTGAAGCTGTACGAAGAGGGGATATGTTGGGCTGGGAGGGTGAGGGAGGCAGAAGGTCTTTGGCAGTGCTGGGGACGGCTCACGTAAAACTGACCGGCGGTCAAGAGATGCAGTTCGCTCAGCCATTCCCGTCACACACACGCATTGCTCCTGGGAATATCCCCTCCCTCCCCGCACACACACACACATGATACTGTCTCTCTCTCGCTCTCACAGACTCCCGCCGCACTCGGTGTTCACTCGCATCTTTATCTATCAGGGCTTTATTCCTTATTGATGTGGTCGGATGTGACCGGAATACACCGACCGCCCGTACTCGCCGGGAGACGGCGGCGGGATACTGATCACTAGCCAACCCCACCCCTTCTTACCTTTTCCACCCTCTTCCCCCACCACTAGATATTCTCCTTTGATTACGTTTATATATATTTTTTATGTTCCGGACGTCATACTGCGCTCCGCGTTTAATCTACACATGAGTAAAAGTATTTGGAGCCTATTCTAACTTTCAAGAGTTTTCCGTCATCGATTTTTAATTTAGCAAACGTAATCTTACGAGAAACTTGGAAATTAAAAAAAAAAACTGTTTTATAGGGTTTTAAACAAAGATCAGATATGCAGCAATTACAAAATGACAGCATAGTGTTTAAATACCTGACTTGTACCATGTTTATATAGGGCCCCACGCCATCCCATTAAATTTTTTAATTAGTTTTTAAAATATTAATCGTATTGGGAAAAGAAAAATTAAATATTTTCTAGCTTGCAATTTAAAGTGCTGGTCAATTACTTTTTCAAATCATGATTTCGTAAAAGAAAATCTTTCTAAGATTTTATAGCCTCACGTAATAACGAAATCTTACTGGAATTTGATCCTAAGATCTAAGAATGTGTAAAATCAACCCGAGAATAACTTATCAGGAAAGAATAAAATATTTTCTCGAGATAAATGCGCAAAAGCAAATTTATTTGAAATCCAGATTGGCTTAAAAACAAAGAACACCCCTCAGCGGTCATCCCCCTACTATAGGTACCTATTATGGCCCCTCTTCAAAATATTATGCCCCCTTTACAGCCAATGGCCCAGGGCTCCGCGAAGTCTTAGGCCGTCGCTGTTGGCTCGCGAGTTCTATGTTTCGTTTTAAACAAAGTAAAATACACACGTGGGCAAAAAATAATATTGTTCTCTCTGTAGACTGAAACCAGTTTTTGAATGGATTGTAAATATCTATACCAAGAATATTATTCGGGAAATAAGTGAACTCAGTGTCCGTAAATCTATCGAAGATAGCCGAAAATTTATGTAGATCCCTGGATAATTTTTAACTAGCGTTATTCGTAATTGAACATTTTGACCAGTGTTTGACGTTGAAGTGTCAAATTGGAGACAAGTTGCGATGCGCAGACTGCATAGTTAGTGTGGTTGTGTAGCTCGGGCAACTCGCGGGGTCCAGACGGGAGTCAATCCGGCTCGCTGAGGCCAGATTGTGCGTGAGATAACGAGGCATGTTCCATCGCCACTCTCCCGGTTGTCCTTGGCTGGTCGGGGAACCACCATCTAGGGGCCGTGTTCTCTCGCACACCTCCATTGCGCAAACACGCTATTTTCTTTTTTGTTCCTGGTGCAACCTCCTATGCAGGGATTGCGTGCATGGTTCAGACGAGCAAAAAAAAAAAAAAAAAATATGTTGCAGATTCTTAAGTTGAAAACATGGCGTATCGCAAATGGAATTGCGGGTTTTATAAACAACCCACTGTTAAATTTTTAAAGAATAATACTTCATAGCCATGTAGCGTTTAATGCCATGGGAAGGTGTTAGTATTTCTTGTAATGAATCTTCAATCAAGCGTAAAATTTTTTTTTGTAATATATAGTTTTCATTCAAAAATTTGTATAAATTAATTTTTGTGCGGCTGTAAGGGGTTTGAAATCTAAATAATAGCCGCCTTTACTAAAAAATTCAGAAAATATAATGGTACACAGATTAAAAAAAAAAAAAAAACATTTATAAAAAAGTTTAGAGAGATAAAAGTTTAAAGAGTTAAACAACCACGGTATCCTATATGTGTACTACACATAGAATAGTGATTTTGTCACTGTTACGTGACCTAGAGCAGCTACGCCATTTCGAGGGATTTTTATTTCTGGCGCGAGCCGATCCTGTTCCGTGCCGCCGAGTAGTCGTCGCCACGAGGGCCACACTCGTAGCTACATGTCTCGTGTAAGAGGGGGAGGGGGGGGGGGGGTTGCAACTCGTAAATAAACTGATTAGTCCACTTTTTTTTTACTCGGCCCGGGCCGCTGTTCCCCGTGCTGATTGGTGCGCGCATTAACCGCGCGCGGGAACTCATTCGCGCGCGGCGCGGGTCGCGGATGGGTAGCGGCTGTCGGCTCGCGACCACATTGCCGGCGTCCACACTTTACCCTTTTTCTTCTGTAATTGGAACGTAAATGTACGTGTAAACTTACACATATTTGTAAATTTGTACATTTAAGCAACTGCATCACTACAAAATAGTGTTCGCAGCAATACCTCCAATAGTTAAAAGCTATTTGTAAACCGTTCTCTGAATAGCTTTCCAGTATTAACTCCGCACATTAAGAAGCATAATAAAACAAAATAAAATTCATATTATTGAATATTCTGTTATTTTTTTCCATTGTTTAAAACTAATTATGCTTGAATGTAAAAATCAATTTTAATATAAAATTATGCACCAGTTTTCGTAAGAAGTAACGAGTACCATTTCGAAAAAAAAGACGTATTTCATGTATGCAAAAATAATGTTGTACAATTGTACAGTATGTTTCTTGTAGTATTACAAACTATTTCTTGGCAAATATGGTTTTCAAAGGAATATTTTGTAAATGTACACAAAAAATTTTTCTGTGTACCGCGAGTCCGGGAAATATTTTCCTGCTGATTCACGCGCACAACCATTCCCGCACAGCATTTACGGAGCACTTGGAAGGAATTATGCTTTTAGAAAGTTTGAAAGTTTTCTTGTGCCTACACTAAGTTATGCCTGTTCACTTCAGAACATTGATCTTATTTCTTGTAGTCACTTACATATATTTATCATGAAGGCAGTCCAAAATATTTATTTCCGTGAAGAAGGATGAATAAAAAAATTATGAATCTTGGAAATAAAAATATAAAATTTTCCCAAAGTTATTTTTAATTTAAATGTAATTTAGGACAGATTTTTCGCGTGTTAGCAGGCAGTGGCTTAGTTCAGAGCTGGACGCCACTCCTGAACAGCAAGCGGCGAGGGGGTGGAAGAGTGGCGACTTGTAATAAAGTAGATTCCACTTCTCGCGCATTTCGCGGGCCGAAATATGACTCGGATATCTGCGGCGGCTTGTACCGCTACACGGGAACGGCAGCTGAGCATGGAGGAAACAACTCTTACGAGGCTTCTGTCGTTCATCTGCAAAGCTCGAGGTGAGTGCCTTTTCATGTGTCTGGTCCCCGCAGAGCATACAGACTTCCTCGCCTGGTGTCCGTGTAAGCTTACAAATCTATTATAAAAACAGCTTTCCTCAAGGTGAACGCCTGGGTGGACGGCAAAACAGCTTTCAGAGCTGCGAGTGTTCACGTGCCAGCTACAAACCACTCTAAGATTTCTTGAGTGTCTCATTACTAATAGCAGTTAAGAGCATTTGCACTAGTCTATAATGGCTTTGTTCTATGGTTTTGTCTTTAACATGTATTTTTTGGACAAACAAAAAAGGCAAAAACGAGCGTTTTACGGACGGTTTTTAGGTCTGAAAATTTCCAAAACCAAGTATTGTTAAGTGGTATAGGGAAGTGCATGAAATGATGAAGTCACCGCCTAAATTCTTAGAGGCTCGCGTCACCGACGAGAAGACTGCACGCCAGTTCGGTGCCCGGCGCGTAGAGGCGAAGATACATGTGCTGAGCAAGCCCGTGTCACCCTTAGCGTTTTGCGCTTTTAGAGCTCTTGCGCCCGTCCATAACCCGTCGGCTGCTCTAGGAGGCCTTGTTAGGGGGGGGGGGGGGGTTGAAGGACTTTCCTCTCATCCCTTCCGAACGCTATCTGAACTGGATAATTTTGGCCTTGGGTAAAACTTGACAAGATATGTTTTTCGTATCACAATACTAATCCTTCACCTCATTTTTACGAGCTTCTGTATCCGCCACTGCTAGAACTTACAGTTATCAGGAACCAATATTACTGAAGTTGGCATCTGATATAACGTAAATTAAATGCATTTATCGAAAGAGCAGGAGTTTTATCCATGGTCATGGCGAGGGCGGCGTACGTTTTCGGGCTGGAGAGTAGCGGGGCGGTATCGAAGTTGTCCCGCGGGTTGGTTAGGTTACGATGAATTGGGGGGGGGGGGGGGGGGGAGGGCACGATTGTGGGCCTCTTCAGGGCATCGCCGCGACTCCGCTGTCCCTACCTCGCTTCCGTATCATGTCTGGCATCTCACATTCTCTCAGACATTGTCTTTGCGTGGAACATGATTTGCTTAGTTTCTTTTACTTAAAGTTCCTTCTAATAACCGAAAAAAATTCTGTAATTTCACTTCAACACATCTACAAACTGTTCATCATCGAGCCCCTTACAAAATAAAAGTAGTCTCTCGCTAATCCGGACCTCGCTCGTCAGAACATGCGGTTAATCCTGACGGGAGTTATTTTAAAAAGCAGTATTCACTAACTTACGTAGCTTAAAAACTTAGGCCTACGTATACAGTACTATTCAAATCAAAACGAATCTGTAGGAAGAGTTCAATTTATAACAAAAATATTATATATTTGTATAGTTTTACCCATCTAAAACACGTATTACGTGCATTTTAATGTAAATTGCGTTTTATCTGAGCTTTCGGTGATTCGGGCAGGGTTCATTCCCCTCTAGTTCGGATTAGCGTGTGGTCGTCCTAGTTCTTAAAAAGACCGACAGGGCTTGTTTCGGAAGGGTAACATTCTTTGTTGTTTTTTTTTTTCCTTCCCTTTCCCTTCTGGTGCGCATCAGACATTTTCTCAGACTAATGTTTTTAACTGCTGGCAATCAAGCGGATCATTGCCCCCACTAACCTCTGGCGGTCTTGTGTTTTATCCCTCGTTCGCTACCAACGCGTTTGCCACGTTCTCTGCTCGCGTCATAAAACACACGCACCCCCCTCCTCTCCGTAACCCCTCTGCTAGACTGTTCCCTTCTTACAGGAGCAGTGGGAGACGAGCGTTAACCCGCTTCCGAAACCAGCGAGAGGGTTCGTATCGTCCTCTGAAATAGAAGCACTCAACATGCCCTCTTCCCCTTTGAGGCTTTGTGGCTTTACAAGTTGGTGTTACTTCATGGGTGATCATACTTAATTTTCCGCGAGTAAAACATTGCTATGGATATTTGCTGTTTAAAAGTTGGTGGCCGCTTGTGTGAATTTCCGGAATCGCGTTGTCCACGCCGGTGGCAAAGCATTTAATTGTTTTTAACGGTATGAATAATGAACTTCTGCTGTCGGACTGAAAATCAATTAGTTAAATATTTATGGATTACGTTTTAATTTTACCTACATTTTAACGTGTATCGAAAATGCATCCTTGAGGGTCTTCCACTTCAAGTAGAGTTTAGTGGTTTCGGGGATCTTTAGGATTTCATTTCATGATTATATTAAGGGGGTGGTGCCCTTAATTACTTTGCTTCTTATGTTTGGTTTTTGTACATTATTATGAATAAGTTTTTTTATAAACATAATGTATTGTTTTTAATAGTTTTCCCTCTATAAAACGAGTCCTTGATTAACCTTAAACCTTTATAACCTTTATGCAGATTTTTATATTAGTCCTAGAATCAACTGAAAGCATGAAATAATGTGTTATACAGTTTTAGATTAAGCGTTTGTATGCAATCTTCGTTTTAAATATAGATATATGATATGTATCTTTCATAAATCATTGAAAGTTAGGTTTTCCCCCATCCCTGAATAACTGACGTTTCTGTGATTTTGGAAAAATTAATTGTTATTGACTGCATAAATGATATACCAAAAGTAAAGAGTTTTAAGACGGAGGCTACATACGAACAATTAATCCAAAAATGTATTCACGTGATTTCAATATTTCAATGCTTGCTAGAACTGACACAAAAAAGTACATAAGAAATATTAAATAAGGACTTAAGTAGAAAGAAAACAAATTTAAAAACTAATAAGTATGGCTATATTATTAATTAATTTAAAACAGTATACAAAAACGCGATATTAGAAGCAGTATATTTAATGATACTACCCGATTAGGGGTAAATATCAGCTTTTTGTTAAACTCATCTGCCCAAATCCTGCCTCTTTGCACTTTGTTACTTTATTATCTAGCCCTTGTTTCTAGTGAATAATAGTTAATTTTAATCGAGAGTTCTGACTGTCATGGTTCACAGCAAACTGTGGTTGTGCCCTAATTTATTGTACATTTCTTTTGGAAACATGGGTATGGCATATTTCTATATTCTTTTATTGCGCGTAGGTACTTCCATTTACAGATTACAAGAGAATGCTTTGAATGCAGCCCTGAGGATCTTCGTTCACGATCACTGCAGCTTATTCTATCATTGACTGCCTGTCTATTGGCCTGTGTTTATTTACTTGGTTGCAGCATCAGTCCGGAATGTTATGATTTTTTTTTATGATATGCAACTCACAACAAAAATAAACTTCTTGATTAGTATCGCAGGGCCGTATAGCTATTCCATGTTGTTACGGGGTTATTTGTCATGAAGTAAGGCACAGCAGGGGGGACATGGGCGACCCCAAGGCCACAGGGCCAGCTACCGGCCGCGGGATCGTGACGTGGCGCCAGACGTCATTAGCGTCGGCACAGCGCCCCCCGCTCGGGTGGGATTCGGCGCTCTGAATTATTGAGCGGGAACACCGCGACGCCATCACAGCTCGCCTGGGTCGCGGCCCCTGCCGTCCAGAGTAAACAACCAACCCTGCCATCCACCCAACCCCCCTTTTCGTACACTCGTGGGCGCTGTTTGTCCGAGCAGTTCTTGTGCTGGGCGTCACAGCGCCAGCAAGCTTGCACAACAGATGTGCGTCGCTTATCCACCAAGGATGCTTAAGGGGCCCGTCTAGTCAGGGTTGTATTTGTGTTGGTGAGGCGGGATGATAAGCGCGGCGCTCGATGGTGCTTCTAGTGGGGTATCGCCTCTATGCGCAAGGCTCTGAAACTGGCGCGCAGTCGTCTCGTCGTGCATAGGACAACTGTGAAATTTGAGCGCTGACTAATACTATATGGCGTATAAATGAAGATGAAGGTATAATGCAAGTGCTTTCAAGAATCTGTATTGGTTGTTATATGCCTAAATATTACGGAAAAATTAATAGTCCAGATTGGTTTGGGTGACCGAGCTTCAAATGTCTTAATTCTCGAGATATTTGATTAACAAGCCGGCTCTGATGAGACAGAAATGGAGCTTTTAGTCAGAGATCGCGATGATACATCAGACAGGGAAAAAATAATGTTTAATATTTGTTGGAATATTTTCCTTACAATTAAGCGGTAACATGCAGTACAAATGTATGCGGCAATTTGTTTTTCTTAACGTCAATAAACGCAATGCTTGTATGGTAAAAAAATGCAAAGAAATTGTCCTCGATAAAAAAAAAAAGCACACGCATTGCGGGTTGAGTCGATAAAAGTAGCTTTTTATGGATTGTTATAATCCGTTTTCTTTAAAAGATTTGTGCAATGGGAGTGCATGACTTGATGTAAGTTTTTGGACATACGCCATTGCTAAGAACTTTTTCTGTTGAAGAAAAACTAATAAATAAAATAAATAAAAATACACAAGAAAGACAAAAAACACACAAAATTAAGCAAACAATTGCTGTTGTCAACAAGAATATAAACACCACAAAATATTCCGAAACAGAAATATGGTCAACAAACAAAGAAAAAACAAAGAAAAAAGTACTAAGTGAACAAAAAAAAACACACAAATGATGACAACACAAAAATATTTAAACCAAAATAATTCAGCACAACAGTTGAAACGAGACAAAAACACGACTAAACGAAAAGACAAAAAAAAAAACAATAGTTTTACCAAAACAGAAACAAGCGACGTTTCGGGAACTGCTATCTGCTCCCGTCCTCAGGCAGAGACGCACATGGTACGGAAACACATGTGCGGCTGGAAAATGAGGGTATTTATCAGAGAAAGGGCTACATCTTGCTCAGCCAATGACAGACGAGCTGTCTCCCCATTGGCTGTGCACCATGTAGTTAAAGCGGATTGGTTATGGTGGGTTGAGTATTGGCTATTGTTTTGTGCTGCAGGGATGTTTCTCTCTTTATCAAAGGGATCCACATATTTTTTAATTCAATGCTCTGCTGGCTGAAAATATTTGTATTGCTAATAATGAAGGCTGATTCTTTGATTTTCCTTTTTATTTTATCAGATTCCTGTATGAGTGGTGTGGAGTCTTCCCAGAGAATTTTGTAGCTATTTTCCCATGTATGTTCAGCAAGTCTGGATTTTAGGGTTTCACCCTTCTTGCAGTTGTTTTTGTGTTCTTTGATTCGGGTGGATAGAGCTCTGCCAGTTTCACCTATGTACATGTGGCCACATTCACAGGGGATCTGATACACACAGTTGTGAGTTTGTAATTTTTCTGTGGCTGGTTTCACCTTGGTAACAATACTTTTAATAGTAGATTTAGAACGGAATGCTGTTTGAAGTCCATATTTGTTTCCCAGGCGTCTTATTTTTTCTGAAAGCCCTTGAACATACGGAATAACTAGGGTTCCTGCAGGTTTCTCAGTTTCTGTGGATTTGAGTGTTTTGTTGGATTTCATATGCTGTTTGATGGTGTTGACAGGGTAACCATTGGCTATGAGTTCTTTTTTTATACGATTGTGTTCACCCGCAATAGATTTCTCATTAGAACAAATAATCTCAGCACGGTTGGTTAGTGTGTGAATTATGCCAGTTTTTGTTGTTTTGCGATGGTTGGATGCAAAATTAAGGCATTGGCCTGTGTGCGTAGGTTTCCTGTATACTTTAGTTTCCAGGCTGTTGTTTTTTCTGCTGACTAGTACATCCAGGAAAGGAATGCTACATTTGGTTTCTTTTTCATATGTGAATTTTATTGATGGCCTCAATGATTGAGGTGGTTCACAAATTCCTCCAAAGTTTCAGGTCCATGTTGCCAGACGGTGAAGGTGTCATCCACATAACGGAGCCAGATTTTAGGAGGGCTATTACTTTTGCTAAGTGCTTCCTGCTCAAAGTTTTCCATAAATATATTGGCCATAAATGATGAAAGAGAAGAGCCCATTGCCATGCCATCGGTCTGTTTGTAGAAAATATCCTTGAACTGGAAATATGTTGTGGTGACACAGAGGGTAATCATTTCCATGATGGATGGGATTGGTATTATAGTTCTGTCCTTTAGGGTTGGATCAGCTTCCAATTTGGCCTTGACAATGCTGAGTGTTTCGGCTACTGGCACATTAGTGAAGAGGCTTTGGACATCAAAACTCACCAGGGTATCGTTGTTTTCTATTTTCAGTGTTTTGACTATATAAATAAAATGATTAGAATCTTTGACAAATATATCTGTCTGTCCTGCTAGTGGCTCAACAATTTTCAGGAGATATTTTGATAGTTTCTGGCATGGGGAATTACAACAACTGATGATCGGGCGCAAAGGCATGTCGGGTTTATGAATCTTTGGAAGACCGTAAATGTGGGGTGCTTTACTGCTGTGAGGTGTCAGTTCTGATCTAGTTTTCTCTGGGATGTGATTCTGATGTTTTTTTAGAGTTTGGTACACTTTTCTTTCAATGCTGGCTGTGGGATCTTTTACCAGTTTTGTATATTGATCTGTGGT
Organism: Bacillus rossius redtenbacheri; assembly: GCF_032445375.1. Taxonomy (NCBI): domain Eukaryota; kingdom Metazoa; phylum Arthropoda; class Insecta; order Phasmatodea; family Bacillidae; genus Bacillus; species Bacillus rossius. The sequence continues at coordinate 52,642,397 of NC_086332.1, read as the reverse complement.
AATCAAATCAGTATTTTTTTTTTTTTTTTTTCGTGTTTTTGTCTCGTTTCAACTGTTGTGCTGAATTATTTTGGTTTAAATATTTTTGTGTTGTCATCATTTGTGTGTTGTTTTTTTGTTCACTTAGTACTTTTTTCTTTGCTTTTTCTTTGTTTGTTGACCATATTTCTGTTTCGGAATATTTTGTGGTGTTTATATTCTTGTTGACAACAGCAATTGTTTGCTTAATTTTGAGTGTTTTTTGTCTTTCTTGTGTATTTTTATTTATTTTATTTATTAGTTTTTCTTCAACAGAAAAAGTTCTTAGCAATGGCGTATGTCCAAAAACTTACATCAAGTCAATCCGTTTTCATTTCTGGCCCTGTGCAGTTTCTCAAAAGGTGCATTTTTTTTTTTTTTTAGCTTCCTGTTGTGGGAAGTGGTACCCTAGGTGTCCTTTAGAGCTAAGGTGTCGCTTTTGTGTGGCGAGAGTAGTTGGTTCGTTCCCAACCACCAGTATCACTTTTTTTTACGTGCACCGAGTCGGTATCAAGATGTTCGGAACCTGTTTCAAACACGGAGGGTCTGTCCCGTAAGGCTCTTTTCATATCAAACGACTCAACACACTCAATTTTAAATTTGCATTCACATCTCAGCTCTCGGTATAAAGCATTTAGTTGGAGTCATTTCACGAATGCAACGAAATTAAAGGAACGGAGATATGAAACAACGGCGCTGCTATCTGTGGCATATGGCGCGTACCAAATATCAGAAATCCGAAGTGAAACTTTATAGTATTAACTGTTAAATGGATTCCACCATATGGGCAATATTTTTTTTTTCAAATCTTTTTCGCTGTTATCGAAGCGATACGTTTATATAGCTTAAAATTTCTAACTGCTAATAGAATTGAATGATTCGATAGTCGATGTAGCTGCTACGGCAGCGAATTATAAAGACGGCTGAGGAAACTACGTGTTATTTGCGTATAGAAATATAGTTGAAAACACCTTTTGTGTCTATATTTATCACTCTCGTTATTATTTTAAAGAATTCTAAGTTACATTTCGTTTCTTGAGTTTTGAATCATAAGTGCATTTTTGCAACATGATAATATATGAATTTTTTCGTTACCGAGTTTTGATGTTACACATCACTGGTGATTACTGAAAGATTCGTACTTATTTTGAAGTGAAACTTATTAATGCACGTTGAAGATGAAAACATAGCATGTCTTGTAAATACAATCATATAAGCGCGCACCATGAACGTAAGCGATGAAGTCTAATGTGCAAGGGTCCAGATAGCCGATCTCTTGTGGTGTTTTAACCTGGAAATAGCCGATTTCGCGAACATAATATGACATATAAAGCGTTTATCTGTGCCAAATAAATATTTATGATAGCAAAACTATTCTGGAATACATTCTATAAGCTTTAATAGTCACAAAATAAAATAAATGGAAATTTTGATATAAATTATTGTTCTCGAAATAAGAATTTGTAACCAAAAATATTTCCCAAAGAATTCCCTGTGTTTATTTAGTCTAGTAATTAACTGCATCGCATCGCATCGCATTGTAGGTAATATTTAATGTTCAAATCGCGGCACAGAAAAACATTTTTTTTTCAATGCAACATGTCATTACATTTTAACATTTAAGTTTATCAAAGTTCATATTTACTTTTAAATTAACTAATTACTATAATAAAAATTAATTCATTTTCAGACCAATGGTTTGGCTATATGACACTAGGTACGCATGTAACATTTAAAACTTAATAGAAATACATCTTATAGACACACTCGGAATAATTTATTTGGTTTGTGTGTGTGTACATAGAAAAGTCTGTTTGCATGCTGGTTTGTTTACTTTTTTATACAAATTTACGGTTTTATTCCGAGTTTGATGAAATTTTGCGCATTTGTCCTTCAAAACAAGATGATGTCACTGTCAACATAAAATTTAAAAAACAGCTCATATTTTTCTTTTGTACCCCTTAAATCAGAATTTTGGAAATTCTTATTGACATTTTGAACTACAGGCGTTCAAAATAAGAGGAATATAACCGGTAAATATGAGTTAGAAGAAAAGTAGGAAGATCACTGACTCCATGAGTTTTCCCGGGTAAAAACTGCATCCTCTTCCCCCTTCCACTACCCATAAAACAGAGTTTTGATACTGCTTGATGATGAAATTTTTCGTAACAGACAAATAAAAGTAAACTTAAAAATAACTGTATGCATCTGTTTCGGAAAAAAAATAGAAATATCACTTTCCACATTTCTAAAAACCCTCATCTTTCTCTCCCACCCTTTAAAGCAGAATGTTTATACTTCTTGATGAAATTTTGCAAACCTGACAAAAATTACTTTCAACATTTGTGTTCTATTAAAATAAGGATAGATCACTGCATACATAAGATTTTAACCCGTAAAAAAATAATATGGTAAATTTTTAATTTTTTACATTCAAAATAACATTAATATTACTGTCTACATCTTATTTCGATAAAAACTACTCCCGTCTGCCATCCACCAGTACTTTTAATTTCTTAAATTAAAGAACAGCACATGTTTTTATTCTTAAAAAAAAATTGAAGTAGTTTTATACTGCGTAATGCCCAAGATTAACCGGGCATTCCATTGTGCTGTAAAATTTTTTTCAGTTACATAAGTTTTGTAACAAAAATTTTATAATTTTTGGAACTATAAATTTCAATAAGTATATTGTATTGAATCAAAAAAGAAGTTAACATTATAACTTTTTTTGTCATGTACAAAAATAAACAATAAAACGTTTTAAATTGTCACTGTCAGTCGTTGTTTGACGTCATTGCTATATCTCTTTTAACCATTCGTTATTTTTGTTTCTTTCTTGAGTAAACAAAATAGACATCGCGTAGTGGCACTAGAGAAAAGTTGGAGACGTATTTACAATGTCTTTATTTCATCTTCGTATGATTAGAAACTACGAGATTTGCACAATTGTATTGTCTACGATCGTACGGCTAAAAACAGAGTTGCAACTTTAAACGTGCTACTTATCGAAATGACTTCATTTACATGTAAACTAAACTGAATTCCGTACCAAACCGTGCAGAATGGAGTTAATTTTTTTGTTTCAAAGCGGGAGGGGGTGGGGGGCACCTCACGGCTTAGTTTGTGAGAGTGAGTTTGGAAGAACCGGGTAAAAAATTGGGGGATTTAATATCGAAACGTGTTAAGTTTTGAGATCGTAAAATTTTACAACGTGTAATTGGCCTAAAAATTTATTTATAATGAAATTGAGTAAGAGCAGATTTGGTTTTGAATGCCAGTTTGTACCCGAGAGAAGCCATACGTATTTAAAAACATATTAGATTTTTTCTCGCAAAAAAAAAAAGTGGTCAACCTCTTTACTTTTTTACTGCTGCTTCAAGGCTTGGCTTGCGTCCAGCTCTTCGCAGGTAGAGGTTATTAGCGTTCGTAATTAGCAGGGTGACGAAAGCTACCATTCCCAAACAACACGTTCTTACACTAGCCCAGGAGCAAATGAAAAGGGCCTGAGGTAGAAAAGAAGGATTTTAAAAATAAAATTACGTATATAGGAGCAGTCCTCAAAGAATGGGATAACAACACATGTTAAGGGAGACGAGCAAATAGTAAAAGCCACGCATGGATTGAGTTTCCAAAATTAATAACACGGTTTTGTCGGCGGCCGGCCCGCCTTGTGATCTCGCCACGTTAATGATACAGCCTGGCGCGCTGGCGGGAGTCGCGACCTCCCCCGCTAGGCCAGCACTGCGCAGGCGCGCGCCGCTACTACCCGCCGCGCAAACATCGCCCTGCTTCTGGCGCGCGTGCCCAGTCACCTCCCTCCAGCCACGTCTGCTCTTTATTTGGTTCTTACTGTTCCAGTTCCTGCTGCTTTTAGTGAAGTGACCACTGATTTAAACCTTAAATACTTTTCAAGGCCTTAAGACATGTAAATACCTTTTTTAATATCATGCCTGCTCAGCTAGAGATTCATGTGATAAAATATATACGTTCACTCCTTTGCAGAAACGCCTAGGGATTATTATTTTCCAGTCAGATTTTTAAAGTTTTACATAGGCGTGGGGCTTAAAAATCTACTATTTCAATAAAAACACTAACTGGGATGTTTCAAGTAGTTACACTAACCTTGTGTGCCGTAATGATATATAAGGTGATATCCACAGCATTTTTCTGATTTTTAAGCCAAAAATTTATTCTTGGAAAATTTCACCGCTCTCGTATGTTTAACTGGATCAGTTTATATGCATGGTGAATTTTTAACAACGAAGTCGATTGGTTATTGTTTAGTCGCACAGGTCCGATTATTAATACTGGAAACCACTATTTCTTACGAATATTTGCGTAAAATTTTAGATTTACACTGTTTCATTCAAACATGATTTTTTTTAAACCATGGGATAAATAATAGAATATTTGATAATTGTACATGATTTAGTTTTAATATGCTCAATTAACTGCGCAGTAAATACTGGAAAGCTATTCAGGGAACGATTTGTAAATAACTCTAAATATTGGAGGTACTGGGACAACACAAACCACCAATGCCCGGGTAAGAATCCGAACACAGTATTACTGCGAACACTTTTTTCTGTAGTTAGTGATACACTTGTTTTCATGTAAATGAACAAATTTACAAACATGTGTAATTTCACGTGAATATTTCACTAGAAAACGAAGTAGCCAATCATCAAAGTAAGAAAACGCGTATTGCGGGTGTTCGTGAGTGAGGGGGTCACGTCCGACTGCGGCTCATGTCGCAGGCGCCCCCGGGAGCTGTGGCGAGTTCATTTTCGAGAGCAGCTCTTATAGTCGACCCTCGTATCGCGACCATCGCCGGCCGGGCCTTTGTCCGCCGCGAACCAGTCCTCTCGGCGCTGCAGCAGTCCACAGCTTTGCGTCGCCTTCACTCTGCTCGACCTGAGGGGAGACGCCTCGCTCGCCGCAATAAACACATCCATCTCATTCTCGTGAATTAATTTCGAGCCGATATATGACTTCCAAGTGGGTTGTACATATTTTTTTTTTTGGGGGGGGGGGGGGGGTGTTAATGTTTCGGGAACAACAAAAATTTTTAATAGTTTAAAATAAATGATCATCGTCTTTGCAGAAATACGTTGTTACCAGAACCAAGTCTTATGATTAAACTAAAAAACTAAACCCAAAGCATGCATATTCAATGTTTTGGTGGAGTGTTTGTACCTCTCACCTCCCACCAGTGGGAAACGCGGCGGACGTCACCGTGAGCCGGTGTTTTTTCTGTATCGGTTAACTACGCCCCCCCCCCCCTTCCCAAAATTAATTACAGTCAATTCTTCATGAAAATTTCATTACACCTCATCGTCTGTGAATTCTATGTCGACGCTAGTCAAACGGACAAGGTTTTCGATATCCGATTCAAACAAATTATTTGCTAACTGGCATGTACATGGGAAACAGTTATCTAAAACAAAAATGCAGTAGTTAATCTTTGCGGGTGCATACATTTCACATACATTTCTCAAACTGAGAACATTGCGTTCATTCGAAATCAGTTAACGTTTGAATGTATATGAATTAAAATTACTTCATCGCAATACCTGTGTAGCAAATAGTTAATTACGTGATTTGCGTGTCGCTGGCATTTACAATTCTGTAGACATAAATGTGCGAGAGCTCCAAGGGTGATAATGTACGCAATGAGACGTCTCATCGCCTCTCCGGGCTATGTATATATCGGGTTCTCGAAGGAAAAGCACCTCTTATTGGATTATAAATTTGGATACTATCATTGTAATGCATAATAATGAAGTTAGTTTGTATCCCTATAAAACTTTAAATACTTATTATTTTAATCCTTATACCACAACTAATATTTATAACATTAAAAAAATTAAGCTAAAAAACAGGTTTTTTTATTCGTGATAAAGATCAAAAGAAAATATTCTTTATTAACGTGAAGAAATAACATAATTGCATTTGCCACTTATGGTCAAATATATTTATTTTAAAATTTATAATTTAAAGAGAAATCATTCGCGTAAAAAAATCCAACCTACATGAGATGAAATAAAAAAAAGATAAGAATTAAATGTGTATGTATATATATATGTGTGTGTGCATATATAGGTATATTAAAGTGTGTTTCGTGAAATATTATGCCCCCTTTAGTGCGATAATAATACTAGTTAGGTAATTTTTGCATATATTTAGCAACCCTGCGACTCAAAACATTTGAGCCGGCTGGAAGTTCGAAGATCAAAGATAGAGCATAAGCGTCTCCTTGTATTTCCCCCCCCCCCCCCCCAATTCCAATGGCCGCCTTATAGTCCTTACCTTTATGGCCTCCCCTCTTTTTTTTTTATAGGTTTGCGCATGCGCGCTAGGTATCCGGTTATTCATGAATAGTTTGGTACGCTGGCCTCGGCCTCATTTGTGTTATTTTAATTAGCATGAACTAGTCTTCGATGCTGCGGCCGCTGGGAGGCGAGTCATGGCGTATTATGTTCATTGACTTATGTTTTCAAGAAGGCATGTAGGTATTAGCCAGACCATTTATGAATTTTGAGAATTTTTGTTTGATTCAAAATTCTTAGTTTCAGACCGCCACCCTATAAATTGAGTTTTGGTTTTTCAACATTTTTATTTTATTTTATTTATTTTTTGGTTCAGTAAGTGTTTGGTTAAATTTGCCATGAAATACCTCCTCGAAGCGCCGGCTGCGGTTTTGTAGCACTCCAAGGTCATTCCTTTCCGTGAAAACACTGTGTTTAGTTTTCAAACGCATGCATGCAGGGTATGCAACCAGTATCGTTGCATAACTTGAGGGCGTGGCTCACGTTCATGAGGCAGCATTGAGAAATGAGACAGGTGTAACACTGCTACAAAATAAATTGTACCCTGCAACCAGATTTGAAACATAAGATCTATGTGCTGTGGATTTCGTTCAACAACAATCACAATAATTTTTTGTTTTCTATCTCATGTAGTTTATGATATTTTGCCAAAATTTTATTGATGTAAATCAAGCATCACCTTCGAATTGCACGGTCCCTGATTTTAAATCCTAGTTCCCTGACCATCTTCGGTACAAAGCAGGGAATGTATGAGTGAATAAAATCAACTGGCTACTGCAGTGGTTATTTGAATCGGATGAGTGGGTTTTCCAACCTCAAATGTAATTTTAAAAAATGGCACAAAGTTTACAGCGAACTGTAGTGAAACGTACTCTGCACGTGGCATAGCCCTGAAAAACATATAACCAGAAATGATACAAGTAATGTAATATCTGCTCATGCAAGACTGGAGGATCGGTATGAGGACGCTAACGCTCAACACGTGATCCTTAGCAAGGCCAGTGTTCCTGTAACGAAAAGCGCACCAAAGGTTTCGAGATATCCAATCCAGCAAATTACACTTAATTTGATTTGTTTTTGAATTTATATCGTTTAGCTTGCTAGAACATGTTTCATATTTAGGGTGAAAGTGTTGTCTGCATGACTTGTAACTCATAAGTTCAAGATTGAACCATTATCGTCGTTGAGGTAATGTTTTCGGGATGAATATCCTCTCGCCACAAGCAATGTTTTCAGGATCGCCAATAGCAGGATCGCTCAAAGCGAGCGGTGTTTTCTCGTGGACACCACTTGGCAGTCCTTTCCAGTCATTGTTTGAGGGGCCGCTGTCGTTATCTTTTGTCTGCGCGCTCTCATTAAAATCTGTTTATCCGTGAGTTAATTTCCTCGGGGGGTTGGCCGGCCCCCTATTGCTCCCCTCCCCTCGCCCCATACGCAACATTATCCTCCAGGGACAACCCTTAACAGGTTTATTGCATGACTGGGGTCACTCAGTGCGTGTGTGCGTAGGGAGGGCCCGAGTTAAATTCCATTAAGAAGGAATTACTGCTGACCCCTCTCTCCCTCAACCGCTCTTTCCCCCTTCTTATGTCCTTCCCATCGTCTCGGGCTGCCTTTTTCTGAATTCTGTTTCATCCCGGAAGTACGCACATGTCTTGCATGGTGAACGGAAGAGTCGCGCAGTTAAATGTAAATTATTTATTTCCCTTCGCACGCCGCTTGTCTTCGCTACGCGCACTAACGGCTTGTGAGATCACGCGCGCCATTTGCGTGAAAGGAAGGAATTTCCGCGCCGCGCAGAGAATCCCCCCTCCCCCTTACACAACGCATGTGTTTGCACACGGCCTTACGTCGCACTCGACCTGCAAGGATAGTAGTGGGCTCATGACTCAGTGATCGTAAATTTTGAGTCATGCTGGGGAGTGGGAATCGAACTCACGACCTCGCTGCGTGAAAGTGACGCCTTAGCGATCACGCACACTTCAGAGAGGGGAAAAATTTTGTCTAAAAAAAATTATTACAAAAAAGGTTCCCGTGATTTGACGCAAATCACACGTAGTTTCCGCACCCTAAGCTAGAATTCGCTGCAGGATAAGCTACATCGACTTTCGAATCATTCAGTTTGCAGACATAAATTTTAAACTATACAATGAAACAGCTCCGATAAAAGCGAGAAAAAAAAAACCTTGAAAAAAATACAAAGGTCCCGACTCTGTACCTGACTTTCGACAAGGAATTTTGTTAAAATACTGCCCATCTTGTCGAAATTAATGAAACAGTTATTTCTATAAGTTTCCCTTAGTCTTTCTGAACTTGGGTTCGCGGCACCCGCCACAGATTGCAGCACCGTGGTTGGTTTCACTCCCGTTGCCTTCACGAAATGACTGCCGCCAAGAGCTAGGATGTCGCGCATCAGAAGGAGAACCCTCCGACTGAACCCACGTGGGTAGTGATCGGGAAGCGCGGCGAGGCGAGCGGCCACCCAGGGCGCGCGTGTCGCGCCTTCGTGCCGCCGGGTCGTAAATAGCGCGCTAACCGCGTCGCTGAGAGCGCGATCCCCGGCGCTGATGCCGGGCTATCCGCGCGCGCACGGCCCGCTAATTGGCGGCCAGCCGTTCCTCTCCGGCCGAGGAGTCGTCTCGCCCGCAACTTTGCACCATACGTACCGCGATCACTGGTTTACAGTCAATACACGAGATCTGGTCAGGTGAAATCACAAGAAGAGTCAGGAAATATTTCACTCGGAGTAATTTGACGGGGGAAAAGTCGTACTTCATTCTGCCATCAACCAGCCTGTGAAAAACATTTTTTTTTCTTCAGAAAATGTTCAGTTGCACAGTCATTCATACACACTATAAAATGACGTATCCAGCTAAGGGGATGATGGAATCTTGATTTTATTTCACAAGATTACGAAATAAGCAATTTGTTTTTAAAAAAAGGGGGGGGGATTTTGTAATTTTGGTCATGAAAAGAATGCTAAAAAAACATTGTCTCAATGTAAAGATTCACTTAATGTTTCAGCAGTGGTCTCATGGAATGTCTCGTGACAGAAATATTTATTTGCAGCGAATTTTTATAAAACTGAGATAATATTTACATTTGTAGTGCTAATAAAAATATTAAAATTAATCTTCAGCTTCTTACTCTTACACAATCAAATAGTTACTCGTGTAATTAACTAAATGTCATAGTGTTGACTAGTAAGGAAACTATCTCTATGATTGAACTATAAGATGTATTATAGTACCTATGTCATATTATAAGCATACAAACATATAGCGGTATTCCTTGATTATTTGTTGTTATTTCTTTCAAATTTTTAGCATAATAATTACCTAAAGCTAATAAAAATAAATTTTTTAGCGTTGCTGTGCCTAATATCTGATATGCTTTAGGATAAAAACAGAAGAATGGGCTATGAAATATAAGCATGAACTGATTTGCTAAGTTATATTTTACTTCTAAGTTCTTTCTCCTTGAACGCTGTGAAATTTCAGCGGTTCTGATATTCTTTGAATGTCATTATAATTTAAAAATTACTATGTGAATGACATTTCTTAATTAGTTATTGATCAGTTCTCTGTTATAAATTCAAAGATAATGCTTGCACAGTAAGCAGACTTGGGTGGGGGGTTAACGCCGTCACACGAACACACTGTGTGTATCGAAGGCGTCCCTTCAGACCACAGACGTCGCAGGGAGAGCTCGTCCTGGCGTGAGAGGTTGCTTGTCCATGGCAGTTACTTTCCGCACGGTGTCCTAGCCCATTGGGGATAAACTCTTTACCGATACTGAGACCTAGTTTCCAAGTAGTTTTGAGCCCATTATATATTACTAACATAGAGTCACATCGACTGTGAGAAGCAATGCACCTGTTTTTATCAGGCAAACGAACCAGTGAAAATTAATTCAATTTATTTTGGTAGCCACATATTTTGTGGTGTGAAATGTAACATATTTTTATTGCAAAACAGTGTTAAGTATTTTTTGTCACAGTTTATATCTCTTCTACTAAGGAATTAGTCGTCAAGTAGTTGAATTATCATTATAAAGCTAACACTTTGAACTTTAACCTTCCGTCCTAGATTTTTTTTACTACACCTAACAGGTGGCGTCACATGTCGCGCAAATCATGGTTTGAGATTCCACTGCAAGTTGCACTTATATGTTTCCGCCTTGTTCTATGGCCCAGCCCGTCTAGCCACGAGTGTCGGGCGGAGCGTCTGGTTATTGGATCCGTGAGCGACCCTTGTGCACCCAGGTCACGTGAGGTAGTGCTTACAGCGCGCGCGGCCCGGTTCGGGCGGGGACCGGTGGCAGCAGATAACATCTCTCCGAACATGCTCCCTTCTCCCGAGACTGTTTCCCCCGTTCGGGAGTATTGGTCACGCTCCGCGGTTAATTGCTGTTTTTTAATAACCCATTTTTTTTACCAACTGGCCATTAAATATTTCGTTAAAAATTTTTCTCCCGCCCTCCCCGCCCACCCCTCTTCGATATCGCGTCCCGTCGGAGGCCGTGGTCGTTTTCAATTAATTTATTTGTGGTTCGCGGGCAGCCCGTCTGCGATCCGGCCCATGGGCGGGCGAGCCTCTCGAAATGCATCAGTTTCCCCTCAAGATGAATGTGCTCGCTACTGTCGTGGGGCATTTCTAATAATTACAGGGAGGCGGCGTAATTAAATATTGTTTAATGTCCCACTGACAAGACAGTTCTGTGTTGCCGGCGCAACTGACGGCGTACATCATTTTCACAACATCCCACTTCATAAATCTTGCTCGCCGTTCGATATTTACCCTCAAAAATGATTCAATTAAACTAATTACGTATAATTTTCGACGCCGATTTGTTAGCAAGGCGAGAGCCCGAGAGACTTATGGTGTTAACCTGGCCCCCAGTCTTTATTAACCTCGTCCGATAATTAAATTTTAAGGAGTTTTACCTCATACACTCGAGAAAAACTGCCGGTGTCAGCTGCTAGGGCTGGAAGAGTCATTAAATTACGTGGATTTCAACTAACATACTTAATTTCGTAATAGACGTACTAGTAATTAATGAAAGATTTTTAATTGTCCGAACCTCTATATCAAATTAGTACGGTTTTCTTTCTTTGCTGGCGATCATGCAAGTTCTCGTAAAATAAACATCTTTAAGATGTAACGATATCAAGGAAAAAAGGGTTGGAGATCCAATTGTGATATCAATAAATTACATATAAATAGGGTAACATGTTGATTATAATAAAAATACTTTAAGCTAAAATGTATATCATCCTCTTGACGTCACATAACTATTTATGCTCTTGGCGAAAATACCTATGGATTCACACGTTGACACTAACAAGAGACTTTGGTGTCACTTTATGTTTGGATAAAAAAAAAATTTCAGGAGGCCTTACTATTAGGAGTCAACAAAGAAAACAAGCGCTGATGTAAATATTAGAAAAATGTGTATTTTTTGGATTTAAACTTTAGCTACGCCATATAACATAGTGTTTGTGCCACATATCAAGGCACTCACTCTGTCACAACTAGGGTGACATTCATTACGGAGGTCGGTTGTACGTTACCTTCGGATCACGAGGTCCCGGGTTTAAACCCATGTAGTTTAGCAATTTTTATGCAAGTCTTAGACAACATTCGTCGTGTCACGCTGTACAGTAGCGCCGTGGCCTCTACCTGTAGCGCTCGCCACTTCACCAGTTGCAGAACTGCTTAAACGCAGTTTTTAAACCCTCTACAGCGTAAGGAAGGTACAAAATTAGCGTTTATTTAAATTTGCTCCAAGACAACTTAACTTCCCAGTACTGCAATGGTTTAACGTGTTTGACTTTCTGGCAACTACTACCTTGAAGGACTGGGTCGCCATCAACATGAGCTCCCTAGAGCCATAGGGAACTGGACACGCCATTTACTTGACTACTCAGAGGTGTTTGAGGAGATACACTACCCCCAATACCCCTTAACCATTAAGCTAACCTGTGTTTGACTCAGAGGAAACCCCAACCTGAGAGTATCACCAGGCCTATCACATCTCAGGAACCCCTCAGACAACCCAGCGAGCCTGTGATCTGCGGGGTGGTCATGGACTCACAGTTCACGACATGAGACTCGGTAAGCAACGAAGGACACGGATATCACCGCTAAAAGAAGCTGCGTGATTACGAACACAACATTTTTTCGTTAAACTCCGACTATTGATGATGTTGTGACTGCGTGTACCATAATCTTTAGAGTATGAACACACATTTCGGGCGGTATTTATCGCACCACTGCTACATTATATACCTACCACGTATGTGTCAGATGCTAGTGTGAAACAAATAAAAGAATATCGATGTAATTTAACTACAATAAGTTTTAAATAATGTGATATTTTAATGGCAAGATTTTATTTTAACATAGCTGGGTCTGTTAGGAGCTGAACCTATTGAGAATTAAGTTCAACGTAAACAATATTTGAGGTTAGGAACTGTTACCTCAGTACTTATATCTATGGTTTTATGTTTGCTATGGAAAAACACAGGTATTGCTAACATTGACGACACAAATTTATTTTACTGCATGTTGAAATTAAATAATTATTGAACAAATCACAGATATTTTTTAATGCTTCAAATAAAATTTTAATATAGAAATAAATATGTATATATCACTGAAACAAAAAAAAATAGTTTATTTAACGCACATTTTAAATTTTCAGTCGTAACTTGCTTTTGATGTCTCTGAATTTTACCGTGGCTCACAAGTCCCACGATTATAACGAAACACACGCCGCATGTTAGTTCGTAATCACTATATACGGTACGTGTTCGGTAAAGCGTGGAGAATACGGCATGTCAGTGTGACTGTTCGTAATCAACCGTCTGGCCTAAGTGCATACATCCATTACTATCTGTCCAGTCTAGTACCGGAGCTGTTTCGCCGCTCAACGCGCCCGCCTCCAGATGTGCTCTAAGTGCGAAGAGCTACCAACTGCGTGCAACTGAGCTGGTTTTTTATACCGTTCTCACAACTTCCGTGGCGTAATATTCCATTGGGGGATAATCATAAAACCCTTTCACAATATACAGTATTAATTGGATTCAATATAGTAATTAATCTGAATGCTCTTCAAATATTGGATTCAATCAAAATTTAACGCGTGTGGAAGAAAATTCACACGCTTAGAATACTTATAAATGTTTATAAATTAATATGTTATTACAAAAAATATTTTTGTTAACTTTTTGTTTCTGGTTCGTTTCTGTTTAATGTTTATTTTCCTATTTAATTTCACTAAAAGCTACGCATTTTTACAAACATATCTATTACTTTATTTAAATTTTTTTAGTTTTTTAATTTTTACGAATTATAACTTTAAATCATTTTTTATAAAAGTAATTAGATCGTTTTCGGGATGCGAGAATACTAAATACGTTAAAAAGAAGATTGAAAAAATCGCAGTCTATAAATTTGAGAGACTTCCCGTTACTAAAATATTCCAACTGTTTGAAAGCATTTTAATACCTTGAAAAAAAAACACGAAGTAGCTACTACAGTTTCGACGGTATTAGTGACGTCGTGTGCAGTTCAAGGAATCTTATTCAACAAAATTCGTACGTGAATTGAAGCAAAATTCGGGCGTGCGAAGTGCCGTGCATACGACGATGATACCCGCGCCTGGGCCTAGTGACCGTGGAAGGGATAAGCGACGACTGCGGACCCGCGCCGTGGGGGGACGGGCTAATTGCGCCGGCCGGCCGTGTTTTCCGCGCGATGGACGCCCGAGGCGCTTAGCGAAGTCGCCCGTGTCGGCGCGCGCATTAGCTGCAGGGCTTCCCTTCGCCAGATACGGTTACGTTAATCGACGCCCGCCAGGCCCCTCGCCTTCTCAACCCCCTCCACTCTGCCAGGCCTGCCCGAGGCCTAGGACAGGCCATCGCCTAGGTTCTCAGGCATCTGTTACTCACAGTCGACCAGAAGTGTTTGCTGCCGCAGTAACACTATATATTGTTTAATGAACATTGTATGAAGAGAGACAAAATTTGAGAGAGTCTCTCAGTACTCGCCAGTGATGTGTAGCATCTGACCTCGGGAACGAGCAAATTCGCGTGTTCTCATTTTGCAAATACACTTGTAATACGAAACTTGGACACGGAATTTAACTTAGTATCCTCTAGAATAACGCCAAACGTGATAACTATACGACAACTGTGCTTTCAACTACATTTATTGACGCGAATTTAAGTGTTAGTTACGACGAATATTTAATCATTACATTTGCAAGCCGAAATTTTGAACTGTATAATGTTGCCACATCCGCAGCACCGTGGTTTCACATTTCCGTTCCCAAGCGACTTCCGTTCTATTCCCGAAATTACTCCTACCTAAACGCCATATCCCAAGAGCTAAGATGTTACCCATCAAACGTTATCAGTCAATAAATTAGTAGGAAGTAAAGAACCGATAAATATTTTTTTTTCTTGTTTACGCGTTATGTATTACCTATATTACATTCTCGTGTCAGAAACATCTTTCATATACAGTTTAAATTACACTGCATAACTTAACACAAGTTTTACACCAAAACTTGGCTACCGTCATGAAAAAGTTATTTTTGATATGCAGAAGGACACTGAAGTATAGGCTTTCCTTGCATTCATTCATACGAGCGTCTAGATGTAATCCCATCTCGCTTTGGCCACTTTGTGTCTGCGAGAATGTGCAAGCGTAATTACAAGTTTACTGGGTATGTATACCAATCATTTGAAAGGTCGCGGAAAAAAATTTTTCGTTTCAATTGGATGACGATGACACCCTGGTTTCGGGATTCCCCGTGACACAGATTGCACGCGACACGAACACTCTAACTGAAGAATGGTACGTTCACAGCCGTGCAAGCGATCCCCGGGTGAAGATTACAGCGCCCGCTGCGTGAAGAGTTGGATCCGGGGGCTAAAGCTCTTGTCTTAATTTAGTTTCTGTGCTATTACCAACCTCGAAATAAAGCACCCACCTGCATAATTTTAGGTAGGTATTCTTTGTGTTCAAGCGGAAAAAAATATTTTTTTTTTTTTTACGATTACTTGATAACTTTCTGTATTTTAAAATATTTAAGCGTTTTTAATTCTAACGATATCATCACCTTTACAGGGGACATTTATTGGAAAGGTTGGTCACAGTTTTAACACTTGAATTTTTTGTGGCAGATGTTTATAGTCTTACGCACATGTATACTTTCGTGGTTTTGCGTTGCTGGGTAGCTGAAAATTCTAATTATATTTATTTATTAAATAGAAAATGGACCGGAAATTTGTTAGGGTGCAAGTTATAAAAAAATCCTTAAAACGAGAGGCAAAAAAATCTGCGAAAATGCCGTCTTGCATGACCGTAAAATAATTTATCGATTATATAAATATAAAATGTATTTTGACAAGCGGAAGACACTAAAAATTTAATACAAATATATTAGTTCAGTTATTGGCAATTTTAAACGAAATATGGGCACTAAAACTTATTAGATTTTTGTGTGTACATATTATCTGATGGTTTTGAGACATACGGAGACGTGCCACCCGCCCCCTCTTGATAAAGAGACTGTCCAATAAGGGAGTTTCGTCTGTGACTGTCCTTGCTCTGCGAGCTAGAGAGTTGCGGCCTCGTCGTCGGCTGGAAACTGGCGTGGGTGCGAACCTCGTGTTCCACTCGCAGCGAAATATCAACCCAGTGATCCGTGAAAGTACTTGAAACGGAGGAACAGGAATGTAAATGCACAATCCATCCGGTCGAGCTATCGACGCGAAGTTAAAAAAGAGTTTTAATTATCTGCGCAATTTTACTGTGAAATAAGCGCACGGACTGAAAAAAAAAACGTTAGTAAAGAAAAGAGTTGCCAATTAAAACCGGTATGTGCATATAGCGGATGGAAATAAGCTCGGAAGTGCTGTAAGCAAGTTGACTACTTAAATGCAGATTGAAAAGGCGTGGGAAGACGGGAAGGTGTTTCAGGAAGCAATTCTCGTTTCAAGATAACGTACTTATAGGTACTAATAGGCCTATATTTATTGCGTGCAGTTTTTTTTACAAAATGATTGAAAATATACGGTATTTTTTAATGCAACCTAAACCAGTTTGAGAACGGACATGTAGATATGGAACAAGAGTGGATGTCCTCGGCGCTGCGTTATTGAGCGGAACTACCGCCTTCTCCGGGGTCGCGGGTTCGAGTCCCGCCCTCGGGCCTGGGCGCACTGAGAGTCGGGGCTGTCCCCTCGCGCCAAGCGAGGCGGGAGGACGACGACAGCAGCGCCTGCGTGCAGTCGCGTCGCGTGACGTACGGCGATTAAAGCGATGTGGGTTTGTTTGAAGGGATGGCGGGGGAAGTGGAGAGGGAGGGGATGTTGGCAAGACTCGGAGAAATGGGGAGGGGGGAAAAAAGTCGTGATTTGCATAGCAAGCAATATCTCTGGTCTCGCCATCTCCGGATACCCAGTTACGCCTGCGCCCGTGCTTGCACGCCGCGTCTTAAAAATCGCCCGATTATATGCTGCCTCGCGTTGTGGCGCGCGGAAGTGACTGGCCAGTATCCGTGGACGTGTGTTCGTGGCATTTAATGCAAACGTAATTAATTACTCGAAATAAAATCGATTCACAAAATTTGACTAAATATGTATTACATGATTTGCATTTCCCAGAAAGAATAACATATTTACGCCGACATAATGACTGGCCAAGTTAACTCGGGATAAAACTGTGGTAAAATTATCGTCATTCATATTTCATAAACAAACAAATTTAAAAAAAAAGGCCAACTGTTGTTCGTTACATTTCTAAAGTTCTTTTCTATTTCGTAATAAAAAAAAGTGATTTTTTCGGAACAGCTTTTGAAAATGTTATTGGAATGTTAAGTGGTTAAGCATTTAACTGGTGACTTTCAGAACTCTGGAAACATCAGCTCTTTTAAAAGCATTAATTATATTTTAAGAGATCCGTTCTTTACTAAGTTTTATTTTTCATATTACAAAAAAAAAAAAACACTTAAATCACAATGTTATGTAGAACGTGTAAATATACGTATCCTTTAGAGGCTCCTCAAAATCTGTATTTTCTTACCACTATACTGCATATTACACCTCTATTCACGGGTTTGATCCAGCAGTGCGGAACTCGGCGGGGAAGAGGTCAGCGCACCCGATTCCTAACCCTGGAGACAAGGGCTCTAATCTCTCGTTGAGTATGGGCATGTTTTTGTAACTCGTTTGTAATTCATCCGTATCAGGCTTGTTGAAGTGGGGCGGGGTTCATTGTTATCCTCAAAGTTAAATAAAACGTTTGCGTACTTATGTACGCGCGTATTGGCAAGATTAAAAATAAATAATATCTTATAGTTAGCATTGAAAATAATATATATCGTACCGTTTGTCATATTAAAAAGAGCCAACAAGTGGAAAAATCATCGACTCTATTCTCACAAACTTTATGTGCCATTCATTAATTATAAGTAAACCTGAAGAATACGAAAAAAAAAAAAGTTACATGTAGTTGTAGCGATTAGTTCATGTATGAAAATATGTTTTTTATTAAATAAACAATTTTTTTCAACTGTTTGAAAATCAACCACGAGCTAAGTGTATATATTGCTCGCGGTTGAACACAAAACAGGACGAAATGCGCATGCACAAAGGATTTTATCGTGTTAAATTTCATTTGCATATGGAACGTTGACAATTCGTCGCATGTTTTAATTTTCGCCTTTCGAACATCCGCCTTGCAAGTCACGGGCCACAGTAAACACACGCGGGCATACGTGCGTGCCGTACCCGCGACCCGAACCCAGAACCCCTCGACCGACGAGCGCAGGCGGAGGGAGAGGTCGTTGTCTCTCGTCTCTCGGGCGCGGGCATGGCGGTACCTGTATCACACGCCGGGCCAATAAAACAAGGGGCAGGTGACGACTCCCTCCCGCGCCGCCGCCTGCACGGCGCTCAATTAATCAGTCAGCCGCGGTGACGTCGTCGCTGCTTCCGACAGCTCCCGACCCGCCGGCGAGTTCAGACTCCTTGCATTCCTGCGGAAAAGGAAGAAGGAGGCAACCTGTATTTTTACTAGAGACCTGCAAAATTCGCGGATTCATTCGGTGATAGGCTAGAATCCAAACGCATATACCTCTTATAGATAATTTTGCTATTGGCTCACTGTTCATCTGGACGGAATCTCAACCAGTTATGAACCCTCAACCAAAGAAGGTTCGAATCACAGACAAAACAGCTGAGACGACTTGCAAGTCGGCAGCCAATGAACTTGCGTTATTTGCCCGAGTGTACAGGGGTATGTGCAGTAGGTATATCCTGAAGGCCGTCGAAACAGCAAATTTTGCAGGTCTCTAATTTTTACTTTCCCCTGGTTAACTAGGAACTACACTACTACACTAGACGAATTCTGAAATGGTTACTGACTATACGTCATAACCTACTTTGAATTTACCCTTTGAATGCGAATTTCGGTCGTAAGTGTAACAAATATTTTAACGTACAACATATATAAACTATATAAAAAAATTAGCTATTTTATCAAAACAGTATAACTCTTAAATGTTCGTTTAACGAACTAAGATTCCCGAATCAATAAATATCCTAATAATATTTAAATAAGTACATACATACAAATAATTGAGGAACAGTAATAAATAAATAGTATGTGTACTAAGAAAAACACATAATAGACCTAGTTAACTTCGGAATAGTTAGTGTTGAATGTTTGAACGTACCTAATGCCCTTTGATACTTTACTTCGAATCCTGTTCCTCGAATTGGGGTTTCGAGAATTCCCACAACTTTGTAATTTGAACATTAAATATTAAATATATATATATATATATTAGTGAAGAGTTGCTTTGTCCATACCTAATAAAGATCCATTGGTGCGGGAAGAAAGTGTGAGTCCTTCACGCAGCGTTCCAAAGTTGTGTTGGTTCTGCTGCTCTTGCGACGCGGCTGGGAATGGAGGGGGTTTGGGGGAGAGAGAGAGAGGTGAGTGAGTGCGTGAGTGCGTGAGTGTGGCCTCGCCGAGTTCATCGAGTCACTTCCTGGCGCCTGTCCTCGCAGCCACACGCACGTGTGGTGTCGGGGTGATCGCCGTCCAGAGCGGGCAGCAGAGCGGCGCTAATGAGACGTCTTGGAGGAGCGTTTCCTTGTAGTTTCAATTAATTTGGTTGCGCACACACCTTATTTCTGTTTGTTCCGTTCGAAGGTAGTTAATCCAAGTGACAAAGGGTATTTCTGTAGTGTATTCCACCTGTGAATCTGTAAAAGAATAATAAAAAAAATAGTTGAGATTTTAACAATGATGAACGGCATACAATATGCAGGAAACGTAAAACTTTATGTTGTTAAATTATTTTTTAATTCGTTATTTTTGAAAGTGTGAGTAATTTACTCCTTCGGCTATAGCAAAATTTAAAACCTAGTCATATTTTCTCCCTATACACTCCCAGCCTTTAACAGATTCAGTTACGCCTTCATTAATTAACATATGCCCTCCCTCACGCACGCACATACACAGTTTCCCCACTGTATTCGACCACGGAATCAATCTTGTGAGAGACAATAAACGTGGTGTCCGTTGTTGAAGCAGCTTGTTTATCCAAATCGTACGAACAGTGGCCCGAGAGAGAAGGAGCAGCTTACCGGCGTCTGTCTGTCTGTCGGTCGACGGCTTTCGTCGGGTCGCCCTGCCCTCCAGATCGAGGAAGTAATTAACCAGCGGGGGGATTGAAGTGTCGCTCGAGCCGTGTGAGTTTGGAGGTCATGATAAGGGGGAGGGGGGGAGCAGAAGTCGTGTTCTGGCGGGGAATGGAGAGGGGCCCGCTCGTCTGGAAGGCGCTCGTCAAAAGACCTTTTTGTTTGTTCTCATCGACCCGTGTATTTTGCGCTGTGCCGCCGATCGACCGCGCCACCGCCGGCAGCAGCTGGACTCGACGTGTTTGCCTGCGTCGTCCTCCCTCGAAGGGCGACGATATGCTGCCCCCCCCCCTCCTCGACACAACACGACGTCGTTCTGCCAGCCCTCTGACACACATGCACGAGGCGCGCACACGCACCTACCCCCCTCACCACCCCAGCGTCACGACGGCGGAAGCGACCCGCCAGGGTTTAAGGGCCCCTCTCCCCACCCCCCTGAGCCACCTCGTGACGTAATGCTGCTTATCGATTGAGTCACCGCCCTGCCCACAGACACCACCCCTATAACTACTACCCCCCTCCTGTTCACACGAACCCAACAGCAATTTCCTTTTCCACCGCCCACCGTGCATAAACCAACACGACTGGCGACGAGAGGTCACCACCTCGAAGCATTAAGTTTCCAAAAGCCCACAATCCAGTTCATTTTCCGGGGAAGAAAAGAATCAGTTTGGAACACGCGTCACAGTCTCTACCATATCAACGATGTTTGCTTACCCACATGATATTCGTGTAGGATTGTTTGACCACCACCCATATTGATTATGAATAAGGACGTGCGTGACTGCAATAAAAAAAGAATGAATATTATTATGAATTCTCCTTAAAACTAAAATTATCCATAAATTATTAATGTTTACATAGAAAGGGAAAGGACCGAGTCGTCAAAATTAGCGAAACAGATAGTAGGTACCTGTATACATAGCCATGCCAAAATTAGCAGGGAAACATTTTAAAATTTTGTGTAATAAAAACTACACTGAGAAGAAAATCACTCGTTAGTTTAACGGGAAAAGTATTTTTGCGAGGACGTTAGTTAATCGAACTGAATAAAATCCATTAAACAGTACAAGAGACGAGAAAATTCGCTAAATATGTTGCTAGTTCCGCAGAGTGGTAGCTTAAACAAAATATTTATATTGAATTCCGGCTAATCTGAACCTTTTTGGTTTCGTAATACTTTCTTTCATCCAACCAGGCGTTAAAATATTAAAAATTAATCCCCTGGTTTTGCTGTTCTGTTGGAACAGGTGTTGCAAAGATCATATTTAAGTGGAATTCTGTGTATATCACAAGACAGACTATTAGGAATCCGTTAGACCATTTTGTTCAAGAATTTTAGTTGGTATATAATTATTTTGACACTTTGAGTGAACATTTGTCAGACTTCTTATCTTCCACTTGAAAACGGAAATATTGCCACCTGTCGTCGATGGAGACGGGAAAACACTCGGATCCGGAGACTCAGAGCAAATAAAAAAAAAAAGGCTGCATTCTTGGGAGAGCGAAGGGGTAGAAATTAATCAGGGGTGTTAAAGAGAAGTTCCAGCCGGCTGGTCGCCACGACACCCACAGTCCACGGCGTGTGTTCGTGGTCGGGTGTCGGAGGCTGCCGACGGCGTTCTCGTGGGCCATTAACACAGGGCGTTCTTTATCCGCACTCTCCAAACCCCTCCCACCCGGGCCACGACACAAAGCGACTGGTTATGTCGCCAGGCGAGAGACGGCAAAAACTCGGCCGATACACTCGCTTCAAGTCTTTATGCCGACGGACCAGCCTTCCTGAAGAAAATGTGCATCCCAAATACTTATACGCTCTTTGTTAGACCACCCAGGCTATAGCAGTCGCTAGAAAACTCTTTATGTTCTGGTTTCTACTTGTTAAGGGCATACATTTATGTATATCTTAGATATGTAATGAACGGCTTTTTTTTTTGTTCATATAATGTATTGAAAATCACTGTGAACCATTTAAAACTGGTGTTTTACTGTGATCCGTTAAACTCATGTATTATTACCGTGTCGATAATGCCGGTTAAAAAGTTATTTACATCCATTTACGTTTAATTCCACAGACTCGCAGTCCCGCTGAAAATGTACCGGGTTAGTTAAGGTAGTATGTGGGCTTTAGTAACTATCAGTACCCATCCCCTCTCTGATTGTATGTCAGTATTTTATGGCAGTCGCAGAGTTATATTTTGAGTACTCTTTTGAATGACGCACGGCTACAACGAGACCATCTTATGGACAGCATTAGTACCTTTGCAAATATACTTTTGGGTAATTGTGAGATAAACTACCAATGGCATTCTTTAAATTGAAACGTGGCAAAGGCGTGGGGCCTTTCCCGAAGTCTCGACGGGTTCGCGGCCCGCGGATTTGGGACTCCCTCACGCTGCAGTTTCAGTAAACGCTCCAGCGTCGTCTCTCGTGCCCGCATTTTCCTTCGGCACTTAATTAAAGCTACAAGCACTAAACCATAATTGCTCCTGATATAAAAAAAAGTTGTAACGTTTAAACTGAACGCTACGGGTTGAAGAGGGCGTAAATGTGTAGTGGTTTATTACGTTAAGTGTCCATCAATTGCTGCAAAGTGTTCCTCTCCTTCCAGTAGATTTGTCCAGATAATGTAGTTGTGTATTACTCTGTGGAAACCTCACATGAGTGTTATGACGAAGAAATCCTTCACATTTTCTCAATATTTTGTTCTTGTTAAGATGACCAAGCAGTTGTTTATCAGTCAAAAAAGACTGAGGATAAAAACTACGGTACCTGAATTTTTTAAAGTAATATTAGTAAAAACATTTTTTTTTAATGTTTAAAGAAAAATATTTCTATCTTTTATAGTATTTGTTTTTAAGTAAACACAATTTTCTATCAACACGCGATTAGACATCAGCACGTGCAATTGAGAAAACGTTTCTTGAATAGGCGTGAGACATTTCCTTTTTCCGTAAGCCTTTTTACAACAGACTCAAACCCGACTGGTTTGTGAAACATTATATCGTTCGCCTGACTGTACATCACGCCTGTTAAAGCAGGAAACTGTAGTCGCATGCTGCTGTACATTGTCGAACAATTTTTCGATAGAAGCACTTCTCGAAAATATGTAACTTAGAACGAAAACAATGTTATTACCATGAAACTAAGAAGTGAGGAATATGGCAATCTTTGCCATATTAATAATTTATTTTAAAATAATAACGAAAACCTCCCCACCACTCTTTCCCATTTGGGTAGTAATACATTCTTTTGGTTATAACGAAGTTTAACGCTAATTTCTAGCTGGCGTGTTATTCTCACGTCTTTGTTTATCATGTCCTCAATTCTATATGGCATATTTTTTTTTACAATTCTCCGTAGCGAGTTGCTCTCAAACTATTTGAATAACTTATGTTTTGCTACCAGCTGCTAACCAGAGTGATGTTAACTAACATATATCCATTTAATTGACTAATACCTCTATGCATGGCCGTCGATCCTAGGGGAGGGTGTGTGTGTTGAATTTAAATGTTATTTGTTCTGCCTGTGTTAATACTGATAATAGGACGAAAACCACAATTCTACTGCAAATAGAATTAATTTAAAACCATGCAAGTTACGTGATACGCACTATTCACGTTCAGTTATAGTCACGATTAATTTACTGTCTTTAGATTTTTTTAACCTTTGTGTTTGAAAATTGTTATTAGCAATAGGGACGAAGCCCAAAGAAATTATTTGCTGCTGTGCCCTTGGTCTCAGCCTCCCCGGGTATTGTGTTTTCTGCGAGTGGAACGCGATGGTTAGAGACAGAAAATATTCGCGTATTCACATCGCGGTGTGCTAAACTCAATGCGCTGCCTACAGCTAATATGAAGGACTGGACTCCGAGCGAGTGGAAGAGCCTCAAGCAAAACAAGTATCGAATAAGAAGCACGCCGGTCAACAGGCGTCACGAGCTAGCAAGCCAGGGAGCAGACGTGACTCTCCCGAGTACACAGAGGGTGGCGGAGTCCATCCTGGAGGTGATTGACGCCGCGAATGCGATGGGTTTTCCCCCTCGGCCGGCCACGGCGGCCAGCGGAAGGCCGCGCCGGTAATGGCTTGCCCGTCACGCGCGCGCCTCGCATCATCAACATTCAGGATGACAAGATAGCAGGAGACGAGAGGGAAGGCGGGCCCGCCGGAATGCCGAGCAGGGCCTCTTCGGGGTTTCGGCCGGGAGAGCTGGCTGACTGGCTGGCAGCCTGGTGGGAAACAACGGAAAACCGTCACTGCCAAAAATCAACGCGGACAGCAGAGACCAAGTTCCCGCCCCCTACTTAGTAGTTTTTTTTCTACCCAGAACAACTCTTCTTCCTGGACCATCCTTCCGTTCGTGTAACAAACCTGCGTGCTTAATGCGTGACTATTTGCACCCCGCAGTGAAATAGCCCAGTGTTTTCCATGTGTCTACGCAGTTTTTTTCTTACCGAGGCCCAACTTATCTAGTTTTCGAAAAAAGAGTTAAAAGAGAGATAGGAATTAAGTCATGGCACCAATCGCTGCCATGGCTGGCCAATCCCATCCTAGCACCACGATGCATGCTATTCCTCTCCCATGGCTAAAGCCCTGCAGGATTAGGCATATTGGCTTTGTACCGAGACGCAATTAGAGTCTTCAGCATCGAAGGTTATTAAAGGAATCGCTGGTCATCACATTTGGCGCTGGTGAAATCCATCACACTTGGCGCTGGGCTGGTGAAATCCGTAAACAATCCAAGAACAGCAGGCAGTTTGAAACCTGGAGAACCGTGTGCAACAATGATAAGGCAGGAGAAATGGAGGGGAACTAAGTAATTTAGAAGGGGTATGGGAGGGGGGCAAGTCGTATTTGGGTTACTGGTTTGTGGGAGGGATGAGGACGAAGGGAAAGGAGGGGGCCAAATTACACCACACCAGTCCAGGAGCTGCCGAAGGCCCTCATTAAGTTGACGTTAGCGATTTCAGATCCTCGTGCTGATAATAGGATTTTTTTTAATCTGAGCTTCTTTTAAATGTGCTGCTTATTAATATCTTTATTTTTTAATGTGTCCTGAGTGACTTTAGGCTATTTGGTGTTTGCATGAAGATCTTATCCTGATCTGGAACATAAGAATATAACTTCAAAGTCACTTATAAAAATAATATGAAAAAGGATGAAAAAAAAAACAAACAGTTTTGTAAAATATTTACAACGTTTCAGTAACCAAACATTAGTACTGCTAACGAAATTACATGCATGCATAACATTCTATACCATAGGACAGGGGTCGGCCACCTTTTGAGTCGGAAGAGCCAAAAATTACAATTTACAAAATTTCAAAGTTTTTAAAGAGCCACAAAAATTTTCTTGCCAACAATAAATAGTACTTGCATAATAAAGTTGTTTGATAAAAAAAACTAATCTATTTATTCATAAGAAAAATTTATTCATATATAAGTAGTGTTTTTTCACAACAAATTAGATAATATATATGGTCTTATTAGATAATTACTTATTATATTAGTAAAAAATTAAAACAATTAAACACTTACTAACAGCACAGCCCGTAAGTACTAGTAAAACGAAAACCTCGGGCGGATGACAAATTGATAATTTAACTGCTTGATGACATATTGTTTAGTAAAATATAACAAGCGTGGAAAAAAAAAACCAGGCTTACTACTGATTTGTAATAAAAAAGTATTTTCTGTATAAATGACCTGGTGATGCAGTATTTCTGGAACGTAACTAAAGAGCCGCAGCTTCACATCCAAAGAGCCGCATGTGGCTCGCGAGCCGCAGGTTGCCGACCCCTGCCATAGGATGTTATAACTATTCCATGTGTTTCAGACAGTTACATACCTGTAGTAAATAACAACACATAATATAACAATCCATATGGGTTGTAAGTATTTGGTTCCTACAATCGTAATTAATTACAGTGTAGGAAGATTTTATAAGAACTAAATACTCTCTTTTTTGTTACTACATTATTAATAGTATAATTTCAATCAAAAGTTTTGTTTAGGCATGTCACGAGAAATTTTTGATTTGAAAGTGTGAAGGCAATGCTGTAGCCGAATTCTCGGGATTAACTATAGGGACACGTAAAAACATTTTCGTTGAACCCGAATTGTGGGGAGGAGAGGCAAGGATGCACGGCCCCCCTGGATTCAAAGGGCCCCTCGCTGAGGGGGCCCGTTGCGCTTGCCAAAATTGTAACTGAAAGGGGAATGATAAATGTTATCCCCCTTGGGAATCCTACAAACTTTCGTACATGCTTCAAACTAATACATTTTACAAAAACTGCATGCCTTGCAGAATTCGCATCTTCTAATATTTTATTATTGTTTTTATATTGTAAATACAAATATTATTTAGTTATAATTATCTTTAATTATTTGACATGTGAATTCGTCTTTATAATAGGTTGGTTATTTGTTTGCTCTTTCTTATGAGAAAATAAAAAGTAAACACATTGTACGTATAGAGTATACATTATGAGTCTAATCCTACCAACAAACTTCGTCTGCTGGTTCATCACGACAAAATAAATTGAAAACCATTTTACGACTTATCTGAAGTGCTTACCATGTATGGTATACGTTTTGAAAAACATTTTTAGTGCAAATAAAAGAGAGAGTATTTAATATAGAAAGATGAGAGTCTAGGTTATGAAAAATTAAATGAAGTTTTACAATCGCCGAGAATTTTGTGACTGTAGAAATATTCTTTCATTAGATGAATTGGGTGTAGTAACACGTCACAAAAATATGTGGAAAATAAAGGTATTATTCTCAATTATTTAAATGAAGTAATTTTTCTACAGCTGCAAATTTCGCGGTGGTTAAAGAACATCATTCAACTAAACAAATTTCAGACTTTCAGTGTTCCATTTTAAATTCTTCCTCTATTATTTAAAATAAAACTCCAACTTCAAAACCTTGTGAAACTCTTAAAACCAAAAGTTGTATTAAGGTTTTCAACTCATTTTGTTGTTATGAAACTGCAGCCGAAGTTTTTTCGGCTGAATTCAGACTCATTATGTATAGATAGTTGAGGTTTTATAGAAAACTAGTACATTCGTGACAGTACAGCCATAAACACAGCTTTCGTTTTTTAAACGCCCAAGACTCGTCTCTGAGTCACACATCACGAAAGAGAATAAGGTAATGCACTCAAAGATCAGGAGTTTCATCGAAATAGCGTGTTGAGAAAAAACAACTCCATTCTACTCCTGTACTGTGGTTGTGAACCACACACATGTGGTGCGAGCTTTAATTTGAATTGGCACTGACCAATGATTGGCAAATAAAAAGAACCACTGAATACTAATCCACTGAAATCACCGGAATTGCACCGTATGTATTGACTTTGGCTACCTGTTAGTCTATTCGGTAAGTGGCGTTGAAAATAAAATTAATACCCTCGTTTATTCCTTAGGAAGGTGACAAAGAAAACCATACCACCTGCATGTATTCTTATCTAGCATTGGTTGTCCGAAGTTGCGGTACTTTGGTTTTAAGGCATATCGAAGATGTTTAGATCGAAATGTTTACCCGGTAGAATTTTAGGTATTTACGAAAAACAGGTGGCGCTACACCGATTCCTCACTGGATTTGTACCCTGCTACGTTTAGTTAAAGTGGCCTCTTCAGTGTTTAATGTGGAGAGGCTGATAAACAGCGAACCATTCGCGGCAGGGTGGGAGAGAGGTTATAAAATGGTTGATAGCCGTGCGGAGACTACGCGAAGGCGACCCGACGCGGGCCGGAAACCATTCGGAAAGGTTTCTCCAGAAATAAGTCTCCGCGCTCACGTACCTGCCCTCCGGTGAGATATGTTACCCTGAATTTTTCAGTGGCTCGATGCGGTTCCTGACGCAATTCAAGATGGCAGCTACGGGCATTCTCGCCGATTGGTTTCCCATTTCAGTCCGCCTCCACCCACCTCTCTCTCTCTCTCTCTCTGTTTCCTCCCCTTCGCCCCCACCACGTCTCTCGCTTCCTCCCTCCATCCTTCCTTCATCCCCGGGAGCTGGAGCACCACACACGTCCGTCCTCGTCTCTCCCGCGGCCTCGGAGTCGCCAGTTCTTCTCCCGGGAGTGCGCAGACGCCGGCGCTCCCTCCCCCTCCCTGCCCCGCGCGGCGTCCCGACGCTCCTGCGGCGCTGCGGACCGCCCCCTGCCGTCCCGGCCGAGCGTCTTCCTCCTTGCCTCCCCGTCCCCCTCGGTGACCCTGCTGCAGCCCCCGCCGCCGCCGCGCCAAATATTTACGGATTCATTTGTGTTGCGACGGGCGGACGCCTGGCCTGCGCCACCGCGACACTCCAGCAGGAGGGAAGAAGTTCTCAGACGGAAATACAATGCGGGACAAACATTTGGTTGGGAAAGAAGAGGTAAATATTTTACAAACACTTGAATCAACCCGCAGACAGGCAAAATATAAATAAATAACTTAAAAAAAAAAACAACCAAGAAAATGTCATTATGAGTGAAGGGTTGGTTGAAGAATCACGTGACAATGTCTCGAGAAGAGCGAACTGTCGAAAAGTATAAGCGGTAACAAGAAAATTGCTTCAAAATGAATACTGTCGAAAGCTTAATACGGATCTTTTATTGTAAATTGTACGCCCATCGATTTCGTGGCGTTTTGGAATAGCGCCACTCTTGTCACCACGAGACGACCTTGCGAGTAGTTTACAGTTAGAAATTACAGTAATTTTACGGAATTTTCATTGAAGAATTAACTTCAAACAAACGAAAAGTTCGTAATCTCAGATAACTTGTTCTCCGTAGAATATATGCCGGATTACGACTTTTGAAATGTGCGTTTCATTTTAAAAGAAGATAAACACACCTGCGAAAGAAAAGAGAATGAACACATTTTAGTTACAAAATGGCAGCAGTATTTTTATTCTATATAGTAGGTATATTCTTTATAGTATCTGGATATTGTAAAACTTGGGCGTATTTTATTAATACATCCGTGTGCCTTTTATAATTCGTATCTGATTTGAACTATTATTCGTTAAACTTTAGGAATAAAATTATATATTATTCTCAAGCGAATCGAATATCTGTATTTTTTCGCCTGATCACAATCTATAACGAATAGTTACAAAGTATTTGATGAAGTTTAAGCGTGGATAAAGTTTAAGCACAGAGGCTTCAGAGACGAAGGCACCTCCACCCACTGCGGTACCCTCTCCGTGCTCGGAAGTTTTCCTTGTAGGGTCCAAGTATACCTCCAGTAGTCAGAGTTATTTGAAAATCGTTCCCTGAATACCTTTCCAGAATTAACTACACACATTAATAAGCAACAGTAGTAAATAAAATAAACTCCAACTATTTAATATTCTATTATCTTTTCCATAGTTTAAAAAATGAATGAAACATCATTTTAAATATAAAATTTATGTGCGAATTTCCGTAAGAAGTACCTACTCATTATCTCGAAAAAGGTATTTAATATATGCAATAATAGCCATTGCCATGTGTTGTACTAAGTTACAATATCTTTCTTGTATATTACAAACTATTTTAGCAACTGGTTTCGAAATGTTGTTTTTGTAAAAGTACAGAAAAGTTCAATGTAGGTAGGTAAATACCTCAACCGCCCATTCTTTCTGCGCGGGTTGCACGGGGCCTCTTGGCGAGGGACTGAACTTACACCACGGAGCGATGCGCAGTGCTGCCAACACGGCTGGCCCGGGTCGAATTGCCCGCGACCGCGGCGGGCCGCTGACGGCGTGGGGGGCCTCCCCCCCCTCCCCCCCCCCACACTCTTCGGTCACGTGCGTGGCCAAATTTGCCCAGAAGAGTGAAAAATAGAGCCGTCATAAACGTCGTTGGCGTTGTTTACGAGCCCCGGCAGCAGTCACAATAATGGCCGCCCCCCTTCCTGTTTCCCCAACCCCCTCCCGTGTTAGTTTTTTTTTTGTTGTTGTTTTTCATTTCCTACAGTCACACACTCTCTCTTTCCTTGTTTTTTTTTTTGTGACTTCCATGCATATTGATCCCGCGAAATATGAATAGTCGCTCGAGATGCGCGAAATTTGTCGCGTTATTTCACGGCCGAGCAGAGCGGTCCGCATAGAGCGGAACCTGGGTGAGAGGGGAGGGGGAGGGATATGGATTCCTGGGTTCGGGGAAGGGGGTTCGGTGCGGCCGACGAGTATGTTCTTTTTTTTTTTTTTTTTAATTCTGGTTTCAAACATTCTCTTCCGAGCTCGAGGTACTGCAGCGAAACGTGGTAAAAAAAAAAGGGGGTGGGGGTCATATTTCCATCGTTAGGATAACAGCGATTTGCGCTCGAATATTAAATGGGAATAAAAAAAATTCAGAACCATTTAGTTAATTAAAATTTTAAAAAATAATGGCATCGAAATATTTCAATTTTTATAAAATAATTCATAAAAGTTCGAAATATGTAGTTTACGCCGAAAATCATTTACACGAGAAAAGAACTTTGATACTGTTAAGCTTAGTTAAAAAAAAAAATTGCATATTTTTGCATAACGATTTGATTCCTTTTTTTTTTTTTTTCGCTGGCGGAAGAGTTTGGAAAGAATCAAAATCAAACTACCTTAAATTACTTATGAATCAGGGTGTATTGTTTACTAAAATTCAGTTATTGTTGCAGATGTATTTGAAATCGGGGAAATTTTAGGAAGGGAGAGGATTAGGTGCCCGATGAAGTAGTTTAATCAAATCAAAACAACTCATCAATCAATAAAAAGAAATTTACTTAGTAGAATTTTTTTGGCGAGAAAGTTATTTTGGTCGAGCTTCAAGCAGAGAAAATAAAACTGAGACTGTTTGCTATCTACGAAGGGACATTGCGCGCGCAGCGGCACTTGGCGAGTGCACCGGGAAGGAAAATCAAGTAAATTTTCAAAGAAATAACTCGAAAACTAAGTGCCAGCGTATTTTTATGTATTACTACTAGTAAAATATTGTGTGCGCATTATCTAACGCTTATTTTTTTGAGGGGTGTGGGGTGCCAAGTAGGAAGGATCTTCGCACATATATATACATAAATATGTACTAGATTACTTATTTTTAACATAAAATTGTAGCATTAAAAAAAACTTCAATAACTCAGTAAGTTAACAACAAAAACCCTATCTGTGTAAGATTATCATATTTAAAATATTTTAATATATTTGTAAGTTTTTTTTGTTTATAAAATTACATTCATTAGCAATGTCCTGAACAAATAACTCCCTTATAATGCTGTACCTCGAAGGTGAAGAACACCGTGTTCTCTTTTCATAAAAAAAAAAAATAATTACTCACAATTTCCATGATGCACTTATTCGCTCTCGAGCACTCAAACCATTATGACCGAAGTGCAATTATAATGTACAAACCCCTACAACACCAACTTAAAAAAATTAAAACATGAAATTCCTATCTTGAAAATGTCTGTCTAGTGAAGAAGTTGAATAATAATGTGTTACGTTTTATAAAGCAAGTAAGCCGTGTGCCCAATGGGATTTCCCAATCTTTCATCCCCAATTTAACCCCCTTAGAGGATGAATTTTCAAATTAACTTTCTTAGTGATCACCTAAGTTGCACAAGGACATTCTGTACAATATGTCATTATTTTAGATCCACCGATTCACGCTGTGCGTTGTCTTGTCAGTCAGGCAGTTTTATTGAGACAATTTTTTGCTAATGGCGGAAGAAATCCGAAGAAGAAAAAAAGGTTGAAACAAATGGAAAACTTGCTCTTCTGAAAAGGTACAACTTCATGACGTGGTGTTGCTATGCCTCCGGGCTACATGTTTGAAGATTTGCTAGAAAGTAGTATATCAGCAACTGGTCGAGGAGGATCCTCGCCTGCGAGCTGAGGACACCTCTGTGCCGGCGCGAGCGAGCGGGAACAAAAGAGCGCGCGTCGGGGCGGTGACTGCAGAAGGCCCGCAGTAAATCCGGTCTCCAATCGGGCCGTAATTCAAGGGGCGTGTCGTGTTTACAGCTGGCTAGCGTCGGCCCCGCTCCCGGGCGCGGCAGTTAACGTCGCCCCGACGTCGGGCTGCCAAACGCGCTCTTCCCCCTTCGACCCGCTACCTCGCGGCGGGTCTCTCGCTCGAGCCCGGGGGACACTTGTTCCGCAGGCCCCAAGGCCACGTAGGACCTGGGCGGTATCTGGAAAGGGGGGGGGGGGGGGTGTTCACAGTCACTACAGGAAGGAACCCTTCGAAGAGTAAACCCATCAAAACGTAAAAAAAAAAAAAAAAAAAAAAAACTACATGGAACTTAAATTTTGACCAAGTCGTTTGCTAATTTTCCTTAAGAATTGTTGATATTATTTCTTGGTATATGTACTAGGGTTTGTTTTATAAATGGTAATGATAAAAATGCTAGGGTTATCGCTGTTGTAAAGGGCAATAAATCTTAAAATATATATTTTTTCTAATATGAAATCATGAACACTAAATTAAAATCTTAAGCCATTGACCAGCCCGTAAAATTACGTGCTGACAACAAATAAAGGCTTCCTATTTACACATATATATATATTTACATATATATATTTACACATATATATATTTACATATATATTTACACATAGGTGTGTGTGTGTGTGTGTGTGTGTGTGTGTGTAAGAAATCTTGAACAACCAGGAACCCGGGCATCGAGCAGCCCCCGCTCGACAGGATCCGAGGTCGAATCCTTGGGCCATCTTTAATTTTCCCGTGGTTTTCTTGGAATCTCTCCTTATTGAAATACCGTCCGTCTGATGACCTTGAGACATGGACGAGACGGTGTTGTACCTCGCCATGTCCGTGAGTCTGCAGTAAGAACACTCTTTTTTTTGCGTGTGCGTGTTTTACCTTTGCTAAGAACGAAACGTACAACTCGGAAGTCGAAACACAGCGTAGTTTCTACGGAGATTAGGTTAGGCCTACTTGAAATCACGAACTCTTCGTTTATTTGAATAAAATTCTTCTTTTAAAAGTACGTAAATTTACTGTAATTTCTACCACTGAGCTAGGTGATGCGTGGTGCTGGAAGCTAACGAGGAGAGAGCGGACGGAAGCCGGAGTCACACGGGCGGGTGATCGGTCGCCGAGGCTGTGAGGGCGGCATGGTTGCTGCAGCCCGTCCCCCCGCGGCTGGCAAGCATCGTGTAAAGCGGGACGGACGTCGATGGGCGGGCGGGAGCCTGGTTACAGGCAACCCTCCCAGAAATTCTCCTTCCTCATTCTATTAAGCCGTTCTCTCGCGACGTGACAGTAATGGGACTTCTGACGTGACGTTTCATGTTTTTTTTATTATCTTACTCAAAGGAGGAAAAGGGCGAGACGAGGGCTAGAAAGGAAACGTTTTTACTTTATTTTACTCCCGTACGTCTCTCTGCCGCTGCGCAATATTTTCACTCCTTTTCCAGTGTTCGGCTCTCTTCCAGAGGAAGAAATGTGCATCACAATTTCTGACGCAGCGTATTGTACCTTCAGATGCAAAAGTTAACATAGGGTTATATCAGCGTCTTCATGTGAAGTTTGTATAGTCTCGAGGTATTTACCATTTACAGTTGTTACTGGAAAATAATAGTTCCAAAAGGCTTATATTTAGGATATTTGTTTCGCTTTCTTTCCTTGCCAATTCTATGGCGAGTACATTATCACACATAATATATTTTTACGTTATCTGTAAGGTTCAGATAGTTGCGGTTTTCTCGCTAACTGCCACTTCTCAAATTAATTGTCTATAAACAAGAAATGTAGTAAAGTGAAAATGTTACTAAAATAATCTAAAATTAAAATGGTGTAAAGGTTTGTTGATCTCTCTTCGTGAAGATCTGCTACACTATATTAATGTGTTCGATTTGTCCGATACTAATTTTAATTTCTTCATTAAAAAAGAACACACGGCCTGACATTATTAAAACGTTTCGGGATTTAAAAATTAGTGGCTATTGGATCTGTGGGTGCGAACAGAGAAATTGGTTGGTTTCCCCTGCCTAAGCCGTTTAAGTATTAAAAACTCAAATAGCATTAGTTTATCTTTATATTTTATCGTGGAAGAACTATTGTGCGATTTATAATTCCAGTGTTCCTACACAAACAACGTGTGATGCCTTGCAAGTGACATTTGGGAGACGGGTGCCTTTAGTAGGGGAAAGTGGTGAAATACCGCACAGGTGGGCAATACCGCACAGCCCCTTTTTTGTGTTAACTGTAGGCTGAGCGCCGCCTTGTACGTGGCACGCTCTAGCGGGAGAGTGGGTGAACTAAGTAGTAAGAGACTATTTTTGTAGTAGCCGTATGAGTGTCGCGACCTGCTCCGAAAGTTTTTTTTAACATTTCCTTCTTATTTTGTTGTTTCTTATTTAAGAGGTAAGTACTATTTATATTCAATTTAAGTTTAATTCATATAACTGGTTGGATTCGGCATTTTTTTACGGTAGTTTGCTAAATTCATCGTTTGAATAACGAACTTTGTTTCTTGTTTAGAGGAGCTAAAATGGCGGAACACATCGTGGGGTAATACCGCACAAGTAGGGTGGGTAATAGCGTACACTGTGCGGTATTGCCCCTGTGTTGTTGTTTATGACTAAATATAATTTTTAAATATATTTTTCCAGATAGAAAACTAATTTATCATAAAGAATTCCGTTAAAATTTTCTTACAGTCATTTATTTAAAATAGACTAACAGAAATCATGTGTAGGTGCAAAACATTATTTTTAAGCAACTTTGTGTTGCCTGTCAATAAAGGTGAATAATAAAATACAATACATGAACAATATTTTTGCTTATTTTTCATATGTTTATGTAGCAAATTTTTTGAATAATTTGGTGTATAAATATTGTCAAGACCCTTATAAAACTACCTGGCATGGTCTTATAAGCCAATTTGGTCGGCTCTTTTAGGCCAACTGTAAGGATTTGTTTTCATGCAGTTGTATGTTACGATACAATGTTACATAGTGGATATAACTACTACAAGTATTCTTTTAAAACTGTTTTTACAGATGGCGAGGAAGAGAGTGAGAACCACAAATAGAGCGAAATGGACTGCAGAGAGTATGAAGGAAGCATTGAATGCCATGGCAATGGGTCGAGGGCTTAGGGAAGTAGCAAGATCTTTTGGGATTCCTGTATCCACTCTGAAAGATCGGTGCAAATCTGGACGCTCACACGAAGCTAGCTTAGGTAGAAACTCCGTCTTCTCTGCAGCGCAAGAAAAGGAACTAACCAATCATATAATAACGATGGCTAGAATGTTTCATGGAATCACGCCTGTAGATTTGCGCCGAATTGCTTTCGAATTCACTGAGAAAAATTCTATCCGGAATGATTTTAATGCAAGTTCTCGAACAGCTGGAAAAGACTGGCTTCGAGGGTTTCTTAAGCGAAATCCACAAGTCAGCCTTCGCAAGCCAGAAGCAACAAGTTTGAATAGAGTTATTGGGTTCAGTGAAGCTGCTGTAAAAGAGTTTTCTTCAAACCTTGAAACAGTGATGACGAAACACAGATTTCAGGGGTCAAGAATATTCAATATGGATGAGACAGGAATATCTGTTGTTCAGACTCCAAATAAAATTTTGGCGCCCAAAGGCCAAAAACAAATTGGATCACTAACAAGCCTGGAAAGAGGCAAAAACATAACTGTCTGCATGGCTATGAGTGTAAGTGGGTCATACATACCACCGATGTTTGTTTTTCCAAGAGTGAGGATGAGTCCAACTTTGAAGAAGGGAGGTCCTGAAGGGGCAATATATGACTGCTCTAAGAATGGTTGGATCAACGAAGATCTTTTCATTAAATGGCTGGAGCATTTTGAAGCACATGCGAAGCCAACAAAAGAAGACCCAGTGCTGTTGATCACCGATAACCACAACTCTCACAAGACATTAAATGCATTCAATTTTTGTCGAGATCATTGTATTGTTATGATAACGATTCCTCCTCACACCTCGCATCGTCTCCAACCACTGGACTTAACATTCTTTGGTCCCTTAAAAAATGCCTACAACCGAGAGTGCGACTTGTTTATTAAGGGAAATGCATTTAAAAGGATAAGGGCAGACGATGTTGCAATGTTATTCAACAAAGCATTTATGAGGGTTGCAACTATTGAGAAAGGAGTTTCTGGATTCTCTGCTGCAGGAATTTATCCCATGAATCTTGATAAATTCTCGAAGGATGATTTTTCATTCCCTACCACTCAGATAAGTTCCAGGCGTACATCTGACCTTGTAACTGTTTCTGATGATGTCGCAGAGAGAAGTGAAGTCGAGAATAGTCATGATCATACGGTTAGGCCTACAGTCAGTGACAACGAAAACATTCAGGAAGAAAATGTTGTGAATGAATCGAGTGAAAACGCTGAATGTTACCAGCAAACTGTCATTAGGCCTACTGAAAAGGCTTTATCTACTGCTACAATTTCCATTAGATTTTCTGATGTAAATCCCATTCCTTGTCTTAGACCTACAGCTGGACCTTCAGAGGCAACACCTAGGCATCGGTCTAGGCAGCATTCGGTAATTTTCACTGCAACTCCAACTAAAGTTGTGCTTGAAGAAGCTATGAAGAAAAAACAAGCAAAGAACATTAAAAAAAACCTAAAAGCTAAGAAAAGAGAAGCGAATCCTGACAGTCGCATGAGCACCAGCAATAAGAAATTGAAGCTTGACAAGAAAGTAAAGAAAAGTAAGAAAATAAGCAAATTTGGTCCAAAGAAGAAACTTTTTGACGCTGCCAGTTCCGATGAAGCAAGTGATGCAGATTCTTTTGCACATTTATGCGATGACAATGATATTGACAATCTTGACCAATTATTTAACCAATGTGCAACTACGCCTACACCTAATTCAAGTGACACGTGCATGTTTTGTAGGGAGTTTGGCAGAAATAAGGAGTTGTGGTTCAGATGTGTTTTTTGTTCGGGATGGGTACATGCTGACTGTAGCGCATCTGACACAGCAGAAAATTTTGTGTGTGACTTTTGCAAAGCTAATTGATTTGGTGGACTGTGAGAGGAAAACATAAAAAATTAATAATTACTTATTATGTAGAAATAATTCTAATGTGAAATTTTCTGGCCTGATATACATGTCTTAGTTTTATATTGTTCCCAAAGGTTTAAATGTAATACAAAGTTTAAATGGAGTATGTAATTTATGCTACATAGTCGGTAGTAAGTTTATGATGTGGTGCTTGTACATAATAATATGGTGTGCGACATTGCCCCATGGTGTGTGCGGTATTGCCCCATGGGGTGGGGAATACCGCACAATTGCATCATTTTGTTTTGTTGTAAAATGTAAATAAACTAATTAGTTTTTTGCAGATTATATTATAGAGATGCAAAATGTATAGATCTAGGTTCGTATAATTAATCAACATATTTTAAAATAAATAATAAATTTCAATTTATAGCACTTATTCCTTAAGTGTGCGGTATTTCCCCACTTTCCCCTACTAATTTCGAGAAACGTCAAAATTTGAGATAAGATACATGATCAAGGCTTTAAACTGCATTACAATCAGAACTGAATAGCTAATTGGCAGACAGTATCCTGAGAGGGGAGCGCCATAATATTGGAAAGGGGGGGGGGGTTGTATCGAAGGTGTTGTTCCGGAAATCTAACCCCGGGACTTAAGCCCATTCGGCCAAACGTTCTGAAGACCCTCGCAGTGACACTCGGGGAAGACAACTACTGTCGTCGAACAGGTGACCGCGGCCCGCCCGTCGCGACGCCAGTGTGGCGACGACGTGCTGAACCCGGGCCCTAATGAGCGCCGTGTTCGACTGCGCGCCGCGCGGGGCCGCAGATTAGAAAGTCTTGTTGTCATCCCTCCCTCCCCTTTAACACCCTTCCCACCTCTTCTCCCTCTGGCATCCAGCCCTACCTCCACCCGACCACCCCATCCCCCCCCTACAAGGTTTAATTTATTCACAGCCTTAATGAAGGTTGATGGAAGTGTCAAGAGATCGGGGCCCGGTCGGTCCCCCAGGGAGACTCGGTGAGCGGCCGGACGTAAATCTTCCATCAGCCCCCTCCACCGTCCTCGCCCTGTCCTGCCCCGGCGGAGACACACTTTGGGAATGGGATCTCCGTGTCGTTCTCCATATTCAGGACGTTCGTGCCTCCCTGGAGACGTTGCGGCCGTGACGAGTTTCTTGGTCTCCGCCTCTCCCGAGAGAGCGCCGCCGGCAACCCTGCAATCCACCATCTTGGAGTTTTTTTTTTTAATTGGCTACAGATTGTAGCATTTTTTTTTTTTACCTAATGGCTCAGGAAAATCACTTTTTTGACTCTTATTGTAGTCAAAGTTCGCGACTCGGATGCAATTTCTACGTCATCTTTAGTCACCCTCGTAAAATAGTCACTCTTTGCTGAGGGGGCTACAATTTTCGAGCGTTACGAAAATTCCGATCGCATTAGGGGAGGTTCGTGGTGACCGATGGAGTAGGAGAGTGCGTCAGCGGCGACGCCACTCCAACGCATGCAATCAGCGGGATACGAACATGGGTCCTCTGGAGCACGATTCCCCCGCGTCACTTCGCCCCATACCGGGTGATTTGGTCCTGGCGGTTACATTATGGCGGCGTGAAAAAACCGTAAATTTTTCCTGATTTCTTGTGCCAATCAGTACTGAAGAAACTTAAACATTCTAACTACAGCAAAAGAATAACCACATCACAGATGACGAGCAGCGTTTCCTCCTAAAGGTCGTCTATGTATTAGCTAACGATCTTGACACCATTAAATTATTTTTTAAATTACATATTCACCCAAAAATTCATAAAGAACTTGTCTAAACAGCACTAAAACATTGTCGTGGAAAACAGTAGAGACTTCGACAACAGCAATATTCGCCGCATAAACCACAGCACCCAATTTGGCATTTGACCTAATATTATATATTTTTTTAAACAGGACAATATTTGGATTTTTGGTTGGTGGTGTTGGGACGTTTCGTTGCACCGTGGAGTCAAAATAATCATGTAACAGCTAAGACCTGTAATATAGTCCAAAACTGATTTTACAGACTGTCATTATGTTCTGATCTATAATAAACGAGCTTCAAAGCTAATTAAACACTTTATTTGGTAATAAAAAAAAGACTGTGTTCTGACATTATCTATTAGTGCCATCGCTCAAGTCCCGTTGGAGCACGAGCCTTGGTTCTGGAAACGACGCTGCACTTGGCGTGCTCGTCAAGAGTCGCTCCCTCGCGCGAAATAGCTTCAGGTAGGCGGCTCCCTCAATAATTGAAGCCCTGCGGACGGTGGCTGATGTGCTTTTCTTCCGCCTCCTGCCTTCCTCGCTCCCTCCCCTCCTCGCCCACGGACCACGAGCGGAGCTCTGCTCGGGCGATAAATGGGCGTGGTTGGCTGCACGGTCAATAACAAGAGGTTGCATGCGGCCCGGCCCTTCGCCCATCCCCCTGGCGGCGACTGTGTTGCCGTGCGCGGGCCCCATCAGCTGTTCCTGGCCCCGGGCCTCTCCTCGCCCTCACCCGCGCGTCTCCGCCGATCAGGAACCTGCTACCTCGCACCCGAGTTCGAGTGTGTCGTGTGCACCTCTGCCGCGTGCGAAGCAGTCGACTAACATCGGCGCGAGACGTCCTGTGTTCGGACATCGGGCGAGTCGTGGATGTTTCTAGCGTTCTAACACCTGACTAGCGAAGACGTTCTTATACCCAGCCAAATATAATAAAATCAAAATAGCATCCACAGTGTTTTTTTTTTACACACTTTAAAACAGCCTGTGGCAACGGTTACTACAATTAGGGTAGGTAAAGCTGCCTGGTTGGGCCGCCAAACAGGATACGTAGCTCCGGTTGTTAATGTGTCGTTTACGATCCGTTAAAGATATTGGTATTAAAGGTGTCTGATTACGAACTGTTTTTAGAGGCAACTGCACAATCCTATGGTGGTTTCACATCACAGTTTTGTATTTAACGTTTTTTTTTTTTTAAAAAAAAAAAGCAGCCAAGGCGTTTTCAGGGTCTTTTTAAGTAGGAGAAATTTGGTCCCCCAATTTGTAAGTACAGGATAGGTACGTGTAGGAAACACCACTTTGAAACCCCACAGCGACGCTTTATCGAAGCGAAGACTGCACGTCCGTTTG
This sequence comes from Bacillus rossius redtenbacheri, assembly GCF_032445375.1. NCBI lineage: Eukaryota > Metazoa > Arthropoda > Insecta > Phasmatodea > Bacillidae > Bacillus > Bacillus rossius. The sequence continues at coordinate 52,602,236 of NC_086332.1, read as the reverse complement.
CAAGTATAGGTATAAATACTTTCGTGGTTTTTGTTACTAGATAACTTGACAATTCTAATTAAAATCGTTTATAAAATCTTAAATGTACGGGAAAAGATTTTGAGATGCGAGTTATTAACAAAAATCTCCCAGAAACTTAACATTACGGATGGAAAAAAACTAGCCTATGTGAGAAACAATTTCATCACAATTGGTGTTCTGCATGGCCGTAAAAATACATATATATATTTCAAACATGTAGATATAAAATATACTCCCGGGGGTTGGGGTCAGTAGGCCCGCTTGAGGTAGCAAAATTGCGACGTGAAACGGAGTTGGAAAACGTAAACTACAAACTATGATTAATGAAAAACTTCAATATATTTTTTTAAGTTTTCTGTTACTGTGTGCATATACCTAGGCCAACTTATGGACAGTATACTACATACAAGCACCCTATCCAGAGGTGACTTGCGTCGGTTAAAACCCGTGCGCCTTATGGATCCTATAGATTTGCGTCCTTGCTTCGTCTGATGGTTTTTGTGTCCGGTCTTTTTCTTTTTTTACTGAGGTTGGTGCGTAACCTATACAGAGAGTTTCTACCCACCCCCGTCCCCCAAGAGGGACTGTCCAATAAGGAAGTCTCGCCGCCGTGCGAGTGACGTCTCCGTCTCTCCTGACCCGCCTCGTGCCCGCCGCGGGCGCCCTCAGTCGTCGGCGAAGCACGTTCCGTCAGAGTAGTGGCGTCGTCGCCGAGAGAACGTCCCCTGCGGCCGGCGTCGCCCAGGGTTCAAGTGTCTAGTTGGCGCAAGTGGCCGCGTCTATTTCCAGTAGTGCTCTGAGCCGGTCGCCCGTCGCTCTGCCCCCGGCAAGGGCTCGTGGCGCGGGAAGCCTACGATTCACTCGTCCTCCTGGACATACCCGAATACTCACGTTGGCAAGCCTTCTTTCAACAGACGAGCGAGCCAAACGCCCGATCGTGCATCTTCGGTTTTTTTTTTGTTCATTGTAAATAAATATACAACTCATTATAACTAATGGTCAATTAGGTTAGGTAAGCTACATTATAAATACTTACTTTAAAACATTGTGGACGGTTGATTTGGTTAGGATAGCTACATTAAATATACTGTGAAATCATGTAAACGGTTTCCCCCAAATAAATACACCTGTTGTGGTACGGAAAAAAAAAAAGGAACATGAACTTCGGGGAACTTCGGGATTGGCTCTCTCGTCTGTGAAAAGAAGGCTTGCCAACGTGAGTATTCGGGTATGTCCAGAAGGACGAGTGAATCGTAGGCTTCCCCCGTGGCGCACTCCCGCCCGCACTCGTCACACTGTTTACAACTCTTCCTTTCACTTTACTGCGAGCATGAGTACACGAGGATGATACTTGCAGAGAACACTCGCACGAACACTTATGTCTTCCACGTTTGTGTTTATCCTGTCTGTAACGAAAAAACCGAGCTCAAAACGAGGTTCATACTAAGATCAAGCAAGCTATCTGAAATAACAAAGAACTCTTCTGTTTATTTTATACGAATAATTAGTTAAAAACGTCTGGGAATTCTCTGTAATTTCTAACAGTGAAGCAATTGCACAAACGTCAGTTCAAAGATTTTCGATCTGGCTCCTGTTCAAGCTGATAGTAGTCAAAAAAATTCAGTTTTGCGTTGTTGTTTTTTTTTTGGTCCGTCTCGTGGTAATCCCGTGTGGACATGCATGGAACCACCTGTTAAAGCAAAAACAACCGTAGCCTTAAGGATATGGGTCTCTGAAGAATGGTGCGTTCGGTAAAAATAAAAATTGTACACACATTTTCACCAAATATAGCCATTGTTTGTAATATTTTAAGCAAAAATAACCACAGTTTTCTTAGTATTAGTAAATTACTTTCCTTGTATCAAGCAATATAGAATATTCTTTTGTTTTTGTACACTTTGACAAATTGGTTTTGGCAAAAACAAACTCAGTTCAGAACCAAGACATTGTCATGCCTAGACACTTAACTATATTTGCATTTTAATGCTATTGAAACATCAAACGGGAGAGAGAGAGTGTTATTTTTGTCACAGTCTTAAGTTTCACATTATTTAAATATCAATAAGCATAGGATAAAAATTATTTTTTTTTTTTTTGCTTTTCCTGAAAATTTTCATTTTTAGACTATTGTTGTTTTTGAAAAAAAGGTTTAAGTGATTCATTCTCATCGCGATTTAAAAAAAAATAATTTTATTAATATTCAACAGTGTTAACTTAAAAAAAAGCTAGTAATTTAGGCCCATGCCTTGTGTTGCTTTAAGTTGACAAAACATATAAAGCAAAATTAAAACTGTTGAGGAACTAATTCTTTTTTCCTCCGGAAGACATAGGACTCCTATAAATCACAGCGGGGATTTTGACCACGTGAATGCTTATTCGGTGCTCGAAAATGGAGACATGAATCCATGACCGTCGTCACGTATGACATCTCAGCGGTCACAGCTACCGAGAAAAATTAAGGCTGTTAACAAACGCCTCCTTAAAGGACTCTTGGCCTCAGGATCCTTGAATCCCGCATCTTAAAGGATGTCGGCCTATTTATATACATTCCGAACACATAGTTGCTAGGATTCTCACAGAATACCCGATAAAGCCTTTAGTAAAGTGACGTATCGTTTATATTATTTCACGCATGCTATATTATAGTAAAAATTAACGACATTTGGGTGCTTAGCCAGACAACTTCTCTCCGCATCTTTCATTGTTTATTGGAATCAAATGCTTATATTGAACGTATAAAAATTTAAATGTGCGTGTGAAAATGGAGCGTGAATTATTTGTGATCGAAAACAGACGACTGCCGAAAAAGTATTGCATTGCCGATACACATGGTTGTGTACGCGTCTAAAGAATTGGGATAGCCTTTCACTGCTAGTTTCTCACTGGATGCAGAATTGAAATGAAAGTATCGTTTTCTGGTTAAGGTCCCCGCCTACATATGTGCACATACGGTGTGCAGAGCTTCAGGGAAAAAAGAGATGCGATTTGAAAATTGCTCAAGATATCTGAGTGGTAGGGCAAGTGTACCGAATATGAGACCCCTTTTTAAAAATATTTATATTTTGTTATTAAAACCACTATTGGTAGATTTATTTATCTTAGATGATATATTATGTAATGCACTTTTACTTAAAAACAGGATTTGGCACTTGTATTAAAACAGAAAGTAATTAAACTAAGAAATTTAAAAAATGCGAAATTTTATGAAAACAAAAACGTGTTCCTAATATGAGACATCCCCTACATTATGTTCCAAATTCCATATTTGATATCATTTAGTCACTTTTTGCACTTTTGTTTGTTACACATAGGACACACAAAACATGGATCAGCTCCGAAATCTTCATGAGCCCACCCATAGCACTTGAGGCACTGCCGCCATTTCTAGCCATGTTTGTCCTCTGAGAAAAGGCAGCAGCATAACAACACTCTGCATCATCATCACTTTCAGATCCATCACTTTCATTTGAACTGTCATGTAGCGAAATATTTTCGTCGCTGGAGTCCTCAGAATCTACAGCGATGAATGATTTGGTAGTTATCCATAATTTGTCCTTGTTGCGAGATCTGGTTTGTATAGGTCTAGCTTCGTTTCCTTTCTGTTTTCCAAGAACCAATTTCTTACGAGCTTCAGCCTTTTTCTTTCTTGCGACAATTTCATCCAAGCTTGTTTTGTATGGCGATGATGTGATAACATTAGCACTGCCACATCTACTGGATGTTTCTTTTTAAGGAAAATTTGGTAGTGGTGAAATATCTACAGGTCTGATAAAGGGCCTAACTGCACTGCTGCAACATGGCTGATCTGTCTGCGTCGAAGTTTCTCTTGGGTGGCTCTGGTCTTCTCTACAAATGGCTGTATCTGAATTCCCTTGAGCTCCATTTTCTTCTTTAGTTTCTTGGCCATTTAATGATTAAGAGAGAGCACCAAATTCATAATCAAGAAATATGTTTTGGTTAAATGGAAACAGGCCTGTTTTATTAAAAGGATTAACAGATATTTCCATTGTTGCTGCTCTTTGGTATGCAGCATTGAAAAGTTTAGCCACTTTAAAGTTTGTAACAACATGATTTGGGTTTTGGCGCAGCCAGTCTTCTACTTCTTGAGTCTTGAGAGGGAACATAAAACCTACGTCCAACGGCTGCATCTTATGAGATGAGTGTGGAGGTAAGCAGATGATCGGAACGTGGCTTTCCCTGGCCTTCTCTGCAGGGCCTTCATATCTAACTATGTTCTATTACAAAATTTTAAGATATTTTACATAAAATTAAACTTATTAGTTACTGTTCTTACAGCGACAGTATTATTTTAAATCTAAATCACCTAATATGAGACCCTTACTCCTAATATGAGATCCTATCTCAAATTAGGACATGTAAGTGGTCTCATATTAGGCACCTTATAATGGCCGCTACAAAACACAACAACAAGGCTGAAATTTTAAACTGCCATAGTTCCTTATTTATACACATGGAAGCTTACTTCACTGCTCATAAGTGAGTATGAATTGATAATTAATATAAACGTATCTCTATGTTGATAATAAAGCTGCAAGATGCCACTCACGAAAACTCAAAATGAATAATATCGTATAAACTGTTATTCTGGATCTCACGCGCGTCAGACAAAAGTCTCACTCTATTCGTGGTCGGGAAATGGAGGCTGCTGATAGTTCCAAGAGCAGTTGATAGGTAGCAGCTCTTACTTGTCAAGATAACCAAGGGTCTCATATTAAGGCCGGGTCTCATATTTGGGACACCTACCCTATGTCTTGGAAGAGCATTTAAGAATTCGCTGAAAGCAGATAATTAGTTTGGTTTCCGGATTAAGTGGTTAAAACGAATTTTTATAAGAGTTAAAATGGGTAAAACGCGTGTTATCAGAATAATTTTTAGGCATGAAACACTGTGGGAAATGTTTCTTGACAGCACTTCATTTCTTCGCCGTATGTTGTTATGGTAACCGCTCAAATACCATAGTTGTATGCATGACGAGACGACAGCGCGTCTGTTCAGAGAGGAGATACCGCGCCAGAAGCACTATCATCCCGCCTCGCTAACACTCGCACACCTCCGACTAGGCGGTCCCTTTAAGGCGAGCACCAAGAGTGTCTGATGGCGTAGGGCGTGGAGCGAGGGCCTCGTGAGGGCCGTGTATTCCCCGGCGCGGTCGTGTCTTCTCGGCGATGTTGGCAGCGCCGGAGCGGCCCCTGCTCCGCGTCTCACCACCCCCCTCCTCATCGCCTCCGCAGGCGGGTAATTGGAGTGTATTAGTATCGGCAGGCGCGCGACATGGCTTGCCCATTACATCGGTCCGTCGGGACCAACACACTCCCCCCCCCCCCCCCCCCCCCCCCCGTCTGCGGGAAGACACTCGCCGTTCAATTTGGCACTCGGCTCGTGGTCACTCTCTGGCCTTGGCCTGCTCCACTTGGGCCTATTGGCTAGCGACCGCGACAATTTGCGGATACATTTCGTGATAAGCTAAAATTCAAATAATTAGTTTTATACTTTTTTCCATCCTCCTTTGATTTACTGTTAATCTGGAGGAATTTTGGACAGTCAGACACCCTCACTCAAAGAAGTATCGAATCACAGAATAACAAATTACCCAGTTCAGAAGCCTCACAAATCAGCAGCTAATGGAAAGGCAACGTTAGCCCAAGTATGCAGAGGAATGTGGAGTTTATCGTAGAGGTCATTGAAACCGCTAATTTTTACCAGTCCCTACCTATTGCAACATATCATCAGTAACCATTATCTTACATTAATTACAAATTTAGCCACGATTCTGTACATTACAAACGAGCCTAAAATTCAGTTGGGCCCCTTTACGAGAGATTTCAAAAACTGCTCATTCAGAACTTTTTTTTATATACCTCCATATCCATGTGGCCGGCAAGAAGAAGCTTATGTAAATTTATTCTGTCTAGGGGATGTTTTTCCGAATTGAAACTGGACTAGTTTTTCTGGTGTAGTAAAGATTTGGCCTTAATCCCTTATAGCTATCTAAGTGCTTAAGATTTTTTTAAATTAGGGGACGAAGTTATATTTTAATGGAAAAATAACTTTTAATACATTCAATAAAACCAAATTCTCTAAATTCTAGCTTAGGTTCGTTTTGCTATTAGGTAAATAATTTTTCAAATAGATTTACTGTACATGATGTAAAGTGGCATAACTTAATTTCTAACTTCAGCAATGAGCAAGTTTTCCGCGAAGATTAGGCAGTATACAGCTGAAGAATTAGCTGTCTGAAGTTAAGCTGCATTTTATCGCCACTTCTTTCTGCGTACTAATATGGCGCTCATTTGTTTTCATACATTTCAACTGTTATCGTCAGTTATAATTAATGGCCGTGATATGTGCTCTTCGATAGTAAATAGGAAAAATTGTATGTTATTGAATTTTATTTTAGTTTTTCCACTCGTAAATGCCTATCGTTTTGGAAATAAACCCGCTGTATCTGCAGAAAAGAACAGTTGATACACATGGTACACGGCTGCCACTTTGGTATGTGAGTTTCTTTACCTTTACCCACTAGTGATGGGCAGAACGGTTCTTTTGACCGAACCGGTACTTTCGGATCAGTTCCGTGAAAGATTCGTTCAGAACGATTCGTTCATCTCGGTCATTTCGTTCTTTTCTGTGAATAGGATCTGGCTCTTTTATCAGGTGTCGTAACTCGTTCATCCTTTAGAGTATTGGCTACGTGTTTGCTTCCAGCCTCCCCTCGTTATCGCGTGACCCGATAACGAGAGGAGGCTGAATCGCGTGGGTGGTTATCTTTATCTACTCTGCATGGGTAAATGAAATTTCAAACGTCTAGTTGTATACTGACTGTTATAAAATTATTGACTGTTGATCGCTGCAAATGCTTCATGCAGTGATTATATATAATACGGGAGCATTAAATCTAAGAATGTTAGGTACGAAAGTGATCTTTCTTAACTTTAATTTGTAATCGCACTATTATAGCTAGTACTTGAACATTGCTTTTCGTAGCCAGTGAATCACAGTTGCGTATATGAAACAAGATTATTTATATTGTATTACTTTTTAAGTTACAAATATTAATATACAGGCTATTTACACTCTAGAGAGAGTAAAGTGTTTACATGTAGACCAACACATTTAGAGAAAAAAGACAAAAATTGAATACTACTACTGCGATTCAGTATGAAGAGAGAAAAATGAAGTAGGTACATTAATTAACACCTAAATGGTAAGTGTGAACATTTGTAGTTACTTTCCCTGTTATTTTTAATTCATGTTTTTTCCCCCCCCAAATTTGTGTATGTGAATGTGAAAACGCAATTTTAAACCACTACTTAACAGTTGACATTTTCAGGTATAGATACTTTTCATGTTACCCTATTTTATTTGATCAGTTATCGTTTGCTCTTATGAACATGCTCACGCTGTGATTACTAATTCTTCAGACTCCTTACGTCATGAATCATTTCACGAACGAATCAGACCGGGCGCGTGGCCGGTACTCTCATCTCGTTCTCTCGTTCTCTCCGCGTTTTCGTTCTTCCGAATCTTTCAAGGTACCGGCTCTCAAAGAGCCGGTTCTTTACATCGCGAACGAATCGCAAGATTTCGTTCTCTCAAAGATTCGTTCTTTTTGAACGAATCGTTAACGAACGACCCATCACTATTACCCACTTGACTTCATTCTACTTCACCCATGAACATGTATAATGCTCCTTCTGAATTTTTCCCTTATTAACAATATTACAAATTTCAAATAAAATTATAATCAATAGGCCTACATTGGTACAAATAAAAGAATCCAAGTATCTGTTTTTTAATTAACACACAAACATATATATGCGTGTGTGTGTGAGATACCTAAACCAAACATAAAGTTAAAAGTTTTTGGTCGGTCTGTAAAAAATAATTATTTAACTCAAAAACTGCTGACGATATTAATACTTACCCAAATAATAATGAAATCTATAGGTATTTGGTTTTTGCTTATTAAAACTGGTCCGAAGTTATCATGATAATTATATGCGAAGAAATATGATTGTAAAATAAAAATATATTATTTATAAATTTATAAATAAAAAAATCCAGGCAATAAGCAAAAAAAATATGTAGATTGATTTGTAAGTTTGATAAACGAATCACTTGCAATTACTTTAGAAACATTTTTGATTTATAAGCTGTTTTAAAGTAAGTTTTAAATAGTTTTTAAAACTAGTTCCATGTGAACAACATTAAAATGAAGTTTACAAGGAAACGACGTAGCTACTTAAATGTGCATACTAATAAACAATTACTGTCCAACTTATTAATCTTAATAATTTGTGGGCTTTATTCTGTCCACTCGAACTTAGTTGCGTGTACAGCTAGTTATGTACACAGTAACATAAAGAAATTTGGAAATGTCTTTCAGTACTCGTCAGTGACGTGTAAACATCTAACTTCGGTAAAGAGCAAATACATGTGTTCTCATGTTGTTCATGTTGCAAATAAACTTATCTACAGTACGAAACTCGGACACAAAATTTAACGTAGAATTTTTTTTTTTTAATAAAGCAGAGCATCATAAATATATTGATAAAAAATATTCGTTTTTCAAGTAACAAAATTCTGAATACAATTCACACACGTACTTTCTGCTCCCGCAGCTAGAATTTTCTGCCTTGATCGTAAACGTTGCTTGCTACCATAACGCGCAGACAGCAACACAAAGAACAGGTAATTTAAAGTATAAGAAACGGCTCCGATAGAAGCGAAAAAGACTTGAAAAATATCCTAAACCCCGTTTTTGGACCTGATTTTCGATAAGGAACTTTATTAAATTAATGTTTATTAGTTAAATTTCACTACACAGTTGATACTTTAACAGTTCGGCACACGTTAGAAGTTATATTTGTCTGGCATTACTAAAATATTAACCTGAAAATTAAAAAACACATTTTATAACACTAAGTATTCGTTTATTTATTTGTTAATACTTAAACTACTTAATTCAGTCTGTATGTACTTCCTACAAACAAACCCTACCCTTGTTGGACTGATTCAACATTATTTATGTATAATGTATAATATTATTAATTTATGATATTAAAAGTAAAAAAAAATGAATTGATGCGATTTGAACCATGTTCTTTTGACCATGGCTAGTTTTGTCACGCAAATATATTTTAGGCTAGTTTCACTATCATACAGTTTCATTTGGCACACCAATACGTTTGGTGTGTCCCCTAATATTTACGAAAGTGACTATATACGGGTTTATGTTGCTACACGTGGATCCGCCAATCTTACTGACACATGTCCTTTCATAAACTTCCGTTTCATTTTCACATAATCACTCTTAGTTAAAGCCGAATATCGAACTTACGCATCAGAAATCCATTGCAGGCCGAGAAAGACGGACCCACGCACGCCGCCGTGTCAACCGCCGAGGGATAGTCGGATGGACCGCCGAGACCTGGGGAGGCACGTGAGGTGAAAGTTAGGGTCGCTTTCTCCGGGTCACCTGATCGATACCGCGTCACGACCGCTATTAGCATTTCAAGTGTGCTCGTGCCAGTCGCGTCGGCCCAGCTGCAGCGCGCGGTCGCTCGTGTTCGTGGCGGTCCGAGGTGACCTTAAAGTCTCTACGTCACCTTTTGTAATAACTGTGATTTAAGGAAGAATATATCAAGGCTCTTCTTCACCTGCTGTATTAGGTTATTGCACTTTAAAGTCATTATTTTGGTTTTATTGTAATTCGTAAAGATTTTTCATTATACATATAAGTATTCTATCTCACATTCTGTTGTCGGCTTTTGATTTATATATATTCTACTTTTGCGATTTATTTTCAATTTAAATTTTTACCTGAATAATTCTCTAGTTAATTGTTCTGTGTCCATATGTGGCTAAATCATACAATGTTATTTCTGCAGTCACAATTCAAAAATTTTTCCCCTAAATATCAGAACATAGCAAAGATACCCTACATAGCAGGTAGATCCGATATTTCACTTTTTTTTTTAAATGTGACCAAATTTAAATATGAAATAAAAGTTTAAAATCAAATGTGGTATTTTGTTTATTTTAATTAGAATAAAATTTCATATTAAAATATAAATATTTAGTATGTTTTAGGCAAAATAAACGTTAATAGGAATTAATACGTACCTAATGACATGTGTGAAATATACATCCAGTTTCACAACAGTTTTAGTTCTGCAGCATTTTTTTTATGGTCGTTTGTATTTTAAAGGAAATGGTTTAGATTTAGATATAGAGTAAGACATATTTCGCAGATATTCTACTCTCAAATCCTGTAACCTTTACCTCGATGAAACATCATAAAGCGGCGAGCTTCACCGATTAACCTTCAAATGTGAAAATAGTGAAAGAAATCAGGTGTTTTTACTGCAGCCCATCCATTCATGTTAATTAACCTGTCAAAATAAACCTGAAACAAAGTATATTTCTCAAAACTGATACATACAAGACGCGTCTGCATAATAATATTCTACTCGATTCTGAGAAATTTGGTATTTGAAACAAGTCGCGGCGTGGATGAGTAATAAATAGGCAATATTAATTGCAGAGGAATAAACGTTGCGAATGTAAATTCACCTAAACTAAGTGGAAAAATATTTAGCGCCCAATTTGTTTGGTGAAACTAATTGGGAAATTGATGTTTATTAATTTCTTTTCTTTATCATGTCACGCTTGTAGGAAAACGTCAGAAACCAGAACATTGTATTTTAAAATCATTAAAGGCAATTAGACCGTTATGAAAAAAGGAAAAATAATCATGTCTTTAATTTTAAACTTTGTGCGGAAAATTTTGAGTTAGCTAATTGCTTCCAAGAATTGTTTTGCATTTACGACCAGTGAGGGATTGCATGTCATTTAAGAATAAAGGAATAACTTTTTAATAATGTACCTAGCACAATAAAAATTAATTCTTTGACTTTTAATGATTGGCATATACTATGAAAAGAGATGGTGTAATGTATTGCAGCCACTCTTTTTCCGGTTCAGGTGCTCATAGCAGTCTTTATGATACAGCTTCTATTCTTAACACTTTAAGTCTCTTAGGAAAGACTTTTGACCACATGTTTTATGAAATGGCAAAGTCCAGCAGTAAATTGCATGTTTAGGAACGTTGTTTGTCTAACCATTTAAGTATAATTATAAAGCACACAAATAGATATATGAAACCCCTAACAGTTTTTTATATTTTTAATTTTTAAAATACTTAATTAGTCTACAGAATATAAGGACTATGTATTAAAATTTAAGAAATATATTTTTAGTATATATTTAGTTGTTATTGATTTCTTTGAATGACCTAAATAAGTCTACCATATTGGTTCTTAAATACTAAAACGAATGTTTAACTATCAAAAATCTGTTTCAAAATTATATATAAATGTATATATATATATACACACACACACATACACACGAGTATAAAGTTTAAGGAAAATATGTTCAAGTTTTATCATAATGAGCCATTGAACCAAATATTGGTTTGGAAGGCTCTTATATTATGTCGAGAAAAAGCAATTCTGTAACTTAATGACGTCTTAAAATAAGAAGTTACAATTACATGCATGAAAGGGGAAAAAACATATCTTAAATTCAAAACTTTTTCCATTGAGTTTCTGGAATTTGTCTTACGTTTCAATCCTGTAGATGTTTTAGCTTTATGTTTAGTTTTTTTTTTCTGTGTAAATAAAAGTCTGATTCCACGCCTTGTGAACTGTTTTGTATTATTTTTACACTTGCGCGAGCCCACTGATTTTACGCTACACTGTATTTTTTATATAAATGGAACAGAAATAGTAATGTAGATTACATAGATTTGTAAATTTGTAGATTTACATAAAAAAACTGTATCACTACAAAATAGTGTTCGCTGTAATACTAGGTTTGGATTCTTACCTGTGCATTTATGCTTTGTTCTAGTACCTCCAAAAGTTTTAAGTTATTTTTAAATCGTTCCCTGAATAGCTTTTTACTATTAACTGCGCGCATTAATAAGCATAATAAAACAAAATAAAGCCCAATGACTGAATATTCGGTTATCTTTTCCATAGTTTGAAAAAAAAAAAACAATGCATGAATTAAACCTCAAATTAAATAGGAAATTTTGCACCAATTTTCGTAAGAATTACTCATCATTTTCTCGAAAACTTATATCATACATGCAAAAATAACCACAGCCCGTGTTGTTCAAACTTACAATATATTTCGTGTAGTATTACAAACTATTTATTGGCAACTGCATTCAAAAAAAAAATTTTCTTAAAGCACAGAACAATATTTTTTCTGTGTAGCGTTTTTTTTTTTGCGTTAGCTCGCCGAAAGTATCTGAAGCCTAGACGCAGCAAGGCTTATCTCTGACCTGCTGGTGGGTAAGCGCGATATATGTCCGCCCTGAGGTCGACCATACAGTTACGGACTTGTCTAATATACGTCTGTGCCTGCTGATTGGCCAGCCCTCATCACGGGCTCATTTTATCCGCCGTTGAACTCCGTTCTGTTGAACCGTTAGTGAGCTAGAGCGTGTTGCAAGTCCAGCATGGCCTGTAGTTGGTTGAAAATTAAATTTGTACTTCCCTATCGAATGCTTTCTTCTCATTTCACGAAAATAGTTTTTTTTTTTAAAACTTAATTTAGAGTAGTATTTTCAATAATTGTTTTCCTTACCTATGTTGGATTCGTGAAGTTCTACTTTCATCCGAGTGATACATGGGAAACCTGCTACTCATTGACCCAGATTCCGATACCCGAATACGTGATCTCTAGGCACTGGATAAATTCGCGTGTTCAGTGACCTTCAGGGTGGATTCCACAGTGGTCTGCATGCTCGGGCAAACGTCACCTGTTCATTGGCTGCTGACTTGTGCGGCGGCTCAACTGGGTAACTCGGGATTAGATACTTAATTTTAATTGAGAGTCTCTAATTGGCCCAGAGTGCTGATAAACAATGAACCAATAGCAGAAGCTGTACAAAGTTATAATGTTTTGAATTTTACCATATTACAAATTGAATCCGGGAATTTTTCTGGTCCCTAGTTTATCTCTGTTGTGTATCTTCGGAATTTTTTTTAATAGTTTTAACATGTACGTAGGTATAATAAGGTTGAATTAAACTCTCGCAGACATTGATTTTTTTCGGCAGGGTTATTTTTCGCTTGTCTAAGCGATTGTTAACAAAATAAAAGGTTAGTTGTGTTAGGTAAGTCACATATATAATACGTAAAATCGTTCTTAAATTAGCTATATGCCTATTGAAATTCTTTCAAATATAAACGTCAAACCCCTTTTGACCTCTTTTTTTGTACAATTTTCGTAAATCTTTTTAACTATGGGTGTTTATTTACATTTATTATCTGTCAATAGAGAAGTAAAATTTTATTTTTAAAAACTTTTGTGCTTTGTCTCCTATCATTTTCGTGAAACATTTTTTATTGTAGGCCTACTTCCTTACGCGTGCGCTTTTTGTTGATAGGATAACGGGGAAACGTTTTACTAGCTGAACAAAACTTGAAACCCCCACATATCCATGCCTTACGCGTAATTTGAATTCAGTTTTAATGCATAACACGCTGCACTCTTTTCTTAAGTATTGCTATGTGGGTGACGAGTGATTCATGATTGGCTATCAAATACACTAGAAACCAATACGGTTCACCGTTATGTTATTTGTACCACAAATATGCCGTTGTTGTCACAAGAGTAGATACAATAAATGGCAGAATATATAAAAACCATAAACTTGTATTTGTTTAAAATCAACGATATGAAAATTATTTTAGTAATAACCTTTTTTCTTTTAAGCGAAACATTTTTTTATCGCGATACAATTTTATTGCAATATTAACAGACAGTGCTTCTAAATTCCTAATATAAATGTCGCCAGGTAATGAAATACTGGTTTTAACTATTTATAAATGGAATATTATTGCAGTGTCATGGCATGCCACTTAGGTTATTTGTTCCAGGATCACCTTTGTTGATAGTATTGAGCTGTCTGGTATTGGTTCCTAGTGTATTTATTGGTATCGGTATAAGAGGTGCTGTAATAAAAATAAGATGCCGCCATTCTGTCTGCCGATGTCTGAGCTAAACGCGTCATGACGTGGTATCTTAATCCGAGGAATTCTGCACTGTTATTTGGTAACCAACTCACGAATTAACACGAATCTAACTAACTATACGTGAACTCAAAATACGCCGTTGGAGATCTCAGTAAGAGCCCACATGTGCTGGTTAATGAATAAATCCCTATTCCTAAACCGAATTTAACACCTTGGGGTCCGGGAATGTTAAAAATATACAGGACATTAAATTTTATTTCAGAAAAGGAATAGTTTTTCCCATAAGAAAATTCTTCTCTGTGGTTGAAAGCAGCTGCATATTTATTTCCTTTTTTTCTTCCTGCCCTGAATTCCAAGCAAGCGCTGTCTGATGCATTATGAAATAGAGAGCAGAAAGGATTCACGAAACCCTTTACCCTCTGCCGCTTTTTTTGTAGTTTTTTATCGATATTATTTTCAGAATTATAGTTTTATTAGTATCTCTGAACAGCATTTTGTTTTAAACCTCACATCGCCTGACTTACAGAAATTATAATATATAACCTTTTCTCAAAAACACCAGCCTGTTAATAATGGCAAGCATCCAAAAATTTAAACGTATACTTTTTTAATTCATATTTTGTTGTAATGTAAAAAAGAAAATATAGGCTTAATTATTTTTCATGTTCCTACTTCTTAAATTTATTTATTTTTTATTTGCCTGGCTTTCTAGCATGCTTTAATTTATAGCTACATTCATCTGTGCAATTGGTAAACTAATCAAATATAATTTATTTTTAGTTCTTCATTCTAAAAGAAATGTTTTGTTAGTATGGAAAAACATTTCTTGGTTGGTTATGAATCGCAGTCTATTTTGTGCAGTTTACTGTGGAAGGTTGGGCTCTAAATTAAACTGATAGCAAAACTGTATGTTCGGTGAATATAAAAAATCACGTAGCTTCTCTCTTTTGCCTGCTAAACGCGCCACCAGTGTTCTCGCGTTGTCCTTAGGCAAGCGGCCAGCACTTCTCTACGAATAGAGGTTTTTTTGTTTATTCCAGTGAATTATTTAAAACCTGTGTCAATAACTGAAGCGCCTCTTGGCCACGGATCTTTGTCACTGTTCCTCCCGTTCCTAGTTTCAACCCTCACTCTCTCCACCGCTTATTTTTCTCGCCCGCCTGCTTATGCATCCCTGTTGTTTGTTAAGCAATCAAGTCGCTCTTTTGGGCGCAACAATAAGCCGCGCGGAATATTATATATATACACACACACATACACACACACACACACACACACACACACACATATATATATATATATATATATATATATATATATATATAAACCAGTGCTTTCCGTTAAGCCTCTGCCTTCCGTACATCCCGCCCTGTCGTGACACGTGTTCCAAGACCGATGGACTGGTGTAATACCTACAATTATCTCATCGTCTTATTTTATGACCATTAGAGATACTTACTCATTTCAAATCATTGCCACCCACATTACGAAACAAAAATTCCTTGTTTTCAAATAAATGTTTGACTACATTTTAACGAAAAGTTTATGAGGATATTGTAAATAAACACTGATCTGCTGGTGGGATGCAACATCAGCGAATGTAGAAATAAATAATTAAACACTTGATCATAACTGTCCAGATGGTCATTTGCATTTTCATTAGTATTTGAACAAATATATGTTATTGATCAAAAAATAATTTTTCGTACCGTGTTTACATATATATATATATATATATATATATATATATATATATATAAGGTATCTGTGATTTAGTTTTTATCTGGCCATGTCAGCCTATACTAAATAGTTTTATTTTCGTAACAATGTTTATGATTCATATCGTGAATACTTTTTAATACTTGAGCCTACTGTGATAGTCCATGCTGGCATCGTTGTCTTGTCAAAAATTTATGTTTAGTTTAATATCTGGATTAGTATCTGCATCGCTGTATTCGCGTTTTTTGTCCAGATTTTCTGGTAAGTTTCATGGTTGGGTTGGTCTAACCAGTGTAAACAAAACATTTAGTGTGTTTGAGAAATTATTTAAAATACAATTTTAATTGGTTTATATTGATGATTCATCGCGTCATTTTCCTGGAATCTCGGGGAACAAACGAAATGTCGCAATCAGGGCCGGCCGGTCCGGTGTCTTAGGCATTTCTGCCACTGTGACCAAAACGTACTCAGCGTTTTTTTTGTGCTAAGTATTCTTTCTACCTATTTTTTTCAGAGAGCACATCGCACGTCTCTCAAGAATGGAATAAGTAGATTGATCAAAATCGAACATGTAAAAAAAATGACCTTGAAGGAATCACCGCACAGTGTGACACTGGTCTCACACCTCCGCGTCACTTCACTGCATTTCACTCGACGTGACATCTTCCCCATGCTGACTGCCGAGACTGAGACCTGGTTATTTGAAGTAGTTTTGGGCCCACCCGCTAGATGAGTGGCTTTCGTAATGCATAAAGCTATTATCAGGCAGACAAACCAGTGAGAAATAATTCACTTTATTTTGGTAGCCACGTGTTTTGTGGTGTGGCATACCATAAATGTTGCGTCTCCTACTAATTTGTATAAAATATGATTTTTTACCACAGAAAAAAAACATTAAGTGTTTCCCACAGATTTTAAATCTCAGTTACCAATCAGTTAGTCACCAAGTAGGTAAAGTAAACCTAACACTTTGGATTTAAACCTCCCGTCCGATTTTTTGTTTTTGCTAGTAGTTATTGCCCTACCCACAATATAGCGTCAAATGTCGCGCACAACCATGGTTTCGTTTTCCACTGCAAGAGTCGCAATTCTACATTTCGCTCCTTCACGTCGGAAGAGATGCTGAACTTGGGTGACTACTTCTTGCTCTTGTCAAACACTAGGCTCGAATTGCGGTAGAACCCGCCTTCGAATCCTGGTCCATAGCCTGTCTTGGTTTCATCTTCATGTAGTACCCCTTCAGGCCGCTTCAGGGCGATGCCGTTTCTCACCAAGCAGCGTCACCAAATTACTTTCCCGTCTCTTCTTTTGGATTGTGTGGTGATGATATTGTCTCCTAATACTTAGCTGCACTGTTATAAATCTTCACTTTAAATGTACGAAGAACACTGGTTATAAATTCTCCAGGGGCCTTCGTAAGTTTACGTGTGTTGGGTTCACTTACTTTGATCATGAATCAACAACAACAATATTATTATTCTAACAAAACATTCAAAAACATTTTTGAATCGAAAGGAGATCCTTTTATTTTCTCCCGCATGCGTGTTTACCTTGTTTACAGTGAAATATACTTTTCGGAAGTCGGAATACGACGTATGTTCTAGGAAGATAAAGTTACCTGAGATTACAAAGAACTGTTCGTTTATTTTGAGGTTAATTCTTCGTTGAAAATTTCGTAAATTGACGGTTATTTCTAACAGTGTGTGAGCCCACTAGTCCTCGGATATGGACATCGGGAGAATCTGAACATCAATGTTTGTTTTATTATTGTTTCGACCTTATGAATAAAGTATGTAAAAGCTTTTTTTTTTCTCTCTCTCTATCACTTTTCACTTAAATTAGGTGGAAAGAAAGCTAGGGGTTGGAATGAGGAAAGGGTAGCATGCAAGTACATAATGCGTAGATAAAATAAAACTGCATATTTAACATATCAACCATTAATTTCGTTTTGAACTCTACTCCGAGTTCAGGGTTCATACGCGGACGAACACGTTATTTTGTAATATTTTTTTTTCTGGTAAGTTTTGTGAGGAGGGGGGGTGCCAGTTGGAAAGCAAAAGGTGACGCTTCGCCGCCCGAGCTGGCGCGGGATGACTGATGGCTCTTATCTGGTCCACAGGTCGTGATCCTCGCCTCCCCCCCCCCCTTACCGTCCTCCCGCGGGACAATGTCGCCTCTCCCCCTCCAGAGATTGATGGCTTCTCCACTTCGTCCCGTACCTCCTGCACTCCTGACCTCACTTGATCGCTTACCTCCGAGAGGCGAATGTATGCCGGCCAGATGGTTCTCAGACGTAGGGAATACCGAGTTTGCGCTGTAGGTTGGTGATTGCCTCGCCGCTGTGACGACACGGCGATGGCGTCACAAGTCGCGCGGCACCCCGAGATCTAAAGGCTGTGCGGTTATACACTTAAGCGCTAAAGGCAAGAGTACCTCCAGGACTATAATGGGCTTTCATCCAGGGGCGAACTCAGATATGAAATCTTTTTTTTTCTGGTGAGAAGGGGAAAAAGGGAAGGAGGGTGGCCGAAGGAATGATTGGAGGGTCTATGTGGTATGGAACACCTCCCAATTAAATTAGCAGTCTGGATTTTTTTTTTTAAAATAAAAGCTCCTTAAAAACCTATTTTATCGCATTTCAGACGTTTTGAAAAGTAATTATCAAAAACTAAACTATAAAATGGATGTTTTTTCATACTATCTCTACAATTTTTTTTTTATTTCTTGGGAGTAATTTTTTCAGGGGGTGGGGGATATCACCCCAATCGCCGCTCCTATAGGAGTTTCTATTTCCAGCCACTTGTTTACCGACTTTATGCAAAAGAAATATAACGCAGAACACATGACGCGACTTACTTAGAGTAGTAGAGTGTATCTTAACGCCTTACCTGCAGAATTAATGCACGTTTGAGAATACCAAAATGCCATTGAGCTTGTAGGTATTGATCATAACAAGTACCTACCATAAAATATTCAATTTGTCAATTTAAATCCTACCTTTTTAATTTTAACAAAAAACCAAATTGTAAATTGGCGCATTGAAATTCCAGATATAAACAGACGAATGTGTTATTTTTTGCATCGAATTATTGTGATAACTTTAATTAAAAAAAGGTTTGTTCAATGCAATTAAAAAAATTTCACTTCAAACGAAATACCTATTTATTTGCCCTTAACAAAGTAAAACGTGTAGTTGACAAAGAAATTTTAGTCACCAAAATGATTCCTTCTACCGAATATTTCCAATATTTCCACGTTGAAGCAAATAAATCGTTTTCTCTGTGTAAATACAGTGCTGCGCCTGTGACCAGAATACACGTGCAGTGAATTTCATGGTTCGGCACATACTGTAATCTATCACCAATCAAGGCAGTCGCTTTAATTTTTTTTTTCAGGGTGTATTCTTGCTGTTGAACCTTCGACGCCAGGTCGCGTAACTGCCCCGCCGGCGTCTTCAGTTCGCTCAGAGTTCATCGTTACTGTCGGTTTTCGTTTGAGTAGAGCGGGTTCCATTTCAAATTTCTCATAATATTTCGTATCCACGTTAAAACCACATTGGCAGTCGATGGTCCGGCATGGCGGTGTGCTCGGAAGAGCTGCCACGCCGCACCACCCTGCCTCGCCGCCAGGCCGTGGTCTCGAGCTACGGCGGGAATACATTCGCGCAGTCGCGTCTGGCTGCCGCGTCGGAGCCGGTGGTTCGCGGGCCCTCCGGCGTCAGTCGCTCCGTGCGGATCCGTCCGGCCGAGAGCTGACACACTCGTACTTCTGCGGTCGGACGTCGGGAACAGTATTCGGCCGACAAGCATGCTGAGAACAGACGAAAGTTAAGTTATCGCGAAAATAATCATTTCGAAAAATATATATTTTTTGATTTTTTTTTTTTTTGGTTCATGTAATTTTCTCCTGGGCACCATTAAGTTGCTTTGAAACAGAAAAGCAAGTACCCGAATACGGAAATAAAATTTATGAAAGTGTGTAGGCATGGAAATAACAGGTTTGCCCCAAATGTGCGTTGCACTCGAACACGTTTTTTCAAGGAAATGTATCTGAATTCCATTAGTTGGCATTATTTTGAACTCTATTTTGCGTACACCTGTGCACCTGCAGTACCGCTCTGTGTCGGACGGCGCGGACGGACAAGGGCGCGAGGTGCAGGCCGTGTCGGGGCGGAGCGCGCCAGCTGGTCCCGTCGGGCCAGCATGCTAATGACGCGGCGGTGTCGCGCGGCCCGGACCCGCCCGCTTCTCACGCCACTGCGGCCCGAGAGCAAGGACCTCGCGCGCGCTCCCTGCTTGTGGAATACGACAATATGTCCTGGTCCCGAACCACGCCCGGAGATCTCCGTCGGTTCGCGGGTTCTGCGCCTACTTGTTCTTGGACAGGTGCGTACGCAGATTGGTTGTGGTAAGGAGGGAAGGTTATATTCCCTCTCCCGCCCAGTGTCTAAATTCTTAAAATAATATATCTATTATTACACAAAAAAAAAAGGAATGATTTTGAAAGCAAATGGGGTTCTATCGTCTCCCCACCACTACCGCCACCAAATGAAATTATTTCTGCGTACGCTCCTGATTTTGGACACGAACGCAACTAGCATACGGTAAAATTCGATTTTAACTATAGGAGAAGTTGCCGAACAGACAGACGCGGGTAGCGACTTTGGTTTATTTTATTTTAAAAGATCTGGAGGTTTTGTCAGTTTGTCAGTAGCTCGAGAACAACTGTGGGTATCTACATAAAAAAAAACCTTGTTTTACTGTTCGTCGTATAAATTACTATTCGCTTAATATATATCTACCTGCAATAAACTATGGTCGAAAATGGTTGATGACTATTTAAGGTGTTTTTATACAAGTGCGTTATCGGTAATTTGTAAAAAAAAAGACTAATGTATACGATCGAGAATGTTCGGACAGTATGGAATCATTCGGGCTCCTTTGACGTCACAGGGTTGTGTGTAATAAATATGGGCTGTGTTGTCATCTTACAGACTCAATTGACCGTGGACTGTGTTAATATTGTCTATATTTATTTATGAGTTTATGGTAATGGTTCACATGTTACTAACAACTGTTATAGGTATTTTCCATTGAAAGTGTTATTATATATTTAAAAAGATAATTTTTAACTCACACTATGTAGGATGTATATTTAAATATGACGACTTTTTCGTACTATGTACACTATAGACACACTATGGACTGCCTAACATTGTGGTTTCGTTGTGGGATTTTTTCTAGGGATAACGCCTAATAACATCATATAATTTCCGACATTTAAGTTACTATTTTGCAAGTTTTGGTGATTATTGTGATATCTTACAATAACCGTGCCAATAATAATTTACAGTTATGTTAACCAATGTCCAAAATAATATAATGCATTTTAGCTTTTTGTTACTTAAGAATAATTCGAGTAATTTATATATACTAACTTATAATGCAATAACCCATTTTTCTTATTTCAACACTCGTCCTGAGTGGCAGCGCAGTTCCGAACACTCGAGGACCATGTATTGTCCACTCTACAGCAATGCGCCGTAACACGAAACTGTGATAACTACTGCAAATCAGTGGAATTTAACTGGTAAACAGTTAAAACTGTTCTAAATTGATTCACAGTGAACTGATTTTAAATTTTTTTTCAGCCAGATCACATTTATTTGTTGTAATTTTCACAGTTTTGATTCTATAGTGTGTAGACGTTGGTCGAATGGTATCTACTCTAATTTCAGCAATAAAACCATTTCACATGTAACATTAATTTTATTTTTGCTTGATTTATTAAACATAACACACCTATGCGATCAAATGCACAACATCACGTTTTGTTAGGTCATTTAGAAATCTACGATCATTAAAATAATCCAGCTGAAATAACTGTTGTTAATACGTTTGGCTCTAGTCATACAAATAATTGTTGGGAAAAATAATTGAGGCTGTTATTTAGTGTTTGTAAATTTTTAAGAGGTTTTCCACGCTTATGAATAATAACGTACGGGAAAAAAATATTTAAATATTTGTGAAAGTAGTTCAGTGTTCCAAAAACGGCTTTTCCTGATATTTTGTAGTTGCATCTCACCTGTTTCATTATACATGACGCGAACGAGTCTTGGACTAGAAGGGCAAGAAACCAGTTTCCCTCTCCAGGGGGGAAAGGGGTCTCAAATAATTTATTTATGCCCGCTGTGGTAGAATACTTCTTGCTAAGGGTCAAAACGATCACGTGCCCGACCTTTTTGCCCCTTCGTGAAGGCAGCGTGGACTTTATCAATCTTTCAACATTCTGATTGAGCGTTTGTTTTTCCCCTTTCCTTCAGGCGAAGGAAATAAAAAAAGGTTAGGAAACCGGGGGGGGGGGGGGATATATATATGTGGGGGAATGGTACAAGACGACAGGTGAGGGTTTGATGTGTGCTCAGAATGTAGACATTGAGGCGAGAACACATGACACCGCACTCTTCTTATCCCGCTGAAGGTTGAGTAACAAGAACTTTTACTTTGGAGCCAATAAAATTATTTGTTTGAACTTTACAAGTTTTTGAAGATTTGGTTAACACTCCAAAATGATTATCGTTCATTTGAAAATTGAGTGCACTCAGAACCCGTAAATAAACTAATATCTCTGGGTAATATTTTAACAAGTTTTCTTCGTAAATTTAAGGTGTAAAAAATTTACCTAACAAAGTCTCACTTGGAGTAAATTATGTATGTTTCTGCATAACTGTTTGGATATCGTACTGATAAGTCATGTTATATAAAAAAGATTTTTTTTTTTTGAAAAACATTTTCAAAATATCAGCTATCATTTCATTCATATGAAACGATACGATTGTAAAAAATATGTTACAACATTGTTTATTTTTAAATAACAAGACTTATCAGTACGATATTTTAACGATTGTGTAGAAACAGTGATATTTTGACTCGAATGATATACACTGTTAAATTTGTTCACCTTAAATTTGCGAATAAATTTGGTTAAAAAATTACCACAAAGATATTTATTTAATTTACGCATATCTTCGAAAATTTACGGGGACTGAGTTCACTCGCTTTGAAAATGAAACTTCAAAAACTTGTTACGTCATAGAAAAACATATTATTCCTCCATCTACGTGCATGTTTACAATGTTAACAACGGAGTAATTCGTGATCCAGCGTAGTACTTCATGAGGTTCAGTAATCTGTAAATACGAAACACCATTATTTTATGTTAGGCGCATTCGTTGAAACGTCCGTAAATTTACTGTATTTTCTAACAGTGTGCGTTAAACAGGCAAATTTTCTGTCTCAAAACTGTTTTTAATATTATAAAATTTTTGAAATTAATAAAATTATGATATTGATATTGTAATCAAGCTTCGGCTATTTTAAGTGTAAACTATTACATACCTAACCACGTTTATATCTAGGCACAGTTGTTTGGTTGGAATCACATAAATTTTTTTTCCTGTTATGTATTAATAAAATTATCATCTTATTGAAAGTAATACACAAATATATATATATATATATATATATATATATATAAATTTCTTGATATATTTTATAACTGTGATATAAATACACCTATTTTAAAAATTGTATTTTACGTTTGCCTAACAGTGCTTGAAAATACACACCTAGGCATTCATAAATATGTGTAATGCCACATGATCAAATGAAAGAGCACCGTGTTGGTACCCAAATGTCTGTGACGTAAAAGCCTGTTTTATTTTTGTATGCGATTTATTTTTTATTCGCCAGGAACACACGCGTGTGATCGCTAGGAGAATGCGTGTGACCTAGTACACCGAAATAAAACAGCTGATACAACCCGACAAACAGCGTGTTAACACAAGGTCACATTGATCTAATCAAGGAGATTGTGTGGCCTTGAAACAATATGATCATACTGTCTCTGTTCATCTGAAACACAAACCATCAATAACGCCGTGTCGTGCGAGTAAAAAAAACCTTCTTTTTACAGCCCCCGTGAATTACAGCTAGTAGTTCCGCTGGCTTCCAACAGATCGCAGCAGCGCTCGTGATGGCCTGTTTCCCACTTCGCTTTTTCCCCTCTCCGGCCAGAGCCACCCCTCCTTTGTTTCCCTCTCTTTCTTTCTACGCCTCTCTCTTTCTACCCTCCCCGCCTTCTTTTTCCAACCGCCTTCCCCCACCAGTGCCGTGGGCGGAATGGGCGGAGCCAGATATTTTAACTGGAATTTTTTTTTAAAAAAAAGTCCCTCTCGCAGAAACAATGTTAAAAGTTCCTCGCCGTCGATCGATAACTATCCATACTTCGAGCTATAAATGGCCGCAGGAAATTTCCAGCTATTATGTAGCCATTTCATTAAAAAAAACAAAAAAAAAACAAAGGTAATATTAATGAAAATATTTTCTAAAACATTTTTTGTAGAAAGTTAGTATGCAAGACTTCTCAGGCCACGGTTTGTCTTAAAGAGTCTACGAGAGTCTAAGGGTGAAATCTATTTTCGTCATAACTTATAGCATTTCTTGCAACAAGCTTTGCTTGCAATCGTTCTTAAGTAGTATTATCAATCTGTAGTCCCTTAAACAAGTA